>NC_091357.1:5814999-5912499 GCF_038502225.1 Cherax quadricarinatus
GTACTAAATATCCTCTCACATGGGTGGAACGGAAGCCTGCTAAACTTTTTGTACTCAGGCAAGATTGCTGGTCTTTCCAGATAAATCGTACGAGAGCTTAATTATATTCCGTTATCGTTAATTTACTAGTTCCTGATTCGTATTTCTATATTTTAAATTCGGAGGGGGGGAGGATGACCCTGGGAACTACGAATGTATTTGCTTGGACTTCCTCCTGTCTGCAACATTGCAAGCTCCTGATGTGTTGATTGCAACACGAAAGGCCTAGAGGTATCATTCGATTCCCTCTTAGATCCAAGGAAACCGGCAGGCCAATTCCCACCAAGGCAGGGTGGCCCGAAAAAGAAAAACTTTCACCATCATTCACTCCATCACTGTCTTGCCAGAAGGGTGCTTTACACTACAGTTTTTAAACTGCAACATTAACACCCCTCCTTCAGAGTGCAGGCACTGTACTTCCCATCTCCAGGACTCAAGTCCGGCCTCCCGGTTTCCCTGAACCCCTTCATAAATGTTACTTTGCTCACACTCCAACAGCACGTCAAGTATTAAAAACCATTTGTCTCCATTCACTCCTATCAAATGCGCTTACGCATGCTCGCTGGAAGTCCAAGCCCCTCGCACACAAAACCTCCTTTACCCCCTCCCTCCAACCTTTTCTAGGCGGTCACCTACCCCGCCTTCACTACAGATTGATACTCTCTCGAAATCATTCTGTTTTGTTCCATTCTCTCTACATGTCCGAACCACCTCAACAACCTTCATCAGCCCTCTGGACAACAGTTTTGGTAATCCCGCACCTCCTCCTAACTTCCAAACTACGAATTCTCTGCATTATATTCACACCACACATTGCTCTCAGACATGACATCTCCACTGCCTCCAGCCTTCTCCTCGCTGCAACATTCATCACCCATGCTTCACACCCATATAAGAGCGTTGGTAAAACTATACTCTCATACATTCCCCTCTTTGCCTCCAAGGACAAAGTTCTTTGTCTCCACAGACTCCTAAGTGCACCACTCACCCTTTTCCCCTCATCAATTCTATGATTCACCTCATCTTTCATAGACCCATCCGCTGACACGTCCACTCCCAAATATCTGAATACATTCACCTCCTCCATACTCTCTCCCTCCAATCTGATATCCAATTTTTCATCACCTAATCTTTTTATCCTAATAACCTTACTCTTTCCTATATTCACTGAGTAGCTGGATGATAATCGGTGATACACACGTAACAACATGTACCTTATATGCCACCTTTATATCAACAATGTATCTCTTAAATCTTCTGTACCATATGTAATAAAATATTCCTATTGGTAAAAAAAATATATGAAAAAATGGGGTGGTAGGGGAAGTGGAATATTCAAACGGCTTCAGGAAGAAATCCAAATATTCTTCCTTGAAACCTTTTTATCCACTTCTCCGAGGCTGTGGGTCCCACAATTTACACCAGAGGTGGACCCCATCCTATAATATATATATATATATATATATATATATATATATATATATATATATATATATATATATATATATATATATATATATATAAATTGTGTGCGGCCTTGGTTACCATCAGCGACCTGGGTTAACATCACTGGCCTTGGTTACCACCAGTGACCTTGGTTAACATCACTGACCTTGGTTGCCATCAGTGACCATGGTTACCATCAATGACCTTGGTTACCATCAATGACCTTGATTACCGTCAATGACCTTGGTTACCATCAGTGACCATGGTTACCATCAATGACCTTGGTTACCATCAGTGACCTTGGTTACCATCAGCGACCTTGGTTACCATCGCTGACCTTGGTTACCATCAACGATCTGGGTTACCACCAGTGACCTTGGTTACCATCAATGACCTTGGTTACCATCAATAACCTTGGTTACCATCAGTGACCTTGGTTACCATCAGTGACCTTGGTTACCATCAGTGACCTTCGTTACCATCAGTGACCTTGGTTACCGTCAGTGACCTTGGTTACCATCAGTGACCTTGGTTACCATCAGCGACCTGGGTTAACATCACTGGCCTTGGTTACCACCAGTGACCTTGGTTAACATCACTGACCTTGGTTACCACCAGTGACCTTGGTTACCACCAGTGACCTTGGTTACCACCAGTGACCTTGATTACCACCAGTGACCTTGGCTACCACCAGTGACCTGGGTTACCACCAGTGACCTGGGTTACCACCAGTGACCTGGGTTACCACCAGTGACCTGGGTTACCACCAGTGACCTTGGTTACCACCAGTGACCTTGGCTACCACCAGTGACCTGGGTTACCATCAGTGACCTTGGCTACCATCAGTGACCTTGGCTACCATCAGTGACCTTGGCTACCACCAGTGACCTTGGCTACCACCAGTGACCTGGGTTACCACCAGTGGCCTGGGTTACCACCAGTGACCTGGGTTACCACCAGTGACCTGGGTTACCACCAGTGGCCTGGGTTACCACCAGTGACCTGGGTTACCATCAGTGACCTGGGTTACCACCAGTGACCTTGGCTACCACCAGTGACCTGGGTTACCACCAGTGACCTGGTTACCATCAGTGGCCTGGGTTACCAACAGTGACCTTGGCTACCACCAGTGACCTTGGCTACCACCAGTGACCTTGGCTACCACCAGTGACCTGGGTTACCACCAGTGACCTGGTTACCATCAGTGGCCTGGGTTACCATCAGTGGCCTGGGTTACCACCAGTGACCTGGGTTACCACCAGTGACCTGGGTTACCACCAGTGACCTTGGTTACCACTAGTGACCTGGGTTACCACCAGTGACCTGGGTTACCATCAGTGACCTTGGCTACCACCAGTGACCTTGGCTACCACCAGTGACCTTGGCTACCACCAGTGACCTTGGCTACCACCAGTGACCTGGGTTGCCACCAGTGACCTGGGTTACCACCAGTGACCTGGTTACCATCAGTGGCCTGGGTTACCACCAGTGACCTTGGTTACCACCAGTGACCTTGGTTACCACCAGTGACCTGGGTTACCACCAGTGACCTGGGTTACCACCAGTGGCCTGGGTTACCACCAGTGACCTTGGTTACCACCAGTGACCTTGGTTACCACCAGTGACCTGGGTTACCACCATTGACCTGGGTTACCACCATTGACCTGGGTTACCACCTGTGGCCTGGGTTACCACCAGTGGCCTGGGTTACCACCAGTGACCTGGGTTACCACCAGTGGCCTGGGTTACCACCAGTGGCCTGGGTTACCACCAGTGGCCTGGGTTACCACCAGTGGCCTGGGTTACCACCAGTGACCTGGGTTACCACCAGTGACCTGGGTTACCACCAGTGACCTGGGTTACCACCAGTGGCCTGGGTTACCACCAGTGACCTTGGTTACCACCAGTGACCTTGGTTACCACCAGTGGCCTGGGTTACCACCAGTGACCTGGGTTACCACCAGTGGCCTGGGTTACCACCAGTGGCCTGGGTTACTTGTGAAGTTTAAACAATAACAACACTGACAGTGTTAGCGTAGTGCTAAAATTTTATGGCATTTACCAGACCCCAGAAAAACCTGCTTCGCTGTCAGCTGTTGTGTGTACTTACCTGTTTGTGGTTGCTAAGGTCGAATCACAGCTCCCCCCCCCCTCCTCTTCACTAGTCGCTAGTAGGTCCACTCTCTCCCTTCTCCATGAGCTTTGTCGTACCTCTTATTAAAGCTATATGTGGATCCTGCCTCCACTACACCAGAGAGAGAGTGAGGTGACATACACGTACGTACTTACGTATGAGTCTCTCTCTCTCTCTCTCTCTCTCTCTCTCTCTCTCTCTCGGTTCACGGTCCTGGTACCATTATATCTTCTTACCGTCTCAGTGAACATATATAATAACACTCACCATAGTTTCATATCATCACTTATGGACGATCCCCAAAATGAACACAAGAATTACCTCAGAAGAAGACACCCAAATATTGCAGACTGTTCCAGCGAGTCGCAAGCAGCAACAGCCTGATTTACCCAGGCAAGCACCAGACAAGCCTAGCCCAAGACTCGGCTTTGGATGTAGGGAAATAAAGTCGGAGAAAGGTATACGCTGAGGCGAGTGCTGGTCGGGCGCTGAGGCGAGTGCTGGTCGGGCGCTGAGGCGAGTGCTGGTCGGGCGCTGAGGCGAGTGCTGGTCGGGCGCTGAGGCGAGTGACTTAAGAAATCGTAATGACACGATTGCAAATAAACCATACCCCCGGCCGGGATTGAACCCGCGGTCATAGTCTCAAAACTCCAGCCCGTCGCGTTAGCCACGCTAGTTGGAGATTCGTCTGTAAAAACTTGCATTTGTGGTCACAGAGGTGCCTGTGCTAACCTTCCTATGGTGTAGAAATATACCTAGTTGGATGAATCTTATTGTGGCTAGCTGGTCCAGTGGCTAACGCGACGGGCTGGAGTTTTGAGACTCTATGACCGCGGGTTCAATCCCGGCCGGGGGTATGGTCGGGCGCTGAGGCGAGTGCTGATCGGGCGCTGAGGTGAGTGCTGGCCGGACGCTGAGGTGAGTGCTGGTCAGGTGCTGATGTGAGTGCTGGCCGGACGCTGAGGTGAGTGCTGGTCGGGTGCTGAGGTGAGTGCTGGTCGGACGCTGAAGTGAGTGCTGGTCGGGTGCTGAGGCGAGTGCTGGTCGGGCGATGAGGTGAGTGCTGGCCGGACGCTGAGGTGAGTGCTGAGGCGAGTGTTGGGCGCTGAGGTGTGCTGGTCGGGTGCTGAGGCGAGTGCTGGTCGGGTGCTGAGGCGAGTGCTGGTCGGGTGCTGAGGCGAGTGCTGGTCGGGTGCTGAGGTGAGTGCTGGTCGGGTGCTGAGGTGAGTGCTGGTCGGGTGCTGAGGTGAGTGCTGGTCGGGTGCTGAGGTGAGTGCTGGTCGGGCGCTGAGGTGAGTGCTGGTCGGGTGTTGAGGCGAGTGCTGGTCGGGTGTTGAGGCGAGTGCTGGTCGGGTGCTGAGGCGAGTGCTGGTCGGGTGCTGAGGCGAGTGCTGGTCGGGTGCTGAGGCGAGTGCTGGTCGGGTGCTGAGGCGAGTGCTGGTCGGGTGCTGAGGCGAGTGCTGGTCGGGTGCTGAGGCGAGTGCTGGTCGGGTGTTGAGGCGAGTGCTGGTCGGGTGCTGAGGCGAGTGCTGGTCGGGCGCTGAGGTGAGTGCTGGTCGGGTGCTGAGGCGAGTGCTGGTCGGGTGCTGAGGCGAGTGCTGCTCTCCTGTCTTCAGGCTCCCTCATATAGATTATATCCTCGTTATTTCTTAACGAAATAATATATTTTTTTCTTGACAACGTTCACAATTGTTGTCTTTTATCAGCTGACCAGAACCTTCTATCATGCATGAAGCTAGTTTGTGTAGTCCGGTATTTTGCAAATGAGAAAGGCACATTCAGAATTTAATAGCACATGCTGTCAAGGCGTTTTCTGATGCTGCTCGATTTTGGATACACATTTCAAATGCAATTAAAAAAAAATATCGCTATATAGAGGAGGTTTTTAACAAGAGTTCACTGCATATTCGTGCCAGGCTCGTGCACAGATTTTTTGAACGCGAAGTTTTTTTCGTTTCGCCTTTACGAAATCAACTCAGGTTACAGTCGTGTCACCTCGTTCAACACAGGTGTAATCTGTTCAGTTAAATCAAAGCGGAATGATTGACGGTTGAATTTTTACGTCATTAATGTAAAAGTGTTAGGTAAGTTTGTCAAGAAACCGGACGAGTGTTTCCTGACGTGGGTCTTATTCATATCATGATCCACAGCTGGACTTTTTGGTCATCTGACAGATGCCTTTTCCTGGCTTACCCCTCCACCCCTTTAAAATTTTTAGTTATGATTATAACCAATAGATATGCTTAAGTGTTATCATATTGAACAACGATTTATATATATCTTTGTCAACCAGTTTCATAAGAACATAAGACAGAAGGAACACTGCAACAGGCCTACTGGCCCATGCGAGGCTTAAGCCAGTGCCTTATCCTAGTCAGGTCAGTCACCTTCACTTAAGGGAGGAGCACGGCATATGACCTAGTATCACAAGCTAGTCAAATTTCCATCACACTTTCATCCTACCATGGCTGTAATACCACGTATATACATTCACTAGAAAGAGAAGGTTTTGACATTTTTTTTAGAAGCAGTGAAATACTGACTTTAGAGAAGATGGACTGGAATGGGACATAATCAGTGTCCGTCACTGTAGGATGGGGGGGCGCGCGCGCGCACACACACACACACACACACACACACACACACACACACACACACACACACACACACACACACACACACACACACACACACACACGGTAACTTACGCCTTACACACAACACTGGTCGATCCTGAGAATTTCCTTTAAGAGTGATTATCTGACTATAAATGTGAGTATGAATGTGTAAATTCAAGAATTATGTGGATTAAAGTAAAGGTTGGATGCGAGAAGTGGGTCATAATAAGCGTGTATGCACCTGGAGAAGAGAGGAATGCAGAGGAGAGAGAGAGATTTTGGGAGATGTTAAGTGAATGTATAGGAGCCTTTGAACCAAGTGAGAGAGTAATTGTGGTAGGGGACCTGAATGCTAAAGTAGGAGAAACTTTTAGAGAGGGTGTGGTAGGTAAGTTTGGGGTGCCAGGTGTAAATGATAATGGGAGCCCTTTGATTGAACTTTGTATAGAAAGGGGTTTAGTTATAGGTAATACATATTTTAAGAAAGAGGATAAATAAGTATACAAGATATGATGTAGGGCGAAATGACAGTAGTTTGTTGGATTATGTATTGGTAGATAAAAGACTGTTGAGTAGACTTCAGGATGTACATGTTTATAGAGGGGCCACAGATATATCAGATCACTTTCTAGTTGTAGCTACACTGAGAGTAAAAGGTAGATGGGATACAAGGAGAATAGAAGCATCAGGGAAGAGAGAGGTGAAGGTTTATAAACTAAAAGAGGAGGCAGTTAGGGTAAGATATAAACAGCTATTGGAGGATAGATGGGCTAATGAGAGCATAGGCAATGGGGTCGAAGAGGTATGGGGTAAGATTAAAAATGTAGTGTTAGTGTTCAAAAGAAGTTTGTGGTTACAGGAAAGTGGGTGCAGGAGGGAAGAGGAGCGATTGGTGGAATGATGATGTAAAGAGAGTAGTAAGGGAGAAAAAGTTAGCATATGAGAAGTTTTTACAAAGTAGAAGTGATGCAAGGAGGGAAGAGTATATGGAGAAAAAGAGAGAGGTTAAGAGAGTGGTGAAGCAATGTAAAAAGAGAGCAAATGAGAGAGTGGGTGAGATGTTATCAACAAATTTTGTTGAAAATAAGAAAAAGTTTTGGAGTGAGATTAACAAGTTAAGGAAGCCTAGAGAACAAATGGATTTGTCAGTTAAAAATAGGAGAGGAGAGTTATTAAATGGAGAGTTAGAGGTATTGGGAAGATGGAGGGAATATTTTGAGGAATTGTTAAATTTTGATGAAGATAGGGAAGCTGTGATTTCGTGTATAGGGCAAGGAGGAATAACATCTTGTAGGAGTGAGGAAGAGCCAGTTGTGAGAGTGGGGGAAGTTCGTGAGGCAGTAGGTAAAATGAAAGGGGGTAAGGCAGCCGGGATTGATGGGATAAAGATAGAAATGTTAAAAGCAGGTGGGGATATAGTTTTGGAGTGGTTGGTGCAATTATTTAATAAATGTATGGAAGAGGGTAAGGTACCTAGGGATTGGCAGAGAGCATGCATAGTTCCTTTGTATAAAGGCAAAGAAGATAAAAGAGAGTGCAAAATTTTAGGGGGATAAGTCTGTTGAGTGTACCTGGTAAAGTGTATGGTAGAGTTATAATTGAAAGAATTAAGAGTAAGACGGAGAATAGGATAGCAGATGAACAAGGAGGCTTTAGGGAAGGTAGGGGGTGTGTGGACCAGGTGTTTACAGTGAAACATATAAGTGAACAGTATTTAGATAAGGCTAAAGAGGTCTTTGTGGCATTTATGGATTTGGAAAAGGCGTATGACAGGGTGGATAGGGGGGCAATGTGGCAGATGTTGCAAGTGTATGGTGTAGGAGGTAGGTTACTGAAAGCAGTGAAGAGTTTTTACGAGGATAGTGAGGCTCAAGTTAGAGTATGTAGGAAAGAGGGAAATTTTTTTCCAGTAAAAGTAGGCCTTAGACAAGGATGTGTGATGTCACCGTGGTTGTTTAATATATTTATAGATGGGGTTGTAAGAGAAGTAAATGCGAGGGTCTTGGCAAGAGGCGTGGAGTTAAAAGATAAAGAATCACACACAAAGTGGGAGTTGTCACAGCTGCTCTTTGCTGATGACACTGTGCTCTTGGGAGATTCTGAAGAGAAGTTGCAGAGATTGGTGGATGAATTTGGTAGGGTGTGCAAAAGAAGAAAATTAAAGGTGAATACAGGAAAGAGTAAGGTTATGAGGATAACAAAAAGATTAGGTGATGAAAGATTGAATATCAGATTGGAGGGAGAGAGTATGGAGGAGGTGAACGTATTCAGATATTTGGGAGTGGACGTGTCAGCGGATGGGTCTATGAAAGATGAGGTGAATCATAGAATTGATGAGGGAAAAAGAGTGAGTGGTGCACTTAGGAGTCTGTGGAGACAAAGAACTTTGTCCTTGGAGGCAAAGAGGGGAATGTATGAGAGTATAGTTTTACCAACGCTCTTATATGGGTGTGAAGCGTGGGTGATGAATGTTGCAGCGAGGAGAAGGCTGGAGGCAGTGGAGATGTCATGTCTGAGGGCAATGTGTGGTGTGAATATAATGCAGAGAATTCGTAGTTTGGAAGTTAGGAGGAGGTGCGGGATTACCAAAACTGTTGTCCAGAGGGCTGAGGAAGGGTTGTTGAGGTGGTTCGGACATGTAGAGAGAATGGAGCGAAACAGAATGACTTCAAGAGTGTATCAGTCTGTAGTGGAAGGAAGGCGGGGTAGGGGTCGGCCTAGGAAAGGTTGGAGGGAGGGGGTAAAGGAGGTTTTGTGTGCGAGGGGCTTGGACTTCCAGGAGGCATGCATGAGCGTGTTTGATAGGAGTGAATGGAGACAAATGGTTTTTAATACTTGACGTGCTGTTGGAGTGTGAGCAAAGTAACATTTATGAAGGGATTCAGGGAAACCGGCAGGGCGGACTTGAGTCCTGGAGATGGGAAGTACAGTGCCTGCACTCTGAAGGAGGGGTGTTAATGTTGCAGTTTAAAAACTGTAGTGTAAAGCACCCTTCTGGCAAGACAGTGATGGAGTGAATGATGGTGAAAGTTTTTCTTTTTCGGGCCACCCTGCCTTGGTGGGAATCGGCCAGTGTGATAATAATAAAAAAAAAATGTGCCCAGTGGGTCCACGTTCTCTGTTCGCTCTTGACATCTTCGAACACATACTGGTAACAACTTCCTGTCACTCACAGGTAACAACGTCGTCACTCACCCAGGTAACAACTTCCTGTCACTCACACAGGTAACAACTTCCTGTCACTCACACAGGTAACAACTTCCTGTCACTCACACAGGTAACAACTTCCTGTCACTCACACAGGTAACAACTTCCTGTCACTCACCAAGGTAACAACTTCCTGTCACTCACACAGGTAACTTCCTGTCACTCACACAGGTAACTTCCTGTCACTCACACAGGTAACTTCCTGTCACTCACACAGGTAACTTCCTGTCACTCACACAGGTAACAACTTCCTCTTACGCAGGTTAACAACTGTGTCACAACACACAAGATGAACTAACCCCAGCCATTAATGTCTCCACTCTTCTATTTACCTTTCAGTAAAATATTTGATCTCTAGGAATATTGTTGTAGTGCTACGTAGATTTACTGTGTACTGCTACACTTAGGGAAAGAGAGAATGGAGAGGTGGTGGTGGTCTCTGTTTCCTCCTCTCTCTCTCTTTCTTCCTTTCTACTTCTGTTACTCACTGTTTTGTTTTTTGTTCCTCCCTGTCTGTTTGTGTTCCTATCTGTTTCTGTCATTTTGTTTCTCCCTGTTTCTGCTAGTGTGTGTGTGTGTGTGTGTGTGTGTGTGTGTGTGTGTGTGTGTGTGTGTGTGTGTGTGTGTGTGTGTGTGTGTGTGTGTGTGTCTGTCTGTGTCTGTGCCTGTGCCTGTGTGTGTGTGTGTCTGTCTGTCCGTCCGTCCCCAAGAATTTAGCACTACTTACATAATTTGTGCTTCATTCCTTCTTTATTCTCTCTTTTTAATCAGGGTTTGACAAGGTTAGGTTAAGGATACCTAGCTTTATTGACAAGCTATTTACAGGTTAAGGATTCCTAACTCTCTCTCTCTCTCTCTCTCTCTCTCTCTCTCTCTCTCTCTCTCTCTCTCTCTCTCTCTCTCTCTCTCCCCCAGAGCACCGGAGACGTCACAGGAAGAATCATCCCATTAGTGTGTCACCTTGATGTACACAACAGTGACTTTCTTGTGGAAGCAACAGTACAGAGACTGACATGTGTAGGTTGCTTCTTGCCAGACACGTGTTGTCCTGGAGACAGTGTGGCCGCAGACACGTGTTGTCCTGGAGACAGGTGTGGCTGCAGACACGTGTTGTCCTGGAGACAGGTGTGGCTGCAGACACGTATTGTCCTGGAGACAGGTGTGGCTGCAGACACGTGTTGTCCTGGAGACAGGTGTGGCTGCAGACACGTGTTGTCCTGGAGACAGGTGTGGCTGCAGACACGTGTCGTCCTGGAGACAGGTGTGGCTGCAGACACGTGTTGTCCTGGAGACAGGTGTGGCCGCAGACACGTGTCGTCCTGGAGACAGGTGTGTCGTGGCTACGACTCCAGCGTTGGAAAAAGTTACCTATCCAGTTTGGTACAAGTCGAGTTTTTTCTCGCTTGTTTTTTTTAGTCAGTATAGCAACATGGCGGTTAGGTGAGTTGGTGGGCGGGTGGGTTGGTTACTTAGGTGATGTGGGTAGTGGTGGTTGTAGGTGGATAAGGTAGGTGGTGGTGGTTGTAGGTAGGTTATTACCGAGGTAGGTGGTCGATGATTGTAGCAGGTGGGTTAGTTACCTGGATAAGGTGATTGTAGGTGGGTTAGTTACCTGGGTTAGGTGGCTGATGGTGGTTGTAAGTGGGTTAGTTACCTGGGTTAAGTGATTGATGGTTGTTGTAAGTGGGTTAGTTACCTGGGTTAGGTGGTTGGTGGTGGTTGTAAGTGGGTTAGTTATCTGGGTTAGGTGGTTGATGGTGGGTTAGTAACTAAGGTTATTTTTCTTATCGTGGGAGATCGCTAAACCCGTAGGGATTATACAGCGCCTTTGGGGGGATGGAAGGTATTCAGACTTCAGGGAACTGGAGCACAGATCCAATTCCCTGGACCAAGAGCCTTTCACCAGCGCCAAGCAACCTCACTTGAGAGTAACTAAGGTCAGGTATATTTTGTGTTTAACAATATTATTCAATAAACAATTTAACATTAATTGAAGGTGTTTACAGGTGTTTCAACAAACTCATCACGCGTTTAACAAGCACAGGTGTTTTAAAACACTCGCTAAAGTCTATCTCTTCCTACACAGAGGTGCTGTGTGCAGTGATGAACGTTGATTCATCAGACGTACGTACGTACATGTGTGTGTGTGTGTGTGTGTGTGTGTGTGTGTGTGTGTGTGTGTGTGTGTGTGTGTGTGTGTGTAATTACCAGTTGTCAGAGGCACTTAACGACAGGCACTGTGTGTGTGAGCTCTCGTGTGCGTGCGTGTTTGTGTGCGCGCGCGCGCAATGAGAACAGTACAAACAGATGGTAACATTAACAGGCACGTTACTTCCTCCGTCTTCTAATAACATGTTAATTTTTCCACTATAATCCACCTTGTCAATAATTACTATCACATTTGTTTTGTCTGTTTCGTAAGGTGAAGTCCAGGATCTTTCCTTAATTCATGGTATAACTTAACAAATCTTTGATGACAATTGTGTTGCAGTGTGAGCACAGCTCAGTCGGCGCCTGGCCTGTCCGTCTGTTTGTCTCCTAGGTGTAATGGAGTGTGAGGGGGGGGGCCTCTCAGGCACGGCCTACCTGCGAGGTACGAACGGGGATCACCTGACTTAAGGCTTGGACAGGGAGCATGCCTGTAAAATGGGGTTATCACAGTATATACTACCCAAGTATTACACTCTTGACAACAATAACAAATCAACACAATTCTTGTATAGCAGTGATGTGACCTCGTTTGTACAGTTAGTGTATTGTCAGTTACCTCACTCGTTAGGTGTGGCGCTCTAGGCGTGGCATTCTAGGTGTGGCACACACTAGGCGTGGCACTGACTACTCGTGACACAAGGTATAGCACTCTCGATGCGTGGCACTTACAAGGTGTAGCACTGTAGGCGTGGCGCTCTCAGCATGGCACTCTCGGCATAGCACTCTAGGCGTGGCATTCTAGGTGTGGCACACTCTAGGCGTGGCACACTAAGCGCGGCACTCACTACTCGTGACACAAGGTATAGCACTATGCGTGGCACTCCCTAGGTGTGGCACATTCTAGGCGTGGCACTCACAAGGTGTAGCACTATGCGTGGCACTCTGTGCATAGCACATTTGGCGTGGCATTCCCTAGGAGTAGCACTCCCTGGGCGTGGCACTTCCTGGGCGTGGCACTCACTACTCGTGGCACCCACAAGACGTGGGAGATACATTTCCATTGTTGTGAAATTTTTATTCAGGTCACATGTCAGGTAAAATTTTGAGAGCGACATGTCAGGTAAAAGTGAATTTGTCAACTAAGTTTATAATCCTCACAGTTTTTATGTGGAAGAATGGCTTAGAAAGCTGACAAATTCATCAATCAGACGTTTCGCCAGCCAGTGACTTCTTCAGTCTGTGAAGAGAACGGTGGAAGATCAGTTTGAGGTAATCAGTCCCTCAGCCTTGAGGGCTAAGGGACTGATTACCTCAAACTTTAGCTGATTTATCAATGTGTGTTATTAACGAATCCAATATATACAGTTCTGGCCTTGAAAATAATATAACGATTTACGAATTGATAAAATGAATGTAGGTAAAGGCAGGATTTATAGGTCCATGGCAAAACATATTAATACCAGTTGTCCTCAGAGATTTTTTAAATCATGTGAAAATCTTAAAAATAACGAACAGTTTGTAAAATAGATAAAATACTGATGGTTGTGTTTACAAGATTCCCTTTACAAATACAATAAATTTTATTTTAGGAAAAAGTGGAAAGAGTTTTGAGCAAGAATTACAACTGTGGAACTGAGCAAGAATCTGATGATCTGTTTGTTTATGTAAGATGTTTTAACCATTGATTTTCAAAATGCTGAAAGTTGTAGGAAGCAAATTATTGACTGAGCGAAGTATAATAGAATTAAGTTTTATAAAAAAAATCAGTTTATACAATCCTAGACTTGTATTTAAACTGATTACAATTTAAATACAAATCTGGGATTGTATAAATTGGATTACTTCGCAGTACATAAAACGTGTAAGGATTATAATCTGTGTTGACAAATGAACTTTTACCTGACATGTCACACTCAAATTTTTCCTGACATGAGACCTGATTAAAAATTTTAGAACAATGGAAAATTGTGTACCATACTCGGTGAGTCAGATAACTTAACGACCAATTAAATGTACATGTGAGGTCACAGTTCTGCTATGTAGACGCCTCTTGCCTTAGTGCTAATGTTGTTTCTTGATTACGTGAGGGAAACACACACACACACACACACACACACACACTGTGTGTGTGTGTGTGTGTGTGTGTGTGTGTGTGTGTGTGTGTGTGTGTGTGTGTGTGTGTGTGTGTGTGTGTGTGTGTGTGTGACTTGTGACCTAGTAGCGGCCAGTGGAGAAGTGAGGCCAGGGGCTGTGAATCGACCCCTGCAACCACAACTAGGTGAGTACATACACATATTGGCTGATGCTTACCTACGAAACTCTGAAGCTGAAGGGAGTGGTTCTGCCAGTTTCAGGGAGACCCAGAAGATCAACAAATAGTGAGTTGGCACCTTGCTACAACTTCGTCCCAATAGGATAAGAGACCCCTGGGAGTGTGGGGCAAGTGTGCTCTCAGGTTTCTGAAAGAGTTAGGTGACAGATTCATCACGGAAACCAAGACAGGGAACACTCGCAGCACTCTGGGCACACGACCCACCACCGGAGAGCTGAGTGAAGTATTTGAGATGAAGTAGGTTCTGAGATGTCATGCATCTTGTTAGGTAACCTAATCTAGTGTCAGAAATTCTACCAACATAATTATTTCATCTTTCTTTTTTTTTTTGTAATTTCCAAAGTAATTTTTAAATGTATTTGGTCTTTAGTAAAGTTTTAAAAATATGGCTTATGGAGGATGGTAGGGAAAGAAAACACTCAGAGCTACGGTGAGAAACCTCCAGATTTATCCCTAAAGTACGTCTTTTCTCTGAAGCTGTGGGTCCCCAGAAATTTAACCAACCCCCTGGGAAGCTTGGTAAATTTCTCGACCCCTTAGTACACTACACCATCATAAATATGTGTACTCAACTAATTGTACTCGCCTAATTGTGGTTGCAGGGGTCGAGACTCAGCTCCTGGCCCCCGCCTCTTCACTGATCGCTACTGGGTCCTCTCTCTGCTTCCTGAGCTTTGCCATACCTCTTCTTAAAACTATGTATGGTTCCTGCCTCAACTACTTCACTTGCTAGGCTATTCCACTTGCTGACAACTCTATGACTGAAGAAATACTTCCTAACGTCCCTGTGACTCGTCTGAGTCTTCAGCTTCCAGTTGTGACCCCTTGTCCCTGTGTCCCCTCTCTGGAACATCCTATCTGTGTGTGTGTGTGTGTGTGTGTGTGTGTGTGTGTGTGTGTGTGTGTGTGTGTGTGTGTGTGTGTGTGTGTGTGTGTGTGTGTGTGTGTGTCACCATTCCACTCTATATTAAATCAGCATATTCCTAAGTATTACTCACACACACACACACACACACACACACACACACACACACACTACCTACCTACCTATTGAGAGGTGGTGGTAGTTGTGGTGGTGCTGGTGGTGGAGGTAGTCGTGGTGGTGCTGGTGGTGGAGGTAGTCGTGGTGGTGCTGGTGGTGGAGGTAGTCGTGGTGGATGAGGGCGGGGTTGGGCGAGAGCCAACACTCCTGGCGAACGTTTCCCCCAGCGACCCTCTTGATAACTGCTGCTCACGACTTTATGGCGGCCAATGCGTCATAGCCGGCCAGATTGGAAATTGGCAGCGGTGTGTGAGAGGTTGATAATGTGGCCACCTTTCACACCGCCCCGTGAGTAACTCTCTTTTGAGACGCGAAGCCAGAATGTAAAAACCAGGTGGCAAGCCAAGCAAGGTTTTTTGCGCATGTTAACAAACTCGTGAAAACTAGGTGAAGGTAGGAGGGTGCATGAGATAGCTTTTCTTAAAAATAATTGCCTCTTACGGCGGAGGATGGCGTACCTACGCGTGTGTGTGTAACCACATAGTGTGTATACGGGGTATGCTGCAGGTATGCGTCTATAACTTGTCCGTATGTGGTAGTTTGCTGTAATGTGGCTGTATATTGTGTATACGAGGCCAGTAGGCCTACTGCAGTGTTCCTCCATCTTTATGTTCTTATGTAAATATATAGGGGCAGTGTTTGTCCATTCTTATGTTTGTACGTATATCATGGCTTCCCAGGTGACAGCTGCGAAGTTGGTGTCACTCTTGTGGACGGCATTCGTACTTCTGTTGGTCACATCACCCGTTGCAAGAATCGAGTCGTTTCTTGTATGTTGGTATGGATAAGGGTGTTTCCGAGGGGACCAGAGAATAAGGCACCTACTGGTTTCCCTGAATCCCTTCGTACAAGTTTCCATACTTACACTCCAACAGCACCTTCATTGCACATAAATGGTATACAGTACCGACAAGATGAGAAATTAGACACATGTGCAACATCTGGGTATCTTTATCTGTAAATGTTTCGCCAACCTGTGGCTTTATCAATACAAGGATATAATATGAAGGATTATTTACAAAAAGATAAGGTAATCAGTCCTTCATCCTTGGAGTTTGGTGAAGAACACTGTAGTCTTGAAGGAACTTCAATCCCTTCAAGACTACAGTACTCTCCACCACCTTCAAGGCTGATTATATATTCTCATTATGTCCTTGTACTGATAAAGCCACTGGCTGGCGAAACGTCTACACATAAAGATACCCAAATGTTGCGCATGCGTCTAATTCCTTATCACCTTCGTTACAAACCACTTGACTTCATTCCTATCTGATATACAAGCCTGCCGGGTGCTTGATCCCTTGAAACTTAAAGCTTCTTGTACCCTTTACCTCCAACCATTCTGGTAAGTTCCAAAGACGTGTACAAAAGTTCCTCAGACTTGCAGGTGGGGAGGGGTACTTTAATTGGCGAGAGGTGCAGGTGGGAGGAACTTGAATAACGAGAGAGGCAGGTGGGAGGAACTTGAATAAAGAGAGAGGCAGGTGGGAGGAACTTGACTAACGAGAGAGGCATGTGGGAGGAACATCCCTGGGTCAGTCACGCTAGCCATCATTATCTTCGAGATAATTTTATAATCTTAGAGATAACTCTCTGTATAACACAGATGGCGTGACTGTCCTGTCAGTCCTCTTGGTGCGTTGATGACGTGGAACAACTTGTTGGTGGCGTGGAGAAACTTGTTGGTGGCGTGGAGAAACTTGTTGGTGATTTTGATGGCGTGGAGGCTGAGCTGTTACGTTACCTTAGCTCATTTGAAAGTCCAGCACTACCCAAGATATACTACCACGCCCCAGGATGCCACCCGCACCAGTCTAGTAACACCCAGGTACCTACTTACTGCTAGGTGAATAGGGACAGCAGATGTAAGGAAATACGCCCAACATTTCCACTCGTCCCAGGGGGATCGAACCATTGCACCTCAGTATACGAGTTAAGTGCGCTGTCAACCGAGCCACGGGATTATAATTTTTTTCCTCAGTGGTATATTATAATTGGCTATTTTATGCTTAGAGGACAACCAAAGCTAACCAAGAAATTGGTTGAAGATGAGTGTGAGGAAAGCCACATAGATTTTTATGTGAGTTAAGAGGATTAGTTGGAATATTTCTCTTGTTATTTTGGAGATGGAAATGATTTAACCTTACAGTATTTTTTGGCCCTAACCTAACCTAACCTAACCGTGTGAAAATACCTAACCTAACCTAACCATGCCTAACCTAACCTAACCTAACCTAACCTAACCTAACCTAACCTAACCTTGCCTAACCTAACCTAACCTTGCCTAACCTAACCTAACCTTGCCTAACCTAACCTAACCTTGCCTAACCTAACCTAACCTAACCTAACCTAACCTTGCCTAACCTAACCTAACCTAACCTAACCTAACCTAACCTAACCTAACCTAACCTAACCTAACCTAACCTAACCATGCCTAACCTAACCTAACCATGCCTAACCTAACCTAACCTAACCTAACCTAACCTAACCTAACCTAACCTAACCTAACCATGCCTAACCTAACCTAACCTAACCTAACCTAACCTAACCTAACCATGCCTAACCTAACCTAACCTAACCTAACCTAACCTAACCTAACCTAACCTAACCTAACCTAACCTAACCTAACCATGCCTAACCTAACCTAACCTAACCTAACCTAACCTAACCTAACCTAACCTAACCTAACCTAACCTAACCTAACCTAACCTAACCTAACCTAACCTAACCTAACCATGCCTAACCTAACCTAACCTAACCTAACCTAACCTAACCTAACCTAACCTAACCTAACCTAACCTAACCTAACCTAACCTAACCTAACCTAACCTAACCTAACCTAACCTAACCTAACCTAACCTAACCATGCCTAACCTAACCTAACCTAACCTAACCTAACCTAACCTAACCATGCCTAACCTAACCTAACCATGCCTAACCTAACCTAACCTAACCTAACCTAACCTAACCTAACCATGCCTAACCTAACCTAACCTAACCTAACCTAACCTAACCTAACCTAACCTAACCTAACCTAACCTAACCTAACCTAACCATGCCTAACCTAACCTAACCTAACCTAACCTAACCTAACCTAACCTAACCATGCCTAACCTAACCTAACCTAACCTAACCTAACCTAACCTAACCATGCCTAACCTAACCTAACCTAACCTAACCTAACCATGCCTAACCTAACCTAACCTAACCTAACCATGCCTAACCTAACCTAACCTAACCTAACCTAACCTAACCATGCCTAACCTAACCTAACCTAACCTAACCTAACCTAACCATGCCTAACCTAACCTAACCTAACCTAACCTAACCTAACCTAACCTAACCTAACCATGCCTAACCTAACCTAACCTAACCTAACCTAACCTAACCTAACCATGCCTAACCTAACCTAACCTAACCTAACCTAACCTAACCTAACCTAACCATGCCTAACCTAACCTAACCTAACCTAACCTAACCTAACCTAACCATGCCTAACCTAACCTAACCTAACCTAACCTAACCTAACCTAACCTAACCTAACCTAACCTAACCTAACCTAACCTAACCTAACCTTGCCTAACCTAACCTTGCCTAATGTAACCTAACCTTGCCTAATGTAACCTAACCTTGCCTAATGTAACCTAACCTTGCCTAATGTAACCTAACCTTGCCTAATGTAACCTAACCTTGCCTAACGTAACCTAACCTTAGAAAAGAATTAGATCAGTCGTGTCCAGTTAGACATAATAATTAACGACTTGGCTTCTGCATAAACTGAATTGTTTGAGACACTAATGATGTCAAAATTGACAATATGACACTGAAACGACTCCTTGATTATTATTGATTCTATAGTATTATTGAAGGCTCCTGAGTCGCATAATGACTCTAAACATGCTTATCAGAGAAGCCAGGAATAGATTAAGATTCAGTAAGAAGCCTGCACAGCAACCTTCTTCAGTTCATCAAGATATCTGAGTATTGCATATATGTCTAATTCATCAACTTGTCGGTACTGTATACCATTAATAATATACTTGTTTGAGAGAGCAACACCAGGTATCTTGGTACTTTACTTAACAGCTGTTTAGCATGAGCTAATGCTACTAGTGGGTCATGATCATCTGTGACGTCAACTCCAGCTGCTGCGGCTGAGGTCTGGCCGCATGCCTCTGTTAGGCTGAGTGACCATCTATCAGAGCCGAGGGACTGATCATCTCAAAATTGCTTCTACTTTCTCCAGTGTTATATACGCCTTTATTCGACCGAAGAAGCCCACTGTTCAGGCGAAACCTTTCGTCAGTGTTGCACATGCCCCTTTCATCAGCTTGTTGGTATTATATACCATTAATAATTGGATATTAAAAATCAGTAAGGAATTAAAGTGCATTTTTTATTAAATAATATAGAGATCGTATATAATCTGATATTTCTAGGTATATTATTAGTGAAAATAAGACTCCAGACATTTTATGTCTTTATTTGTAAGGGATAGAACGTAAATTGTAAATTATATATCAACATGGATTGATGTTAGTCATTTTTGGGGACAAATTTTACGCTTTTTGTGTCTCCATATTGTCTTGTGCTACCATCCACAAGGTGGATACGAGGTGCACAATAAACTAGCCGCTTCAGCGGTAAAAAATATATATTTGTGCTATGGGTATTATGTGGTTTTGTTTTGTGTGTTGTGGAAGCTATCATAGCAATGTGGTAAGGTAATCCAGGCAGGCAGTCCTGCATAATGCTTGTACCGAAGCTCTTTGTTTATGACACACAGGACCAAACCTCGTCACAGCTCACTAGCCACTGGAATGTGTGTGCGCGCGTGAGAGAGAGAGAGAATGCGAGTGAGAATACGTACATACTCGCCGAGCTGTGTTGGTGGGGTGGAGAGGGTTGGGTATAAGTCGGACTTATTACGTCGATGACTAATGTTGGAGAGGACTTGTCACTCCTTGATGGGATAACGAGACAAACACTGGCGATCATCAGAGTGCCTTAACATGCTCTGCAGGTTTCCTCACCACCGTTGACAGTGTTCAAGAGCTTGGACTTATTTACCTGCCGCTGTAGGGCGGAGCCGCTGTAGGAACGTGTGGTAACGTTCCACCAGACGCTGATGGCATTGTATATGCGACGCTCTTTGTTTGGGGTGATGTTTACAAGCGGTATTTGTTGTAATTTTGCAGCGAGTGTTTCTGGGAATGCTGAGATCGATGAAGTGTTATAATGGTGGCCAGAGTTACCAGGGGTAGTGGTGGATATTTGTTGACTTGCTTTTAGATATTCAACATGTACCTCTACTGTTAATGTTTGAGGTAATGTTGTGTATGTTACACGTTCTTAAAACATTCAACATGTACCTCTATAATGTTTTATATGTGACACATTAAAATATTCAACATATACCTCTACTGACGTGGTACAAACTTAGGTAATAGATACAGACAAGTGTGATCAAGATCCCAGGACCGAAACGTTTTCTAATAAACATGTCCTAGTGTTTGCTCGCGTGTCTTCCTCTACTGACATACTACCTGTTTTCCATTATCAAGAAACTCGACTTTATCAATTACATAAACAACGACGATGTTCAACAAGTAACGAGAGGTTTTCCCAGTTATTTAGTAGTGAGTTGTCCTCCGCTGCCAGGCGTCGCCCTTCCCATTTATGTAACTTGTCGGTATTTATTACCAAGGTTTATACCATGCAACTTGGTTATTGGTTGGCAACCATAAACACACGTTAGTTAACCCTTGGTTAACATAACTTCGAATAACTAATTTTTCGTTTTGTTGTGTGAGGCTAGTGCAGAAATTGACGCACTGTGATGTTCGAAAATGAATTAGACAGTGGGTTGACGTCTGACAATTTTTGTCAGACAGAATATTTGTATTTGGTGTGTTGCCGTGTTTGTCTGCTGTGTGTTGACGCGTTTGTGTTTGACGTGATTGTTTTGTGTGCGTTGACGTGTTTGTGCGTTGTCTAGTGTATACTGCCTTGTTTGTGTCTGGTGTGTTGACGTGTTTGTGCGCTTGTCTGGTGTGTGTTGCTATGTTTGTTTGGTGTGTTAGCGCTGCAGTGTTTACAATTGCGCGACAGTTGACCTTCACATTTACTAGCGATTTAAACATCAGTTAGAAAATGAGTCACCAGTCAAGACCTCAAACTCCTGATCTTTGAACATGAGAAAAGAGCACTGCAGAAGGTCTACTGGCTCATGTTGAAAATTGTATAAAATACCGACAAGTTGATGACTATTCAAGATTGATGGACTGACCACATCGACTCAAGGCTGAGGGACTGATTACCTCATTCTCCTCCTGTTCTTCATGCTTCTCCTGTGTATGGACTGATGAAGCCACTGTGTGGCGAAACGTTTCCTTAATAAAGATACCCAAGAGTTGCACATGTGTCTAATTTATCAACATGTCGGTTCTGTGAACCATTCATCTTTCGAGAGTTTTTCTTAAGGTTACTGTGATTCTCTTCTGTTGTGATTCCATCTGTTTCCTCGTTGTTGCTTAGTATTTCCTAACTTTCCCGTGTTTCTTGTGTTGTGATTTTGTCTCCTGGTTCTTGCTCATCGTTCTGAAGTGTGATGTCTCTCTCTGATCACCTTGTCAGTATCTTTGACGATCTTCTACATCGTACTTGTGTCTCCCCAGGTTCTTGTTTCTTCCATGGTCGTTAGGTTATTTGTCGCAAGTGTTTTTGTTCATTAAAAACTGCTGAATCTACTGAGCTATTGTACCTGCAACCCCCCTCATTCAATCTCAAGTTTCCCAGGAAGATTGATCAAGCGTTGGTCTCTTACTTACGTATTCTCATAGACCTGACGTGTTATCTATAAAGCTCTTGATAGACGTGACTTATATAGTGTTCTTGATAGACCTGGCATACGACTATGTTGTGTATAGAGCTCTTGATAGACCTGATGAGCCTTAAATGATTGACTGTTTAAATTCCTGGAGGCAGTTCTTGTTTCCCAAGCTTACAATGCACTGCTGATGTAATGTTAATGTGCATCTCTGGCGATGTGTTCGGTGTGTTGCTGACTCCCACGTTGTCTTTCTTGTACAGTATCTCTAATACTTCTCCTTTTTCTGTACATCGTCTTCGGTATCATATCTCCTCTTCCAGTTTTCTTGAGTTTGGATAGAATTGCAGGAACCATTTGTCTACCCTTGCATGCGATCTCTTGGTTTTTCCCTCCATTCTCTTGCAGTCTTATTTCGCTCATTACCTGTAAGTCGTCACCACTGTGATAAACAGGATTTAGTTTTCTATCAGGATATCAGGAACAGGTTTGATACTTCCTTCTCTACCGTCACTGTCTTGTATTGGGCAGGTATTCCTTCGTAGATAAATGGTTCAGAGAACTAACAAGTTGATAAATTAGACACATGTACAGCACTTGGGTATCTTTATTGAGGAAACGTTTCGCCACACAGTGGCTTCATCAGTCCATACAAAGGAGAATGGTGAAGAACACTAGCACCTTTGTATGGACTGATGAAGCCACTGTGTGGCGAAACGTTTCCTCAATAAAGATACCCAAGTGTTGCACATGTGTCTAATTTATCAAGCATTCCTTTCGACGCGACCTGCTGGTCTTCTAGTCTGTGGTAAGGTACCATATCAACTGCTTCCTCGCAGACCGACGCTGTATAGCCAAGCCACCCATGTCTTAGGTGCTGTATCATGCTATTCTCTCACGGAACTCCAGAAGATTCGCAAAGGAAGAGTTTACCTTTTATAAATGTCAGATGTCAGCCGCGCCACAAGGTGAATTTATAAAAAAAATAATGATGCAGTTTTATGTATAAAATTCGCCCAAGTACGGTGGTTAGTGATCCTCGTATATTTCCTGTCACTGTTTTTTTGGAGCCACTGCTCCCCTATATACTACATCCTAACTAAAATGTCAACTTAGGAAGGGTTGTGATGAATGGTTTGAAAAACCGACAAGTTGAAGATTGAGACACTTATGCAGCATATGGGAATCTTTATTCAGGAAACGTTTCGCCACACAGTGGCCACTGTGTGGCGAAACGTTTCCTGAATAAAGATTCCCATATGTTGCGTAAGTGTCTCAATCTTCAGTTTATTAATACTTGACTACTTATTAAAAAGACAGGGATTTGATACTAAATCTCAGGAAAAATACCCTTCAGGTTATTCGAAATAGAGAAATAAAGTAAACTGAACCCAAATAAGTATTTACTTCCAGTATAAAATAGATTACTTACAAAAGACCAGTCAGGCTCCTAGCCCAAAGTCCCAGGATCCTACTTAGAGCCTATACTTCTGTCCCCAACAGAGTCTGGCCACCGAATCTCCCCATAGCAGCATTCCCTGAACTTATAAAGGCCTTTCCCCTCCTCATAACTTGTGTGGCTAATGAGGTGAGTTCTCGTGGGAGAGATGCCGTGTGCTCGTCCATATGGACTGATGAAAGAACTAGGATGTGAAGATTAACAACCTGAGACGCGAGATATCTCTAGATATCACTAAGTCACAACCTCAATACGTATTGATGCTGGTCATGGTTCGCTGTACAGAAAGGTCATTTGCGAACGAGAGGCCACGAACCTATGTGTACTTTATAAAACACCCGACTTCACAAGAGAGAGAAATTCTGCATAACTCTGTGAAGGAGAGAGTCGTTAGGTCTATATAAGGTGACTTAGGAATCTATTGTTTTTGTCATGTAGCGATCTACTGTATACAGTTGTTACTTTATACTTTCACCAGTCTCTCAAGAAAGTAACATGTGGATGGAAGGATAGCATATTCTTGGACTACAGGAATATTTTTTGACAGTCCCTCAACAGAGACTGTATGAACTGATGGAGCTGCCGGGGGTGACTGGAAAACCCTCCAGTTGAACGACAGAAGAATGTATCTCAGTGCTGGAACATGAGTGAACACCCAGGTGGTGGACTGTACGTGAGTATACCCATGTACTGCACCATGTGTGTACCCAAGTGATGGACTGTACGTGAGGGTACCCATGTACTGCACCATGTGTGTACCCAGGTGGTGGACTGTACGTGAGTATACCCATGTACTGCACCATGTGTGTACCCAGGTGATGGACTGTACGTGAGGGTACCCATGTACTGCACCATGTGTGTACCCAGGTGATGGACTGTACGTGAGGGTACCCATGTACTGCACCATGTGTGTACCCAGGTGGTGGACTGTACGTGAGTGTACCCATGTACTGCACCATGTGTGTACCCAGGTGGTGGACTGTACGTGAGTGTACCCATGTACTGCACCATGTGTGTACCCAGGTGGTGGACTGCACGTGAGCGTACCCATGTACTGCACCATGTGTGTACCCAGGTGGTGGACTGCACGTGACTGTACCCATGTACTGCACCATGTGTGTACCCAGGTAGTGGACTGTACGTGAGTGTACCCATGTACTGCACCATGTGTGTACCCAGGTGGTGGACTGTACGTGAGTGTACCCATGTACTGCACCATGTGTGTACCCAGGTAGTGGACTGTACGTGAGTGTACCCATGTACTGCACCATGTGTGTACCCAGGTAGTGGACTGTACGTGAGTGTACCCATGTACTGCACCATGTGTGTACCCAGGTAGTGGACTGTACGTGAGTGTACCCATGTACTGCACCATGTGTGTACCCAGGTGGTGGACTGTACGTGAGTGTACCCATGTACTGCACCATGTGTGTACCCAGGTAGTGGACTGTACGTGAGTGTACCCATGTACTGCACCATGTGTGTACCCAGGTAGTGGACTGTACGTGAGTGTACCCATGTACTGCACCATGTGTGTACCCAGGTGGTGGACTGCACGTGAGCGTACCCATGTACTGCACCATGTGTGTACCCAGGTGGTGGACTGCACGTGACTGTACCCATGTACTGCACCATGTGTGTACCCAGGTAGTGGACTGTACGTGAGTGTACCCATGTACTGCACCATGTGTGTACCCAGGTGGTGGACTGTACGTGAGTGTACCCATGTACTGCACCATGTGTGTACCCAGGTAGTGGACTGTACGTGAGTGTACCCATGTACTGCACCATGTGTGTACCCAGGTAGTGGACTGTACGTGAGTGTACCCATGTACTGCACCATGTGTGTACCCAGGTAGTGGACTGTACGTGAGTGTACCCATGTACTGCACCATGTGTGTACCCAGGTGGTGGACTGTACGTGAGTGTACCCATGTACTGCACCATGTGTGTACCCAGGTAGTGGACTGTACGTGAGTGTACCCATGTACTGCACCATGTGTGTACCCAGGTGGTGGACTGTACGTGAGTGTACCCATGTACTGCACCATGTGTGTCCCCAGGTAGTGGACTGTACGTGAGTGTACCCATGTACTGCACCATGTGTGTACCCAGGTAGTGGACTGTACGTGAGTGTACCCATGTACTGCACCATGTGTGTACCCAGGTAGTGGACTGTACGTGAGTGTACCCATGTACTGCACCATGTGTGTACCCAGGTGGTGGACTGCACGTGAGTGTACCCATGTACTGCACCATGTGTGTACCCAGGTAGTGGACTGTACGTGAGTGTACCCATGTACTGCACCATGTGTGTACCCAGGTGGTGGACTGTACGTGAGTGTACCCATGTACTGCACCATGTGTGTACCCAGGTAGTGGACTGTACGTGAGTGTACCCATGTACTGCACCATGTGTGTACCCAGGTAGTGGACTGTACGTGAGTGTACCCATGTACTGCACCATGTGTGTACCCAGGTAGTGGACTGTACGTGAGTGTACCCATGTACTGCACCATGTGTGTACCCAGGTAGTGGACTGTACGTGAGTGTACCCATGTACTGCACCATGTGTGTACCCAGGTAGTGGACTGTACGTGAGTGTACCCATGTACTGCACCATGTGTGTACCCAGGTAGTGGACTGTACGTGAGTGTACCCATGTACTGCACCATGTGTGTACCCAGGTGGTGGACTGTACGTGAGTGTACCCATGTACTGCACCATGTGTGTACCCAGGTAGTGGACTGTACGTGAGTGTACCCATGTACTGCACCATGTGTGTACCCAGGTGGTGGACTGTACGTGAGTGTACCCATGTACTGCACCATGTGTGTACCCAGGTAGTGGACTGTACGTGAGTGTACCCATGTACTGCACCATGTGTGTACCCAGGTGGTGGACTGTACGTGAGTGTACCCATGTACTGCACCATGTGTGTACCCAGGTAGTGGACTGTACGTGAGTGTACCCATGTACTGCACCATGTGTGTACCCAGGTAGTGGACTGTACGTGAGTGTACCCATGTACTGCACCATGTGTGTACCCAGGTAGTGGACTGTACGTGAGTGTACCCATGTACTGCACCATGTGTGTACCCAGGTTCTGGACTGTGTGTGTGTGTGTGTACTCACTCTTTTGTGGTTGCAGGGGGTTCGATTCAAAGCTCCTAGCCCCGCCTCTTTGGTGGTCGCTACTAGGTCCACCCTGTGTGTGTGTGTGTGTGTGTGTGTGTGTGTGTGTGTGTACACACGTGTGTGTGAGAGAGAGAGTGTGCACACCCAGGTACTGGACTTCACCTATTCTCTCCACTGTTTTGTTTATCACTCCAGAATACAAGTTTCAGACCAGTGTGTACATGGTAACCCAGGCTGCGCTCTCCTCTTATGTTTCTCTTTCAATATATTTTCGCTATTATCTGGCTGTTGTGAGAAAAACGTGTGTATACGCAGGATTATTTTCTTGTTCCTGCGTGTAAAACGTTTATATAAGTATGCTCAGAATACTTGATTACACACACACACACACACACACACACACACACACACACACACACACACACACACACACACACACACACACACACACACACACGTACCCACCCACATATACATATTGCGACATCTACGCTAAAATTCGCGCCGGCTTCTCAGACTACCCACATCAATAGAACTGTGTGTGTGTGTGTGTGTGTGTGTGTGTGTGTCTGTCTGTCTGTCTGTCTGTCTGTCTGTGTGTTTGTGTAACTACCTATTACATGCCAATAAAAATACAAGGACTGTCCATCATGGAGGTACATGAAGGTAACTGTTCAACATGGAGAATAGTAGTGTGAAATGTGTCAAGAGTGACTACCTCTTTTGGAAGGGTAGGCTTTACCCCTTCACATTACCCCTTCGGCGAATAAAGGATCGACCTTACAGGGCTGGGACCACGCCCCCGGTACTTCCGGTGTTTGCTTCCGGTTGGGCTTTTTTTAACGGGTTGCTTGTCTGTGTTGGCAGGCATGCAGGCAAGCATTCTCCTGGGTGTACAATTGACGTTAAACCTACAGACTTGTTTTCAATCATTTGGTATTGAGCGTAAATATTTGGCTGAATGATGTTTGTGTCCCTGTTATCATTCGTGTCTCATATTTTTATCTTTTTTTAATTCTTGAGTTATTAAATAGAGATTATTATAATCTTTAATTATAATAATAGAAGCGCTAAACCGCAAGGGTCACAGAGATGAGTGTGAAACTGATAGTTTTATTTCATGGTAGTAAAAAAAAATGGGAAGCAATGAAACGTTACACAAATAACCCGCACATAGGAGAGAGAAGCTTACGACAACGTTTCGGTCCGACTTGGACCATTTGCAAAGTCACTCTAACAGCAAGTGGCTTCGCAAATGGTAATGAAATCTACCAGCCTGTGTTTTTATGACGTTTCTGAAAAGCAGAGGTACCATGAGGAGTGTCAGCAAAGGTGAGGTAGTCTGTTCTAACTCCTCGTCATGATATTGAAATATATATGTAGATGTTTGTGGGGTATAAACCTTGGTAATAAATACCGACAAGTTGGTTTAGAAAGACACGTAAGCAAACACTATAACATATTAGAAAACGTTTCGGTCCTGAGACCTTGATCAAGGTCCCAGGACCGAAACGTTTTCTAATAAATATGTTATAGTGTTTGCTTACGTGTCTTTCTAAACCAGATCTGGTGACCTGGTGGTTAACGCTCTGGCTTCACACGGTGAGGGCCTGGGTTCGATTCCCAGCCAGAGTAGAAACATTGGACGTGTTTCTTTCCACCTGTTGTTTATGTTCCCCATCAGTAAAATGGGTACCTGGGTGTTAGTCGACTGGTGTGGGTCGCATCCTGGGACACTGACCTAAGGAGGCCTGGTCACAGACCGGGCCGCGGGGGCGTTGACCCCCGGAACTCTCTCCAGATAAACTCTCCAGATAAACCCTCTCAGAGGGTAATACATTAACACAGGTTTAAACCGGCCATCTTATTGGTCATAGTGAAAATTGGTAAGCAAGAAAACTGTTGTTACTATTCGTCATAGTAGTAAAGTAACGTCATAAAAAGTGGATAATAAAACATTTTTTATTACTTAATCATCATTAACACACAGAGTTAAGGTAATATTACATAAAATAGGAAAACAATTAAAAATAGCAACTGTTAGTTTTCTTGCATTAACCCAGGTTAACCTTAGATTTTATTATAAGTATATCTTACTTATTTACAATGATACACTTTTTATTTTATTCTGTCTTATAGTCATCGGGATGTCAGGATTTTTCATTACCTAGTGATCTCCAGCAGGTGTGTGTGTGTGTGTGTGTGTGTGTGAGGGGGGGCAGGCAGGCATAACGCATTTATTCCTGAATGATTACTTTGGTACATTCGTCTTTATGTTCAGACAGTGTAAAATGAAGGGTAAGATTCAGAGGTATTGTATGAATGCTTAGTGAGGTGTTGTAAAAATGCTTAAGTGTTGTATTAATACTTAGTGATGTGTTGTATGAATGATTAGTGAGCTGTTGCATCAATGCTTAGTGAGGTGTTGTATCAGTGCTTAGTGAGGTGTTGTATCAGTGCTTAGTGAGGTGTTGTATCAATGCTTAGTGAGGTGTTGTATCAATGCTTAGTGAGGTGTTGTATCAGTGCTTAGTGAGGTGTTGTATCAGTGCTTAGTGAGGTGTTGTATCAGTGCTTAGTGAGGTGTTGTATCAGTGCTTAGTGAGGTGTTGTATCAGTGCTTAGTGAGGTGTTGTATCAGTGCTTAGTGAGGTGTTGTATCAGTACTTAGTGAGGTGTTGTATGAGTACTTAGTGAGGTGTTGTATGAGTGCTTAGTGAGGTGTTCTATGAGTGCTTAGTGAGGTGTTGTATGAGTGCTTAGTGAGGTGTTCTATGAGTACTTAGTGAGGTGTTGTATGAGTGCTTAGTGATTTGTTGTATGAGTGCTTAGTGAGGTGTTGTATCAGTGCTTAGTGAGGTGTTGTATCAATGCTTAGTGAGGTGTTGTATGAGTGCTTAGTGAGGTGTTGTATGAGTGCTTAGTGAGGAGTTGTATGAGTGCTTAGTGAGGTGTTGTATGAGTGCTTAGTGAGGTGTTGTATGAGTGCTTAGTGAGGTGTTGTATCAGTGCTTAGTGAGGTGTTGTATCAGTGCTTAGTGAGGTGTTGTATCAGTGCTTAGTGAGGTGTTGTATGAGTACTTAGTGAGGTGTTGTATGAGTGCTTAGTGAGGTGTTGTATCAATGCTTAGTGAGGTGTTGTATCAGTGCTTAGTGAGGTGTTGTATCAGTGCTTAGTGAGGTGTTGTATCAGTGCGGTGGTGTATCAGTGCTTAGTGAGGTGTTGTATCAGTGCTTAGTGAGGTGTTGTATCAGTGCTTAGTGAGGTGTTGTATCAGTGCTTAGTGAGGTGTTGTATCAAGAGTGGCTGAACACTTGCAACTTGTACTACTCTGGTAATCAAGGGTCTGGTGGAGTGCACTTATGTTTGATAGTGTAATGGTGGGAACAATGTGTGTGTGTGTGTGTGTGTGTGTGTGCGTGCGTGCGTGTGTTTTCTGGTGGAGAAAGGTGTTGAGTAGTTGTGATGGTGGTGGTACTGGATGTTGTAGTGGGAAGAATGTGGTGACACTGGGAGGTCGTGGTGGTGGTATTGACACTGGGGAACGTGGTGGTGGTGGTAGTGACACTGGGGGTCGTGGTGGTTGAGGTAGTAGTGATACTGAAGGGTCGTGGGGATGGTAGTGACACTGGGGAGTCGTGGTGGTTGAGGTGGTAGTGACACTGGGGGTCGTGGTGGTTGAGTTAGTGATACTGGGGGATCGTGGGGGTGGTAGTGACAGTGGGGGTCGTGGGGGGTGGTACTGACACTGGGGGTCGTGGTGGTAGTGACGCTGGGGATCGTGGTGGTAGTGACACTGGGGGGTCGTGGTGGTTGAGGTGGAAGTGACACTGGGGGTCGTAGTGGTAGTGACACTGGGGGGGTCGTAGTGGTGGGTTGTGGTGGAAGTAAGAGGTGGTGGTGGGTCATCACAGTGTGTGTTTTCCTGCCTCAGTTTAACCTTTAGCTTCCTGGTACAGTGGTGCAGTTAATGCACCTACAGTATCCCCCACACTGACCGTGGGAGAATGTTGAACCTTCACTACGTGAAGCAGTCACGACACTGCTGTGTTGAACCTTCTCCACCACGTGAAGCAGCCATTACACTGCTGTGTTGAACCTTCTCCACGTGAAGCAGCCATGACACTGCTGTGTTGAACCTTCTCCACGTGAAGCAGCCATGACACTGCTGCGTTGAACCTCCACCACGTGAAGCAGCCATTACACTGCTGTGTTGAACCTTCTCCACGTGAAGCAGCCACGACACTGCTGTGTTGAACCTTCTCCACGTGAAGCAGCCCTGACGTATTACAACTCAGGAGTCCCAAAAGCATGTTATCCTGGGTGTAAAGGGAGCAAAATAAACACAGCAGAAAAAACTTTTGACTAACATTATCCTTCACCAATTTAGAACAGAAGTATGTACACTATATACACTATGTACAACAATAGGTATTAGTGCACTCCACGGTAAGCAAGGCAGAATAGAAGCCACTAGAGAGCAGACCGTGCTTCAACCAGCTCTAGAATGGGAATGACAAGGGCAGACAGGTGAGTGGTACCCACATCACCTCTGCGATTGCCAAAACCATCTTCTCATTGGCTGGAACCTGGGTACTGATTGAACGATGGGGCCCCATCGTCAACCCTTAGCCCCTGGTTCGCTGGTTGGGGGAGATAGCCTGTCAATAAGGGTATGTACATGCGCCGAATAAAGGTTGCGTACTCTCTGCATGCCACACTCCCACCCCGAGAGAGCTCAGGATTAGGCTCCCACCTCCCAGTGGTAACCGTGCCGCCATGGCACCAAATAATGGGACTGCATTTCCTCTCAACCATCCAACTCTTAGATAGAGCTCAGTTTTATTCATGACAAAAAGCCAAACCCTAAACTCAGAGCGAGACAGCAGTCAGGCTAACATAGGTCCAAGACACGGGCGGACGGTAGCCCACGTCCCCTCGCTAAAAAAAAAAAAAAAAAAAAAAAACCACACCAGGGGTTAAAAAAAAAGGAGCTCGGAAGGTGTTACCACAGGTAACCTAACATCCTAACCTAATATATAATTATAATTATATAGAGTAACATTGTTAGACTCTAGATAAAGAGTCTGCCAACTTATTTTCTTCGACGGCAATGTGTAATATTCTGAGAGAGTAGGGTTGCAGTCGCAGACTCCATCTCATGAGCCTCGTATTGTGGTTCTTCATGACTTGGAGATATACTAGAGGGTTGTGATCACTGTAGACAGTGACCACTTGCGAAGTCTGGCCCACGTAAACAATGAAGTGCTCCAAAGCCAGTACCAGGACGAGGGCTTCCTTTTCAATGGTAGAGTAAGCTCTCTGATGCGGCTGGAATTTGGCAGAGAAGAAGGCTACAGGCTGCAACTCCTCGTCCCCGTTTTGCAACAGTACTGCCCCAACCCCAGACTCACAAGCATCAACCTGTAATGAGAAAGGTTTGGAGAAGTCTGGAGACAAAAGAATGGGTGCAGTACAAAAGCACCTTGACAATCTGGGGTCCAATTAAAGGGAACTTTGTGACTGGTAAGAGAGGTAAGAGGCGCTACAATATCTGAAAAAATTTTACAGAATCTTCTGTAAAATCCTATCATGCCGAGGAAACACTGAAGAGATTTTCTATCATGTGGAACTGGATAATGTTTAATGGCAAGAACTTTAGCAAAATTAGGAGCAACTTTGTCACTACCTACTTCATGGCCTAGAAAATCAACAGTGGCCTGGCCAAAGGAAGACTTAGATAAATTAACAGTTAAATGGGAACTCTGAAAGGTCTCAAAGAGAGCCTTAAGTCTAAATAGGTGTTGATCCCAAGTATCAGACACCACAACAATATCATCCAGGTACGCTGCCGTGCCTTCAAGTCCTTTAATAGCCTGATGGATAAGTTTCTGGAATGAAGAGGGGGAGTTTTTCATTCCGAAGGGGGTAACTGTATATTGATAATGACCTCCTGGAATTACGAAGGCAGAGATTTCCTTCGCCTTATCCGTCAAAGGTACCTGATAGTAACCTTTAAGGAGATCTAACTTGGACACAAAAGTAGCCTTACCCACAAAGTCGATTACGTCATCCAGACGAGGAAGAGGGTAAGCATCTGTGATTGTGACCTCATTCACCTTACGGTAGTCTGTACACATACGAAAACCTCCATCAGCTTTTTTAACAAGGATGCACGGTGAAGCCCATGGACTAGATGACTCCTCCACTAACCCATGCTCTAACAGAAATTCTACCTCCTGCTGAAGTAGCTTCTGCTTTTCAGGATTAGCTCTGTAGGGGGAGAGTTTAATAGGTTTAGAGTTTCCCACATCTACGTCATGATAACCTAACGTACATTTTTTCGGCACATCCGAAAAAATATCAGGGTATGACTGTAGAAGCGCAGTTAAACTTGTTGCTTGAGTTTCAGATAGCCCCACCATTAAAGGGCTAGGGTCCTTGAGGAGGACAGAGTTTGGAAGTTTGACATTAATTTCAGAAATAGAGTGCAAAGAGTCAGAGTCGTCCTCAGAGGTAGAGGACAGAGTCATTACTGGGACTTTATCTGGTGTATGAAAAGATTTTAATTGATTAATGTGGTAAGTTTTAGTTTTTGAGGTCTTATCAAGGGGAGATACCACATAATTTACATCAGATAATTTACTTACAATTTGCATAGGTCCCGTAAATCTAGCTTTCAAGGTGTGGCCAGGTATAGGTTCCTGCACCAACACCTTGTCTCCTGGATGGAAGGAGCGGAATTGTGCATTTCTGTCATACCTCTGTTTCATCTTATTTTGAGCTGCCTTTAGGTTAGCCTTGGCTAACTGACGTGCCACCTGCAACCTTGAAGACGGGTTGTAGAGTGTTGAGCTAACGTCTTCTCCCATCCATCCTTCTTTGAGCACCCGAAGAGGACCTCGTACATTGTGCCCAAAGATCAGCTCAAACGGACTATACCCGGTAGACTCCTGCACAGTTTCTCTTATTGAAAACAGCAACAAAGGTAGTGATTCATCCCAGTCTGTAGGAAAATGCATACAAAAAGTTCTCATCATGGTTTTTAACGTCTGATGGAATCTTTCCAAGGCGCCTTGGGACTGAGGATGATAGGCAGTGGATAAGTTGTGGATTATCCCTAACCTAGTTAATGCTTCCCTAAATGCTTTGGCAGTGAAGTTAGTACCTTGATCACTTTGAATAGTTTTAGGAATGCCAAAACAAGAAATAAATCTGGTTAAAGCTTTGTGAATAGCTTTAGTATTACTATTGCGCATGGGAATTGCTTCAGGGCATCTAGTTACTCTATCCATAATGGTAAATAAGTACTGATTTCCAGACTTTGACTTAGGTAGTGAACCTACACAATCTATAATTAAATCTGCAAAAGGTTCTCCATCAGCAGGTATAGGCTGGAGAGGTGCAGGTTTAATGGAATGTCCAGGTTTCCCTACCTGCTGACATTCTCGGCAACACCGGATATGATTCTTCACATCCTGCTTTAATTTTGGCCAATAAAATTCTTTTGTGATTCTATATAATGTTTTAGTAATTCCTAGGTGACCACCTAATGAAGTATTATGAGCTATATTCAATATTTGAGGTCTAAACTTTGTTGGAACTACTAACCTGTCTGACAGTTGCCGGCCCTCTATCTCCTTACCAGTCTCAGTGCAGATCAAATAGTCGTTTTTAAGTTTATACTTGACCGGATGATCCAAAAAGGATTTACCCATGGCTGCCTGAAAAGCGAAATTCAAAGAAGGGTCCTTTTGCTGTTCCTCCTGGAAGGACAGTCCCTCGGGCATGGAAACAGAGATATCTGGCAATCCTGCTACCCTGGAATAGGAAGGCTTGATCTGGGTCTGTTCACTTGATCTACGAGGCCCTGGCCAGTTTTCCTCGTAAAATAAATTGGCTATTCCGAGATTGGAGTTGTCCAAGGATAGGTAAGCATTCTCGCCAGACAACCCTTGGGATGTTGCCCGAGTTATGGCCAACACCGGAGAAGAATTAATCATTTAGGGTTCAGGACATACACTAGCAGTGGTAATGTTATTACCCAGTAATAACATGGAATCTTTCATGGGGAATCCCTCGGATACACCCACAGTCAAGTATTCAGTGTAATATTTGCACTGTACATAAATTCTACGCAAGGGGACAAAGTATAGCTCCTCCAAATGCTTCCAACAAAACAGAGGAATTCAAGGAGGTGTTCTTTGAAATGGGTAATATTCCCTCTCTTATAAGTGAGCAATATGCTCCAGTATCTCTAAAGGTTCTGACTTCAGTTGTTTTTGAGTCTTCCTGAAGGGAAATACGACTCTGACAGTAATAAGGGGCCATCCCTTTCTCTACTTCTTTAAGGGGCATGTTACTAGGGATATTATAGATTTTCCCAATAGGTTGGGGTTTGTAGGGGCAGTTGGAACGGATGTAACCTACTTTGTTACAGAGGAAGCAGACGACAGGTTTGCCCTTAACTCCCTGCTAATGTTGCAACTGGTGTCGCTCTGGCTGGTGTCTCTCTGGATACTGTTGTCGAGTTACACCATGTTGAGTGGTTTGTCTCTCACCAGGTGGACCATAAGTTGAGAAGCGTGGCTCACCAGGTGACTTAGTTGGCTGACGTAGACGTTCTCCCTCCGGCTGGCACTTCATCCTCCAAGGTTGACGATCTCTGCTCATGCCAGGCTGTTGAAAAGAGAGATGGGACCGCTCGGACAAGGAGCGGTTAGTTTCAAAGGTATCAGCCAACCTGGCTGCCTCCAATGCAGTGGTTAAGTCACGATCCTGCAGAAAGACTAACCTCTGGTCCCACAGACTCCAGCAGGTTGTCAATCAGAATAAGCTGCACAAGATCATCGAAGGTAGCAACACCACTTGCTTTATACCAGCTGGTAAAAGCTTTGGTCTGCTGTCGCACAAAATCAACCAGGGATTGACCAAGCTGTCGTCTGCCTAACTTAAAGATCTTTCTGTATTTAGCTGGGATACATGTATATGCTCCCAAAACTGTGGTCTTCACTACTTTATAATCGGAAAAATCAGTGTCATTTAACACTGACGTAAATTCCTGTGCCTTACCAAACAATGCTGTGTGAACCAACGATGCCCAATGCTGTTCCGGCCACCTCAAGGCTCGAGCCTGATTTTCGAAAGCTTCGAAAAATTGTTCTGGTTCGGCCTCATTGAAGCGGGGAACAAGCTGTACTGCTTTCTGTAAACTAAAGTCATTTACAAGTTGCGAAAACTGCCTTCTTTCTTTTTCCCTATCAAACTCTTCCTTGGCAAATGCCCTCTGTTCCCTAGTCTGCTCAAGATTGATTTTCGCCAACTCAAGTGCCAACGCCGCTGATTTGCCTTGAGACAACCCTGTTGCACTAGACTGACGATTTTGCTCCATTGATGTATCGTCTTCCTCCTGCGAGAACATCGGAGTTTTATTCCTGGCTCCCGTAGAGGGAGAAGTCTGATGTGTCATTTTCTCTTCCCGAAGTTTGTCGGTGATCAGTGAACACAGTTGCGCAGCTGTGAGAGAGCGTTCGTAATTAATGCCAATGGAACGAGCAATTTGTCAACAACGCTGTAGGGACAATTTAGGCAAGTTAAATAAAGTACATGCCGACACCAGACGTCTGACTCGTCTAGGTGGCATACCCCAATGTATAAGTTATTTGCTATGCACAGTACGATTGCAGAATACCCCAACGTAACACGTTATTTGCAGAACACGCTTAGCTATGCACAGTACGATTGCAGAATACGCACATACGCTTACAAGGTGGATAAAAAACAGCAAAGCTGACTGCAAAATCTTCACACAAAATTGACCGTAGCGAAGCGAGCACACCGAACAAGCTAGTAGCGAGCTGTTGAACGATCATACAATAGCAAGGCTGACCATAGCAAGGCAATTGACACGCAAAGTTTGTAAAGCGTTGACAAAGCTAATGCAATGCCAGACAGCAAGCTACACAATGTTCCTGCTCCCAGCGTCACCCTAGGCTCAACCCGTGCTCTAAGTCCAGCTCCAGCTCTCGGACAGGCTACCCATATTACAACCCAGGAGTCCCAAAGGCCTGTTATCCTGGGTGTAAAGGGAGCAAAATAAACACAGCAGAAAAACTTTTGACTTATATTATCCTTCACCAATTTAGAACAGAAGTATGTACACTATATACACTATGTACAACAATAGGTATTAGTGCACTCCACGGTAAGCAAGGCAGAATAGAAGCCACTAGAGAGCAGACCGTGCTTCAACCAGCTCTAGAATGGGAATGACAAGGGCAGACGGGTGAGTGGTACCCACATCACCTCTGCGATTGCCAAAACCATCTTCTCATTGGCTGGAACCTGGGTACTGATTGAACGACGGGGCCCCATCGTCAACCCTTAGCCCCTGGTTCACTGGTTGGGGGAGATAGCCTGTCAATGAGGGTGTGTACATGCGCCGAATAAAGGTTACGTACTCTTTGCATGCCACAGACGGCATATTCCTGGACTGTATTGGAGGCCTTTGTCATGTTACTACTTGGAAGGTGGGATATGATGACAACGTTCAAAATACTGAGAAGACTTGACAAGGTGAAAATGTTTTAAGAGATATAAAACAAGAACACTAGGGTACAGCTGGAAGTTGAAAACTCAGACGAGTCATAGGAATGTTAGGAAGTATTTTTTCAGCCTTAGAGCTTCCAGGAAGTAGAATAATTTGGAGAGTGTAGTGGTAGAGGCTGGATCTGTACATAACTTTAAGAAGAGGTACGATAAGGCTCTTGAAGCCGGGAGAGAGTGGACCTAGTGGGGATCAGCGAAGAGGCGGGGTTAAGAGCTGTGACCTGATCCCTGGAACCACATATAGGCGAATACACATTCACACGTGTTACCAGTTGACAACTGGTAATAAACTCAAGTGCTTTTGATAACCTGTCACTAACAAACACACATTCAAGACTGTCCTTTTTATCCCATCACTGCAGTTGTAGGCAGCTTTACGGCCAAATGTTGATGGTTATTCTTACTGCAAACCTCACAGCACTACCACCGCTGTCAGACAAACACCACCACCATCAGTCAGAGAGAGCCTCCTAGCCTGTCCTCCCCGACCCTCTGCAGGAAAGGGGACAAGAGGGCCATTTTATTGGCAATTAGACGAAGCAAGGTACGTGCTTGGCCATTTACGAGCGGGGCCCCGGCAGTGACGATCATGGCTGCTCAAGACGAATGGTCCTTTATGGCAGCCAGTTGTTATGGTGAGGTGATATTATTGGTCTTTGATGTGACCTGACCCTCTTTCCCCCACGTCTCACGCCTCTTACACTGTAAACACCTTACTGTTTGATAACACTATTATTATTTTATAGCCTCAACACTATATATATATATATATATATATATATATATATATATATATATATATATATATATATATATATATATATATATATATATATAAAAGATTTAAGAGATAAATTGTTGATATAAAGGTGGCATATACGGTACATGTTGTTACGTGTGTATCACCGATTATAAGGCGAAAATCTCATCCAGCTCCTCAGATTTTTCACTGACTAGAAAATGAGCCATAGGTAACGGTCACGTAAGAAAAGAATAAATCCGCATCATAATGTCATGGTACATGAGGCTTCTGCTAGAATGAGTGAGTTGGTTACCCGTCACCATGAAAAGGTATCACTTGACCTCCAGTGATCTGACCCTGGAGAGTTTCATCAGTTAATTTTGACTCCCACCATGTTGCCGAGTCGAGCACTGACTTGAGCTCAAAATAAAGTGGTTAAATTGTCCTTCAAACAAAATGTTTGAAAGTGAAGCTAAGGGATTTGATTCGACAGGACGCCTCTTTCACTCTGTATGTAAACATAAGCTTGCAGTTATCGAAATTTATAAATGATCAGGAAGTAGTACTGTGTTACTTTCGGATCGTGTTTCGTGGATATTTAAGCATATGTTCTCAGTTTGGCCACAAGGGCAACATTTTACGTTAGTCTCAGTATAATATACAACACCGAGAAGTTGATGAATAAGACATGTGCCATACCTGTATGTCTTCATTATGATGCCTCTTCCCCAACCAGTGGTTGTCAGTTCAGTATGTGGATTAAACGGGGACAGTTGAAGATGAGATAATCATCTCCTCAGCCTTAAAGGTGTTGAAACTAGAGACAGTAGACGATGAGGTAATCAGTCTCTCAGTCTAGAAAAAGATTCACCACCAGAGCCTTGATGATCGTGTCTTAATTTATCCTAAGGAACAAGAACTGAGAATATACACAAATAACCCGCACATAAAAGAGAGAAGCTTACGACGACGTTTCGGTCCGACTAAGACCATTGACAAAGTCACACTAACCAGAGGTGGAGCAGGACGGCTATATATAGGCAGGAAGAGGTGGTGGTAGTAGTAGTAGTAGTAGTAGTAGTAATACAAGAATTGTATATAATACCGACAAGATGAAATTAAGACACATGCACAACACCCGGGCATCCCCATCGTAGACGTTTCGCCATCCAGCCAGCCACTGGATGGCGAAACGTCCACAACAAAGACAACCAGACGCCGCACATGTGTCTTAATTTCATCAGTAGTTGTAGTAGTAGTAGTAGTAGAAGAAGAGGTAGTAGTAGTGGTAGTGATAGAAGTGGGAAATAAGGAAGACGAGCCAGTCAAATACAAAGGAAGGGGAGCACTGCAAGAGAGCTAGATGCCCACAGAGGGAGAGCAAGCGCACAGAGGTGCGTGAAAGGGAAAGTGTATCGTTCCAGTCACGGTATTGTGCCTTTTTTGTTATTAACTGAGAATATAAACCGTAATCTGACCATTGGATAGAGTAAAAGAGCAATGTGAGAAACCTGGGAGTAACTATGCAGGAACGAACATTAACACACCTTTTTTTTTTTTTTTTACACAAACCCAACAGTTATTTCAATTTCGAGGAAAATGATGAGCTAGATGTGAAGAGACACCAAAACAAGGATCAAGCCAATGATGATACTCTTCAAGGTACATTATTTAACAGCCCCATTTATGGCTATTGGGCTAAAATTGAGTCTCGGTATTGGTACTGCACAATTTTTTGATAATCTAATCAGTAGTTCAGATATTTCTCACCACCAGCATCTATTCAAATTTGTGTGTTTGGAAGCGACCTAAAATAAATATATTCGAATTTGCTAGTAAAAAAATATTTGAGGGGATTGGTTCCAAAAATCTGCACTCTGATAACTGCCGTTACAAGAGCGCGGGGCTGAAATTAGATGCTCTGAGTCAGTGATTCTCAACCAGGGGTAAATTTACCCCTTGGGGGTAAAAAATTACATGGCAAGGGGTAAATATTTGATGTACCTGATAATTAAATAATCATTAAATTTCATTTTGTAAAATGTATGTGAGAGAGAGAGAGAGAGAGAGAGAGAGAGAGAGAGAGAGAGAATGCTAAGAATGTGTGTTTTTGTTTGGTTTTATTTTTTGTGATAAAAATGGACTGGATAATTATTTCTTTAGAAAAAAAATGTTTTTTTGCTTATTTGGTGATACGAATGTATATTGCTATTTTTGCGCAAAACTTGAATAATTTTTTGTTTTGACCTTTTTTTTTCTGTCCCTTTATGATGCCGATAAATTTTTTGTATGGAAGTAAGGGAGTAAATGGAGAAATACATCAAGGGGAGTTAATGATGGAGGAAAAGTTGAGAATCCCAGCACTAAATAAATGAGATGGTCAGTAAGACACAGTAGGCTTGTGCAGTCGCCTGAAGAAGCCTACTTGCAGGCGAAACGTTTCAGAATAAAGATATCTAACTGTTGCACATGTGTCTTATTAACTTGTCAGTATTGTATACCATTATCTTCACGTGTAAATAAGACACAAAATGAGTTATGACATTTTTGTGTAAAAATGTTTGGTCTACCAGGGATTATGTCGGTTCATTAATTGATAGTCCCTGGTGGGCGAAACGTCTTCATTATAAAATGCCATGACCTGTATTGTCTTATTTTTGTACTGTCAACATTATCAGCGTATATGGTGCAAAATACCTGCAGCGAGTTTGGAATCCAAGGCATTTCACCAGCATTAAGCATTTGAACAGTGGTCTTGACAATTTTTTGCAAACCAGACTTGATCAGCTAGGCTGTGGTGCATACGTTGGACTACGTGGAGCGAGTACCAACAACGTGAGTGACCAAGCAGTCAATCAGGAAGCCTAGTGTGAACCCGGGCAACGAGGGGAGTTCGCCTATATTTCAGAGCCCGGTCCTGTCTCAGGTACATGCCTCTATTTCCCTAGAATGCGACCCACGACAGTCTGCTAATACCCAAGTATCTACTTACTGCTAAGTGAACAGGGGCAGCAGGTGTAAAATGTACTCCATATCTCCATCCGTCTAGTATTGAACCCGGGTAGTTGGGTTGCAAGCTGAAGGCTCTGCCACTGACCCTCTGGTGTTGTACTGACAGTTTAATGTAATGGAACTAAAGTGGTAATGGGAGGGAGCGAGAAAGACAGTGGGGACAAATGAAGGGAGAAGTGTGGTAAAAAGGGAAGCAGGAAGGGAAGAAAGGTCATGGGAAGGGTAATGAAAAGGTCATAAAGTGTGGGGGAATAAAAGAGAATGTCAGGGGTGGAAGATAGGGTAATAATGTAAGGTTATTGTAGTGGAGAAGGAAGAAGACAGAGGCGATATACCAGTCGATCCTCAAAACAATACAGTATTTCATTGTTGTGAAGACTGTCAAATGGATGACTGTTTAATAGCCTAGCCGCTCATCTTCCACTCAGCGAAAGCGAGAGGAACACAAGGAGGGACATCATTGAACCAACACAACTAGTCACTCCACAGTTCAACTCGTACCCTCATCGGAAGAGGAACTTTTAAGTAAACTGTACGTATCTTAAAGAGAAAGAGGAAGAATAGGGAGAAGAAAAGGAGGGGATTGAGGCAGTGGTGATGGTTCAACAAGTCTTAAGTGAATATTGTGCTCAGTGGATCCCCCGTTTTCTGTTGGCATGTCCGAACTTTTCATCTCCTTTATCTAGCGTTTCGTTTATTTCCGTTATGGTTGGTTATAATTGCTTATTTACACTATATTAATAGAGGACAACCTAGCCTACTCTATCCTAAATAACGTAAATTCATGTATTATTTACAACTAAAGTTTGTGAAAAATTCATAGAATTTGCGAGGCTGGGTTGTTGCAGCAGAGGGAGTGGATGCTGCTTAATAATCGCCCATTGTTGCCGACAGATGGAGGAAATAAAGAGGATAATAAAAGCGGAAAGAGCAAATTCAAATGATTACTTTAGAAGCAAAAGTCGGGAGGAGGGGAAATGAGAACAAGGACGCAAAGTTGAAGTGAAATTCAGGGGAGTTAAAATAAGGAAGTAACTGTACAGGTATAGAACCAACCATCACAGGAAATGGAGAGGGCGATTCTGGGGAGAGCAGTGGTCGATGTGATGGACGGTAGACTGCTGCTAGTGATGCTGGTGTTGCTGTTAGTGCTGCTGATAGTGTTACTGCTGATGTTTCTGCTAATGTTACTGCTAGTGCTACTGCTGGTGTTGCTGCTAATGATACTGTTAGTGTTGCTGCCGGTGTCGATGCTGGTGCTGTTGATAGTGTTACTGCTGGTATTGCTAGTGTTGCCGCTGGTGTTGCTAATAGTGCTAATGCGGTGCTGCTGATATTGTGCGAACAGTACTGGTGCTGATAATACAGCGGGTTTGTCAGATTTAGAACCAAGCATTCACTCTCTCTCTCTCTCTCTCTCTCTCTCTCTCTACATAAATGGAGGGGATGTTTCCTCTTTAGATACGCTGACACAACCCATGACATAGCCCAGGACAGCCCATGACACGAAACGAATTAATGATGTGGAAACAAAATGTTTAAGATATTTGGCCTAGTACTACTTGGTGTAAATTTTATATAAGTGAAATGTTACCGACGTTAGCAAGTTGATAGTGATTGTGCAAATATCATAATGTTAGAAATGGAAAATGCTTAAAGCGCCGACCAAAAAAAGAAACAAAAAAAAAAAGAATGGTTCTAGTGATTTGTAAATTAAATAAAGCAAAATTGCTGCTGTTAATGGAACATTATCTTGGTGAGTTTCAGGGAGACTTTCTTAAATTCGCAAAGAAAGAAAAAAGCCTTGAGAGGTCAGTCTCCCACAAAACTGGTGAACGGTTTGTCAGGTTGTTCACACTTTTCTACTGGTCTGGATATTTTTTCAAGACAACGTTTCGCCCCCAATTGGAGGCGAAACATTACAAAACTTACCTAACATTATTATAACAAACGCAATTTAATTTAAAATTAGCCTAATCCAACTAAATATATTTTAGATAAGTTTACAGTAATTTAATAATAAACACAATGAAATATATTTTTTTTTCGTTAGGTTAAGGATGATTTTTGCGATATTATTGCATGACCTCCCAGAAGTGCCTGAAGTCATGACAGCACAACCAGACTATGTGATTCCACCAATGTGTTTGCTGTCAGTGATTTTTTCGCCAGAAGTGGCTATCAGTCCACTCACCGATCCTCTCTATCATATGAAATACAATGAAAAGTAGTATATTGACTTAATCAAGTTCTAGAATATAGTGTAATACTTGCTGTGAGTGGACATGGTGTGCATGGTGAGTGGACACGGTGTGCATGGTGAGTGGACATGGTGTGCATGGTGAGTGGACACGGTGTGCATGGTGAGTGGACACGGTGTGCATGGTGAGTGGACACGGTGTGCATGGTGAGTGGACACGGTGTGCATGGTGAGTGGACACGGTGTGCATGGTGAGTGGACACGGTGTGCATGGTGAGTGGACACGGTGTGCATGGTGAGTGGACACGGTGTGCATGGTGAGTGGACATGGTGTGCATGGTGAGTGGACACGGTGTGCATGGTGGTGTGCATGGTGAGTGGACACGGTGTGCATGGTGAGTGGACACGGTGTGCATGGTGAGTGGACACGGTGTGCATGGTGAGTGGACACGGTGTGCATGGTGAGTGGACACGGTGTGCATGGTGGGACGACACGGTGTGTGACACATGGTGAGTGGACACGGTGTGCATGGTGATTGGACACGGTGTGCATGGTGAGTGGACACGGTGTGCATGGTGATTGGACACGGTGTGCATGGTGATTGGACACGGTGTGCATGGTGATTGGACACGGTGTGCATGGTGATTGGACACGGTGTGCATGGTGAGTGGACACGGTGTGCATGGTGAGTGGACACGGTGTGCATGGTGAGTGGACACGGTGTGCATGGTGAGTGGACACGGTGTGCATGGTGAGTGGACACGGTGCGCATGGTGAGTGGACACGGTGTGTATGGTGAGTGGACACGGTGTGCATGGTGATTGGACACGGTGTGCATGGTGATTGGACACGGTGTGCATGGTGATTGGACACGGTGTGCATGATGATTGGACACGGTGTGCATGGTGATTGGACACGGTGTGCATGGTGAGTGGACACGGTGTGCATGGTGAGTGGACATGGTTGTAATACGTGGTGAGTGGAGGCGGTGTAATACATGGTGAGTGGACATGGTACAATACAGGTATGCCGATGATGTTTTTGCAGTCTAAAAGGAGGCATGGGGACCGGCTGATACGCTTCCGTGGAAAATTGAACTGGTCTCTGTTCCGACATTAAATTTAAGGGAGAGTGGGAGGAGGAGGACTGATGATTTTTCCCGGACGTACTTGCAAGTGAGAGAGAATCCAGGATTAGAATTAAACGTTTGCTGAACACCTCCACTTTCTGTCGCTTATTTTCACTTCTTCAACCAGCATTTTGACCACAGTAAGGGAAGCATAGTGTCGGGACTGTTTCTTCTTGGCCCCTAAGACTCGGCAGCCTACAACACTAAACACAAACATTGCACCATCACTGTGCAACTCAGAAGTCTGGGACTAGGCTGTTAAGAATGATTTCTAAAAAAAGATCAAGCAGTGGTGCATACTAGTTACAATTCAATCGGTAACAAAAATAATAGTAAGGAATTCTGATAGTATTTGGAAAACGCAGTGCCTATTCACAACATTATTGTACTCAGTTGCCTTAACAAAAGAGTTAATTGAATCACCAGTGATTACCAAAAAAACGTTACCTCTGATGTTCTGGATGTTTGTCACCACGAAGTGACTACAGTTATTAGTACACGTAATTACCTGAGTAACTCGATACAAAAGATTTGTCAGCCAGGTACAAGACAGTTCAACGAGAGAGAGAGAGAGAGAGAGAGAGAGAGAGAGAGAGAGAGAGAGAGAGAGAGACGGGAAAGCAGACAGGAGAGGACTGATGTTGAGAAGAACCACAGTATCTACTAACTAGATAAAAAAAAAAAAGTGTTGTCAAGTGTCTGAGGTAGTGAGAGGATAAAAAAGTAATACATGAGAGAAGAAGCGTGTGTGTGTGTGTGTGTGTGTGTGTGTGTGTGTGTGTGTGTGTGTGTGTGTGTGTGTGTGTGTGTGTCAAATTCAGTGTAAATTCCCAACACGAGAAGACAGAGGCTTCAGCACCTCCACCATCCCTACCACTGCCATGGTCAAATAAAGACGGACTCACACTCTCTCTCTCTCACTCTCTCTCTCTCTCTCTCTCTCTCTCTCTCTCTCTCTCTCTCTCTCTCTCTCTCTCTCTCTCTCTCTCTCTCTCTCTCTCTCTCTCTCTCTCTGTCCCTCCTGGAAGTAGCATGGAACCTCCAGCATCTCCCACACAAACATTCCCCTCCCCCAGGAGGGTGGATGTTCCAGGTGGTGACGCAGTAGTGTCCACCACACACACGCCACGCATACAAACTACACATTATTCTTCTTGCTTTTTACTCTCGTAAATAAAAGTATCCCGCTGTGTTGGGTGTCGTGCCGCGCGAGGTTACCTATCTGGCTGTCTACTAGATTTCTTTATAATGAGGCAGGCATCTCTCTCTCTCTCTCTCTCTCTCTCAGTATTTTATGAGGTATTAATGTAGGTATTTTCTGAGGTATTACTGTACGTATTTTATGAGGTATTACTGTACGTATTTAATGAGGTATTACTATAGGTATTTTATGAGGTATTATTGTAGGTATTTTATGAGATATTACTGTAGGTATTTTGAGGTATTACTGTAGTTATGTAATGATGAATTACTGTAGGTATTTAATGAGGTATAACTGTGGGTATTTTATGAGATATTACTGTAGATATTTTATGAGGTATTACTGTAGGTATTTAATGAAGTATTACTGTAGGTATTTTTGAACTTTGATACTAAAGAAGGGCTGTTGGTCTTCCCGTTCTTTGGATTGAACTTGAGCATCTCCCATTCCACAGCCTCCTACGGGTTTGGTGCTTTCCCATGAATACGATATACGAGTTATCCTCTGGCTGTCTTATCCTGGGTTGTGCTAGGCTGAATGAGTGAAGGGAACTGAGGGGATATGATCAGAACATGCAAGATAACCCAGACACGATTGTAGTGGAATGTAGTGAGTGCAGCACTGAGTGAAGAAAAAAGTAACACTGGGTGAAGGAAGAAGTAACACTGAGTGAAGGAAGATGTAACACTGGGTGAAGGAAGTAACACTGGGTGAAGGAAGATGTAACACTGGGTGAAGGAAGATGTAACACTGGGTGAAGGAAGATGTAACACTGGGTGAAGAAGTAACATTGGGTGAAGGAAGATGTAACACTGGGTGAAGGAAGAAGTAACACTGGGTGAAGGAAGTAGTAACACTGGGTGAAGGAAAATGTAACACTGGGTGAAGGAAGATGTAACACTGGGTGAAGGAAGTAGTAACACTGGGTGAAGGAAGATTTAACACTGGGTGAAGGAAGATGTAACACTGGGTGAAGGAAGAAGTAACACTGGGTGAAGGAAGTAGTAACACTGGGTGAAGGAAGTAGTAACACTGGGTGAAGGAAGATGTAACACTGGGTGAAGGAAGATGTAACACTGGGTGAAGGAAGTAGTAACACTGGGTGAAGGAAGTAGTAACACTGGGTGAAGGAAGTAGTAACACTGGGTGAAGGAAGAAGTAACACTGGGTGAAGGAAGAAGTAACACTGGGTGAAGGAAGAAGTAACACTGGGTGAAGGAAGAATTAACACTGGGTGAAGGAAGATGTAACACTGGGTGAAGGAAGAAGTAACACTGGGTGAAGGAAGTAGTAACACTGGGTGAAGGAAGAAGTAACACTTGGTGAATGAAAATAGTAACACTGGGTGAAGGAAGATGTAACACTGGGTGAAGTAAAAAGCAACACTGGGTGAAGGAAGAAGTAACACTGGGTGAAGGAAGTAGTAACACTGGGTGAAAAAAGAAGTAACACTGGGTGAAGGAAGTAGTAACACTGGGCGAAGGAAGAAGTAACTCTGGGTGAAGGAAGTAGTAACACTGGGTGAAGGAAGAAGTAACACTTGGTGAAGGAAAATAGTAACATTGGGTGAAGGAAGATGTAACACTTGGTGAAGGAAAATAGTAACATTGGGTGAAGGAAGATGTAACACTGGGTGAAGGAAGATGTAAGACTTGGTGAAGGAAGAAGTAACACTGGGTGAAGTAACACTGGGTGAAGGAAATAGCACTGGGTGAAGGAAGTAGTAACACTGGGTGAAGGAAGATGTAACACTGGGTGAAGAAAGATGTAACACTGGGTGAAGGAAGATGTAACACTTGGCGAAGGAAGATGTAACACTTGCTGAAGGAAGTAGTAACACTGGGTGAAGGAAGTAGTAACACTGGGTGAAGGAAGTAGTAACACTGGGTGAAGGAAGATGTAACACTGGGTGAAGGAAGATGTAACACTGGGTGAAGGAAGATGTAACACTGGGTGAAGGAAGAAGTAACACTGGGTGAAGGAAGTAGTAACACTGGGTGAAGGAAGTAGTACCACTGGGTGAAGGAAGATGTAACACTGGGTGAAGGTAGTAGTAACACTGGGTGAAGGGAGATGTAACACTGGGTGAAGGAAGAAGTAACACTGGGTGAAGGAAGTAGTAACACTGGGTGAAGGAAGTAGTAACACTTGGTGAAGGAAGTAGTAACACTGGGTGAAGGAAGATGTAACACTGGGCGAAGGAAGATGTAAGACTTGGTGAAGGAAGTAGTAACACTGGGTGAAGGAAGTACTAACACTGGGTGAAGGAAAATGTAACACTGGGTGAAGGAAAATGTAACACTGGGTGAAGGAAGATGTAACACTTGGTGAAGGAAGTAGTAACACTGGGTGAAGGAAGTAGTAACACTGGGTGAAGGAAGTAGTAACACTTGGTGAAAGAAGATGTAACACTTGGTGAAAAGATGTAACACTGGGTGAAGGAAGTAGTAACACTTGGTGAAGGAATTAGTAACACTGGGTGAAGGAAGAAGTAACACTGGGTGAAGGAAGATGTAACACTGGGTGAAGGTAGTAGTAACACTGGGTGAAGGGAGATGTAACACTGGGTGAAGGAAGTAGTAACACTTGGTGAAGGAAGTAGTAACACTGGGTGAAGGAAGTAGTAACACTGGTTGAAGGAAGATGTAACACTGGGCGAAGGAAGATGTAAGACTTGGTGAAGGAAGTAGTAACACTGGGTGAAGGAAGTACTAACACTGGGTGAAGGAAAATGTAACACTGGGTGAAGGAAGATGTAACACTTGGTGAAGGAAGTAGTAACACTGGGTGAAGGAAGTAGTAACACTTGGTGAAGGAATTAGTAACACTGGGTGAAGGAAGAAGTAACACTGGGTGAAGGAAGATGTAACACTTGGTGAAGGAAGATGTAACACTGGGCGAAGGAAGTAGTAACACTTGGTGAAGGAAGTTGTAACTCTGGGTGAAGGAAGAAGTAACACTGGGTGAAGGAAGAAGAAACACTGGGTGAAGGAAGTAGTAACACTTGGTGAAGGAAGTAGTAACACTGGGTGAAGGAAGAAGTAACGCTGGGTGAAGGAAGATGTAACACTGGGTGAAGGAAGTAGTAACACTTGGTGAAGGAAGTAGTAACACTTGGTGAAGGAAGATGTAACACTGGGTGAAGGAAGATGTAACACTTGAAGGAAGAAGTAACACTGGGTGAAGAAGTAACACTGGGTGAAGAAGTAACACTGTGTGAAAGAAGTAACACTGGGTGAAGGAAGTAGTAGCACTTGGTGAAGGAAGATGTAACACTGGGTGAAGGAAGTAGTAACACTTGGTGAAGGAAGTTGTAACTCTGGGTGAAGGAAGAAGTAACACTGGGTGAAGGAAGAAGAAACACTGGGTGAAGGAAGTAGTAACACTTGGTGAAGGAAGTACTAACACTGGGTGAAGGAAGAAGTAACGCTGGGTGAAGGAAGATGTAACACTGGGTGAAGGAAGTAGTAACACTTGGTGAAGGAAGATGTAACACTGGGTGAAGGAAGTAGTAACACTGGGTGAAGGAAGTAGTAACACTTGGTGAAGGAATTAGTAACACTGGGTGAAGGAAGAAGTAACACTGGGTGAAGGAAGATGTAACACTTGGTGAAGGAAGATGTAACACTGGGCGAAGGAAGTAGTAACACTTGGTGAAGGAAGTTGTAACTCTGGGTGAAGGAAGAAGTAACACTGGGTGAAGGAAGAAGAAACACTGGGTGAAGGAAGTAGTAACACTTGGTGAAGGAAGTAGTAACACTGGGTGAAGGAAGAAGTAACGCTGGGTGAAGGAAGATGTAACACTGGGTGAAGGAAGTAGTAACACTTGGTGAAGGAAGTAGTAACACTTGGTGAAGGAAGATGTAACACTGGGTGAAGGAAGATGTAACACTTGAAGGAAGAAGTAACACTGGGTGAAGAAGTAACACTGGGTGAAGAAGTAACACTGTGTGAAAGAAGTAACACTGGGTGAAGGAAGTAGTAGCACTTGGTGAAGGAAGATGTAACACTGGGTGAAGGAAGTAGTAACACTTGGTGAAGGAAGTTGTAACTCTGGGTGAAGGAAGAAGTAACACTGGGTGAAGGAAGAAGAAACACTGGGTGAAGGAAGTAGTAACACTTGGTGAAGGAAGTACTAACACTGGGTGAAGGAAGAAGTAACGCTGGGTGAAGGAAGATGTAACACTGGGTGAAGGAAGTAGTAACACTTGGTGAAGGAAGATGTAACACTGGGTGAAGGAAGAAGGAACACTGGGTGAAGAAGTAACACTGGGTGAAGAAGTAACACTGTGTGAAAGAAGTAACACTGGGTGAAGGAAGTAATAACACTTGGTGAAGGAAGATGTAACACTGGGTGAAGGAAGTAGTAACACTTGGTGAAGGAAGTAGTATCACTGGGTGAAGGAAGAAGTAACACTGGGTGACGGAAGAAGTAACACTGGGTGAAGGAAGAAGTAACACTGGGTGACGGAAGATGTAACACTTGAAGGAAGAAGTAACACTGGGTGAAGAAGTAACACTGGGTGAAGAAGTAACACTGTGTGAAAGAAGTAACACTGGGTGAAGGAAGTAGTAGCACTTGGTGAAGGAAGATGTAACACTGGGTGAAGGAAGTAGTAACACTTGGTGAAGGAAGTTGTAACTCTGGGTGAAGGAAGAAGTAACACTGGGTGAAGGAAGAAGAAACACTGGGTGAAGGAAGTAGTAACACTTGGTGAAGGAAGTACTAACACTGGGTGAAGGAAGAAGTAACGCTGGGTGAAGGAAGATGTAACACTGGGTGAAGGAAGTAGTAACACTTGGTGAAGGAAGATGTAACACTGGGTGAAGGAAGAAGGAACACTGGGTGAAGAAGTAACACTGGGTGAAGAAGTAACACTGTGTGAAAGAAGTAACACTGGGTGAAGGAAGTAATAACACTTGGTGAAGGAAGATGTAACACTGGGTGAAGGAAGAAGAAACACTGGGTGAAGGAAGTAGTAACACTTGGTGAAGGAAGTACTAACACTGGGTGAAGGAAGAAGTAACGCTGGGTGAAGGAAGATGTAACACTGGGTGAAGGAAGTAGTAACACTTGGTGAAGGAAGATGTAACACTGGGTGAAGGAAGAAGGAACACTGGGTGAAGAAGTAACACTGGGTGAAGAAGTAACACTGTGTGAAAGAAGTAACACTGGGTGAAGGAAGTAATAACACTTGGTGAAGGAAGATGTAACACTGGGTGAAGGAAGTAGTAACACTTGGTGAAGGAAGTAGTATCACTGGGTGAAGGAAGAAGTAACACTGGGTGAAGGAAGAAGTAACACTGGGTGAAGGAAGATGTAACACTGGGTGAAGGAAGAAGTAACACTGGGTGAAGGAAGATGTAACACTGGGCGAAGGAAGTAGTAACACTGGGTGAAGGAAGATGTAACACTGGGTGAAGGAAGATGTAACACTGGGTGAAGGAAGATGTAACACTGGGTGAAGGAAGTAGTAACACTGGGTGAAGGAAGTAGTAACGCTGGGTGAAGGAAGTAACACTGGGTGAAGGAAGTAGTAACACTGGGTGAAGGAAGTAGTAATACTGGGTGAAGGAAGATGCAACACTGGGTGAAGGAAGATGTAACACTGGGTGAAGGAAGATGTAACACTGGGTGAAGGAAGATGTAACACTGGGTGAAGGAAGATGTAACACTGGGCGAAGAAGTAGTAACACTGGGTGAAGGAAGATGTAACACTGGGTGAAGGAAGATGTAACACTGGGTGAAGGAAGATGTAACACTGGGTGAAGGAAGATGTAACACTGGGTGAAGGAAGTAGTAACACTGGGTGAAGGAAGTAGTAACACTGGGTGAAGGAAGTAGTAACACTGGGTGAAGGAAGAAGTAACACTGGGTGAAGGAAGAAGTAACACTGGGTGAAGTAAGAAGTAACACTGGGTGAAGTAAGATGTAACACTGCTTGAAGGAAGATGTAACACTGGGCGAAGGAAGATGTAACACTGGGAGAAGGAAGATGTAACACTGGGTGAAGGAAGATGTAACACTGGGTGAAGGAAGTAGTAACACTGGGTGAAGGAAGTAGTAACGCTGGGTGAAGGAAGTAGTAACGCTGGGTGAAGGAAGATGTAACACTGGGTGAAGGAAGTAGTAACACTGGGTGAAGGAAGTAGTAACACTGGGTAAAGGAAGTAGTAACACTGGGTGAAGGAAGTAGTAACACTGGGTGAAGGAAGTAGTAACACTGGGTGAAGGAAGTAGTAACACTGGGTGAAGGAAGTAGTAACACTGGGTGAAGGAAGTATAAGCGAGAGCATCCAGGTGAATATTAATGGAGAAGCGTTAAACCCTTGGGGATTCTTTAGCCCCTGAGAAATAGGTGATATTTGATTCGAGGAGGAAGATAGCTCCACTTCCTTGAATCAAGAGCCCTTCGTTAACATCAAGGAACTGCTTAGGCGAGCTACTTGCCTCCCTACTTGCTAATCTGCTTATGCAGATTGGCAAGTATATAATGGTAAAGTAATCAACTTCAACTGAAAAACCTGCCTGCAGGGCAGGCAGGCAGGGAAGCAAGGGAGGCACGCAAGTCATTTAAGGAAGGAAGGAAGCAAGGAAGGAAGGAAGGGAGGCAGGCAAGGCAAGCAAGACAGGCAAGCAAGCAGACAAGACAGACAGGCAGGCAAGCAAGCAAGCAAGCAAGCAAGCAAGGCAGGCAGGCAGGCAGGCAGGCAGGGACATGGAGTGTAATTAAGGCGAGGCAGTAGCAATGAACAATAGCAGGGCGGAGAATCCCGTCGTGCACCTACATCCGTCCGTCCGTCCATTCACCGCATGGCTTTCCCAGGCTGGACGGACGGACGAACGAGTGGTCAAGGTGGACCGTCTCAGGGACTCCCAACACTTACTAACAATCAGGTCTTTACACAAATAATCCGCACGTATGAGAGAGGAACCTATGACGACGTTTTGGTCCGACTTGAACCGTTTACAAAGTCACAAACCATACCCCGGCCGGGATTGAACCCGCGGTCAGAGAGTCTCAAAACTCCAGACCGTCGCGTTAGCCACTGGACCAGCTAGCCACAATAAGATTCGTCCAACTAGGTATATTTCTACACCATAGGAAGGTTAGCACAGGCACCACTGTGACCACAAATGCAAGTTTTTACAGACGAATCTCCAGCTAGCGTGGCCGTGACGAACTCTAGCTCAAGTCCCGCGGGTTCAATCCCGGCCGGGGTATGGTTTGTTTGCAATCGTGTCATTACGATTTCGTGAGTCATACAAAGTCACACTTAGGTCTCTATTCCCTTCTCTCCTCAGTCTTATCAGGTTCACTGGTTCGTTTCTCATCTTTTGAACATCTTGTTAGTGTTTACTGGTTCTTAGTGTTTTTTACGTAGACGTTCGTTATAACTGTGTATAGGTCGGTGGAAAGGAACACTTGTGAACAGTTCAGGATATTTGTCAGTGGAAACGTTTCGCCCAGAGTGTCTTCATCAGTCCTGACGTAGATATGGTTTAGAAAACCGACAAGTTGATGAATGATTGAAACACTTGGGTGATATTTGGGAATCTTTCGCCAGCCAGTGGCTTCTGAAGAAGTCAGTGGCTGGCGAAACGTTTCCACCAGTAAAGATGGCCAAATGTTGCACGAGTGTCGGTCTTCACTCGTGTCCTCTTACAATTTGACGGTATCCCCATTTTATTTCTGTAGTGTCATTGACGTCAGCTATGGTCTGTATAAGTTGTATCATTTACTTGTAGGAATAAAGATTTATTATTATTATTATTATTAATGTTGGTTCGTGGGTTTCTTTATAATTCGTGTTACTGCTGCTAATTCTTTTATTTGCTTAGGTATCTTTCTAGTAACCTTAGCTAGTTTGTCAGTGTTACGGGGCATTTGCTTCCACTGATCACTGTTGATGACTGGAGATGAGTACCACTGAGAGATTGACATTGATGTGATTTTCAGTTAATGCTGATCACCATCATACGCTGCTGCTGCTGCTGCTGCTGCTGCTGCTGCTGCTGCTGCTGTTGTTACTACTAGCACTATTATTACTAGTACTGTTACTACTAGTACTGTTACTACAAGTACTACTACTAGTACTACTGCTAATACTCCTACTAGTACTACTGTTACTAGTACCACTTCTAGTACTACTGCTAATACTACTGCTAGTACTCTTACTATTACCATTACTACCACTGAGAGAGAAGTTCCTGTGCTGTAAATCTCGTATATATAATGTTTGTGTTTAGTTACCAGAGCTTGTGTGACGTAATTGCTGCCTCAGGAAAATTTAAATTCTCGGTATTTCTAAAACTGTTTGGTTCTTTGTGCTTTCAGAACCACTTAGTTCAAGGTGTTTTTAAAACTACCAAGTTATAGGTGCTTTCAGAACAAGCTAGTTCTTTTGCTTTCAGAACCACCTTGTTCTTTAGTGCTTTCAGAACCTATTTTTTGCTGCTTTCAGTTCTTAGTGCTTTCAGAACCTAGTTTTTGCTGCTTTCAGTTCTTAGTGCTTTCAGAACCTAGTTTTTGCTGCTTTCAGTTCTTAGTGCTTTCAGAACCTAGTTTTTGCTGCTTTCAGTTCTTAGTGCTTTCAGAACCTAGTTTTTTTTTGCTGCTTTCCGCACCTAGTTCTTAGTGCTTTCAGAACCTCCTAGTTCTTAATCCTTTTAAAACCTCCCAGTTCTTATTGCTTTCAGAACCTCGTAATTTTTGCTGTTTCCAGGGGCTTCAGGATCTTGATGCCCTCAGGAATATTCCGTATTTTGTCCTTCCAGAACCCGTTATAATGTTTGGTTAGAAATGTTTATTTGTCCTTTGGTTTATTTAACAACTACGTTAGTTAGCCTCGTTACTTACTGTGTCGTTTGGTTTCGTTAGTTGCTTCTTGTTCGTCTTTCTTTGTGGTTTGTTCAAGCATGTCATGTCTTCCATGGTCTGTTAAGACGTTGTTTGACTTCATTCATGGTCTGTTAAGACGTTATTTCATTCATAGTTATCATGTCCCCCTATCCAGTGTCGTCAGGTTGATTTCCCTTAATTAACCTCTCCTCGTAGAACATACCCCTATGTCTGTGTGCGTTTTGACTGTGTTTTTGGCCCTCTGTACAACAAGAATCTTTGATATGAGAAGAGTCTTCGAAGATTCAGGTCCCATCATCCCCCCCCCCCGACCCCACATACACGCACACCAACAACAGTAGAAGCAACAACTCAGGTGCTGTGTTTGGATCAAATCCACCTAAAAATGCCACCTTCTGCCTGTGTCTAGCAAGTTCTACTCTGGGATAACTTGTCATCATTGACCACACTGCGACTTCGTGACATGTTTGTCAGACGCTCTACAGCGTTATCACACATGTCGGCTGGTGTATAACTGGCAGTATGGCAGGCGTTATACTCTTGTGTACTGTGACGTGCAGCTGACTATGAAGATTATTCTCACTGCTCAAAGCTTCAACCTTTTCACTCGAGTCGTAGTTTAATAATTACCGAGGTACCTGTAGGGGCCTCGGGGAAATTTTAGGAAGAGTGAAGTTGGATCTTTTGATATTAACGATTTTTTTTTAAATGATGTGAGCTATTTTAACTTAGTGTTGTTCTTTTCGTTTGTCATTTTGAGTGATTTTTGTTTTTGTATTAATTTCTGCTGGGAACTCCGAGTATTTGTGGTTGTATTTAACGGGTGTCAAAAAACGCTGAATGACCTTATATGTGAAAACGGTTTAACTCCTACAACTTCCTGGTTTTAAATCCCTCGGAAATCAAATTTAACAGTGCTGAATAAAACATAATTTGCTATTGAGTTGGCTGAATAGCTGGAATCTTTGACACTTTTGACCACTCTAATGTAATAATACACTAATGTAAAACTATTTATTGAAGCGCGCAGGTCTGCACATCATGTGTGTGTTTGTGTTGTTGTTGTTGTTGTTGTTGTGTTTGTATATTGTGTACGCTCGTGTGTGTCCATATGTCTTTCTGTCGTGTACTTGCTGGTTTGTTGGTTGTTAAGACCGCTGTGTGTCCGCTCCTGACTCTGCTTCCTAGAGTACTTGAGTCAGCATTACTAGGTTCTCCTTAGATTTTGACTACTAGCTTTGGTTCTTATTATGATTGTTCTTAAAACTGTGTATCGAGTTTGTATCTGCCTTTAGCTCATTAAGCATTAAGCTACAATTTAGTACCGCTGACATGCGCAGTGTATAAGGTTATAGAAAAGATTATCACAAGATCATTGGTGGATCACCTGGAAAGGGGCGGGTTCATATTTTTTTTGTTTGCAGTTTGTATTTTTTTTTCAATCTTCTGGCACCTTCTGTTTGACACTGCCCTCCTGGTCGGATCATGGTCTATCTGTTTTCAGTGCTCGTTACAAATCATTCTGACGCCACTTGACACTTCGCATTACCCACAGCAGTGATGTCTTGTGTTGTCGTACCGTCTCACTTCCTTCCCTGTTGTGCACAGTAAGGCCCCGCTTATACAGCAGGTTAGGTTCCGCGCTACTGCTATCAAGCTAAAATCGCTGTAAAGTGAAATATAGCCTTTTTTCGTTGTCAAATGCATATAAAAGCTTGATAGCGTGCTTAAAATACTCGTATATTAAGTGAGCAATAGAGCCAGGCTTAAAATATGCATATACAGTTCATACATTACATCCCTTTAAAATAATTTCGTCTTATGCTTATAGTGAGTGGTGAACATATTTATTATAAGTATGAATAAACGAAGAATGGGTACAACTGAAAACGTCTGCATTAGCAAAATGCTGTAAAGCGAAACCCACCTGTATCTAAGAAAATGACGGTCTCGTATCTTTATCTCCTCGTAAATAGTCTGGCATTTTGTTTCTCTATCCAGATCCTCTTACACTAGGCACTTTAAACGTAATTCTTTGTGAGCACTGCCATCTATCGGTGCCTCATAGACGACTGTTGTCTACGTCAGAATCATACAGGGTGAAAAAAAAAAAGACTTATCTTCAGTGGCTTATCGCTCATCATTCTTTTCTTTAACTTCAGACTTCTACATTGTTTATTCCGTTAATTTTTTGGTTGTTTGTGTTGCTTCATGGGGTACCAGTTACCCAGTTGATAATATCTCTTAAAATCTTTAATTTAGCTTGCTATAATGAATAAAAAGGCACAATACCATGACTGTAACTACACAGATAACCAGCACGTACCAGTATGAAACTTGTGATTTGTGATGTTTCAGTCCCACTTGGACCTTTAACTAGTGTGACTAGTAAATGGTCAAAGTCGGACCGTAATGTCGCCATAGTTTGTCTCCTATGCCCTGGTTATTTGTGTATTGTTTTAGCTTAATATTTTCTTGCGTTCTGTGCTACAGTTTTCACTATGTTGTTTCGTTGCTTGTTATTATACTACCATTGGTCTCCTGTTTTTGCTAGGGTATTTATTTACCATATTTATATGTCGTGGTAAATAGGTAAAACTGGTCAGTTAGCAAGAATTCGTTTAAAATTAAGGCCTTTCTAAAATTTTCTCTTATACGTTTAAAGATATATATTCTTTAATTTAATATAAAAATTAATAATTTTGTACCAAAAGAACCTTAGAAAACTTACCTAACAAGCGCAATTTAATTTAGCCTAATCCAACTAAATATATTTTATATACTAAGTTTACAATAATTTAATAATAAACAAACACAGGTTCAGAATAATTTTTGCGAGATTATTGGATACATAAACTTTCGCTTGCCTTATTCGGCAAGAAGAGCGTTGCTATTTAAGTCAAAATCGCAAGCTTTACCTACTCGGCACGACTTATATAAACGTATATCTTTGTTAGCATTGTCCCTTTTCTCATTCTACTCCAGCTGTGTAACATTTTAGGAGATCCAGTTAACAAGTTTTCCAGTTCTTTAAATCTCTAGTAGTTTCTGATAATCAGTCCAACTCTTCTCTTTTTCTTTCCCCATTATTTGGCATCCCTTTAGAAATATTGCATTGCGTCTTTTGAGTCTCATCTCTGAAATGGCCATGTCAGTATTTTCCTTTTCTACCGTGTCGGATCTAGGTGTCTTGGTGACTGTATTTGAGTACCACAGTCTTGAGTCTTCTACCTCTAGTAGTAGTGTCAGTCTGAGCTGACAGACTTCGGTAGGACAATAAGGATATGGTCAGGCATTCCATTAAAGGTTCATCAGCTACGGAGGAGTGTGGCAGGATAGGGGAATTTGGGGATGAATTTGGGATGGACAGAGAGGGCGATGGAGCATGGGACGATGGGGAGTGGGGGGGGGGATTCTAATGGTTGGTGGGGGTATAATGAGAGGGCGGTGGAAAGTAGAGAGATGATGGTTGGGGTATAGAGAGGTGGTAGGAGGGGGAATGTTAGGAGGGAGTGTGAGGACGGAGGAGAGGGTGGAAGAGAAGGGTACGTTGCTTAGGTGAAGGGAAGAGAGAGAGAACTTTTTAGGTATTGCCGCCAAAGTGATTTTGTTTATTGTGTACCTCATATCCATCCTATGGAGGGTAATAACTAGTTTATTGTACACTCTATATCCATCCTGTGGATGGTAATGGCTAGTTTACTGTGCACCTCATATCCATCCTTTGGATGGAAGTGCAAAGAAAATATGGATACACAAAAGGCCTAGGAACTAGCCCCAAAAGAGTTTCCAGTAGTACATTTGGATTTAGATGTACAATCAACTTGTGTTGCAAGCAAATTTAGGATACAGGAGTAATATATCTGGTATCTCAGTTTCGATAATAAGGATATCTTGACATATCACTTTAGTTATTATATTGTCTATCGCTGTATAACTAAGTGGACAGTGAAGAACGTAGTGTTCAGGAAAGTTATTATATGGCTGACCACATACTTTGATCATCTTTGTGTCTACCAAACTGCCAGAAGTGCTTGTAACCAAGACAAAGCCTGGCTACTATAACATCACTGTTCACATAAGTTGCTCCATAACGTATTTAGCTACGTTCTGTTTATAGTGGGTTATAGATCTACTCGGGCTTCTAACTGCATTCCTATAACATTTTCATTATTTACTTCTCTCGCCATATTATTCGTAACGTTAGACACAGATATATCAAAGTTATATTCTCTATTTTTCTTCAGGATAATTTTCATTGACTAACTTATCAACTTTAGCACAAAGTAATATAGTGTCTGATGGAATCCGTAAAAATTGTACATTCCACTTTTCTCCGGATTTTCGAGTGTATACTTGGCTTCTCTAGTGAGCATGATGTGAGAAAATATACTTTCCTGGCTGTGTACCAAAAAGCTCTACCTCTTGGGCCTCACTTTTGTTCATCGATTACCTGGTGTAGCTTCCTTCAGGCCCTGATCGGCTTTGTCATACCCATTTCTGAATCGATGCAAGGATTAAACCTCCAGCAAATTTCTCCTAATGCACTTCACCTGTTCATTACCCTCACACTGAAAGAGTTTTGGTGAACCTTCCTTTGGTTCATTTGCGCTGGTGTTCGCCCGGGTGTGTTCACACGTCAGTATTTCACTCAGAGTTACACCTGCAGGAATCATGTACTATCTTGCCATTTTTTTTATCTTCACCTAACGTCCTTGACTCCATTTATACTGGCAACACTTGCTATTTCCTCATGTCTCTGTGTTCGTTTTTTGTGAAGGCTGAAGGAAACAAGAGAGACAGAGATAGAGAACAGAGAGCGAAAGAGAGAGAGAGAGAGAGAGAGAGAGAGAGAGAGAGAGACTGAGTATATGGAAAAGGCAGATAGAATTACTTTTCAATCCACACACAGGCTGGTTGATCAAGCCTTGATCTGATGATTAAGACACATGTGCAACAGTTGGGTCTCTTTATTATTGAAACGTTTCGACTACACAGTAGACTTCTTCAGTCAAATACAGTCAGCAGGAGTAGCTGCGAAGTGAAGATGATGTAATCAGTTCACCAGTCAAGGTTGATGATGTAATCAGTTCACCAGTCAAGGTTGATGATGTAATCAGTCCATCAACCAAGGTTGATGATGTAATCAATCAAGGTTGATGATATGTAATCATGTAATCAATCCATCACAAGGTTGATGATGTAATCAATCAAGGTTGATATGTAATCAGTTCACCAATCAAGGTTGATGATGTAATCAAGGTTGATATGTAATCAGTTCACCAGTCAAGGTTGATGATGTAATCAGTTCACCAATCAAGGTTGATGATGTAATCAGTCCATCAACCAAGGTTGATGATGTAATCAGTTCACCAATCAAGGTTGATGATGTAATCAGTTCACCAATCAAGGTTGATGATGTAATCAGTTCACCAATCAAGGTTGATGATGTAATCAGTTCACCAATCAAGGTTGATGATGTAATCAGTTCACCAATCAAGGTTGATGATGTAATCAGTCCATCAACCAAGGTTGATGATGTAATCAGTTCACCAATCAAGGTTGATGATGTAATCAGTTCACCAATCAAGGTTGATGTAATCAGTCCATCAACCAAGGTTGATGATGTAATCAGTCCATCAACCAAGGTTGATGATGTAATCAGTCCATCAACCAAGGTTGATGATGTAATCAGTCCATCAACCAAGGTTGATGATGTAATCAGTCCATCAACCAAGGTTGATGATGTAATCAGTTCACCAATCAAGGTTGATGATGTAATCAGTTCACCAATCAAGGTTGATGTAATCAGTCCATCAACCAAGGTTGATGTAATCAGTCCACCAATCAAGGTTGATGATGTAATCAGTCCACCAATCAAGGTTGATGTAATCAGTCCATCAACCAAGGTTGATGATGTAATCAGTCCATCAACCAAGGTTGATGATGTAATCAGTCCATCAACCAAGGTTGATGATGTAATCAGTCCATCAACCAAGGTTGATGATGTAATCAGTCCATCAACCAAGGTTGATGATGTAATCAGTCCACCAATCAAGGTTGATGATGTAATCAGTCCATCAACCAAGTTGATGATGTAATCAGTCCACCAATCAAGGTTGATGTAATCAGTCCATCAACCAAGGTTGATGATGTAATCAGTCCACCAATCAAGGTTGATGATGTAATCAGTCCATCAACCAAGGTTGATGATGTAATCAGTCCACCAATCAAGGTTGATGATGTAATCAGTCTATCATGTGGGAGTTCGACACGTGGATTGGGTAAAGTAATACTCACGTAGGCTGGTAGTACGTATAATTACAGACAAGGTGAGTAGCGCCCTTACAGCCGTAACCTTGTCTCTCTGCTCTCTCTCGTACCACTGCCCGACTGGCCCCCCACAGTACCCATATGTGAGGGGGTCTTTGAATAGTGCCAGGTCACCACAATATGAATAGACAGTGACTCAGGCAGAGACGGTTGGTAACGAGTCGACGGTACACTGGTTACTGGTAACTGGTTACTACTACTGAGAGCTCGGCGACGCTAACGTATGTCGTCCCGACATACAACTAATACAAACTAGAGATGGCAGGTGTACGGCTTGGGCTGATTCTATACAATGTCAAAGTACACAACAATTAAACATTATAACATACATAAGTAGAACATTGGAATGGAAGCTTAAGTAACTGAAACTGTAATGCAATACAAGGTATAATATAGCACAAGTTAAAACTCAACGTTGAGATTACACAATAGAAGTGATAAAAAAAAATTTGATCGATCGATCTGTATTCGTGTGATCTACGGATTCTGAGGGAGGAATATATACAAAGAAAGAGTGTTTAACAGAAAGGCAGATTCGGTGCACTCAAATCTAGACTGTTAACTCTCAGAATGCGGAGAGAACATGAACACAAAAAAAAAATTTTTTGAATACTGATAAGTTGATACTGTAATTATTCATCTATACAGGTTATTTACATTTAACCCCAACTCTGCTAGGGTAAGATTGACATATGCAGAATGGGTGTCATCTCTGGGAGGATCAAACTCTGTAGCATTGGCTAACTCATGCTGTATTTGAGGCAAATCTGAATTGGATGTTACAAATGATACTTGAGGATTTCTCAATACCTGTCGTGTACGTAGGGAATAACGACATTCAGGTTGATTGTCTGACTGAATATCAGAGGAAGAGAGTACAGGATCAGGAGGATTGTCAGAGTCTGTCACATTAGTCTGGGTTGGAACATCATTATCATCACATACTAACTTCATATGATCTAAATGCGATTCTTTATACTGACCAGTACTAATCTCTCTAACCTTATACTTATTACCAGTGATATGTTCAACTACTCGATAAGGACCAACAAACTTTTGATCAAGCTTTGGCATTGCAGACGTTTTGTTAAAGTTAATCAGCATAACTCTCGAACCTACTTTGATTTTGGATGGCTTTGCTCGAGTGTTTGCGACTCTTGTAAATTCTGCTGTTGATTTATGAAGTGTTTCACGGATTCTTCTAAAAACACTTTGAGCTAAGCTGGTACGAGTTGCTATGAAATCATCAGGGTTGTAATTTGGTTTCGGATTAGAATATAACAACTCATAAGGCAAATGTTTATCTACACCATACAATGCATAATGTGGAGTGTCACCTTTAGAAACATTGTAAGCAGAATTTATAGCACACTGCACATCAGGTATAACTTCATCCCAAGTTTCACTGTTGGGATTGATAGTGGCTCTCAAGACATCAAGTACTTTCTTATTGGTTCGTTCCGCTAACCCATTGCTGGCAGGATGATGAACAATGGTGGATTTAGAGATCGTGTACAAGGTGCACAAATTTTCAAGAATCTCATTACAGAATTCACCTCCATTATCTGTTACTAGGGACTTAGGGGTGGTATGCCTGCAGATAATGCGTTCTTTAAACGCTTTAGCTACTGTCTCGGCAGTCTTATCTGCAATAGGAACTAACTCACAATATCTGGTGAAATGGTCTACCATAACACACAGATGTTTGTTACCTTGGAGGGAACATTGGAAATTAGTTAACAAATCTAGCGCAACTCTTTCCCACGGTTCGCTGGTAGTTGGATATACTTGGATTGGATTAGGACCATTAGCATTGCCTTTATGTTGCATGCAGACACTACATTTCTTAACATACTCAGAAATATCAGTTGCCATACGAGGCCAAAAGTATTTCAATCTGGCTTGTTTTACTGAACGATCCATACCAGGGTGTGCAATACCTGGTACATCGTGAACTAGCTGTAAGGCTACATTCACTAGTGACTGTGGAATTACTAACTGGTATACTCTTCTGCTAGGAGTACCCAACTCGGCTGTTCGATACAGTAATTCTTGGTTCATGACAAAGTCACTGATGGGTGCTGGTGGCTTCACAGTCAGAATAAGATCTTCCTGGAGCAGGAATCAAATCACACCAGACCACATGGGATCTGTTCGTTGAGCATTCTTTACATCTTCAGCACTAAATGGAGGGTCTGCAGTTACTATACTAACATGTCGCAATAAGGCATCTGCGACTACATTTGACTTGCCAGGTAAATGCTCAAAGGTGGGATTGAACTCTTGGATAGTCAAGGTCCATCTGGCTAACCTTCCAGTAGGTTGTTTGTTCTGGAATAAGGGTATCAGTGGAGCATGGTCTGTCAAGACATGAACAGAGTACTGATAAATAATGTCTCGGAAGTGCTTTAAAGACCATACTATTGCTAAAGCTTCTTGCTCAGTTACTGTATAATTACGTTCAGCCTTCGTAAGGACTCGGCTAGCAAATGCAACTGTGTTGTACTTGCTATCGGTCTTCTGAGCTAGTACGGCACCTATGCCAATTGAACTAGCATCAGTTGTCAGATAGAAGGGCTTAGAAAAATCTGGAAATTTCAAAATTGGAACAGATGTTAGCTTTTCTTTTAGAGTTTGGAATGCTCTTTCTTGACGGAAGGTCCAAACAAAAGGAGCATCTTTCTTAAGCAACTCAGTTAGAGGAGCAGCTATGGAAGAAAAATTGGCAATGAAAGATCTATAAAAACCTGCTAAGCCCACAAAGGATCTTACGGCATCAGCAGTTTTGGGAGTTGGAAAATTTAGTACTGCAGTTACTTTACTTTGGTCAGTCGTAACCCCTCTAGGAGTGACTACGTGACCAAGAAACTTAATTTCTGATCTGAAAAATTGACATTTAGACAGTTTGATCTTTAAATTGGCTTCTTCAAGCTTACCAAGTACTACATCAAGTCTTTTCAAGTGTGTATCCACGTCTTTAGACATGACGATTACGTCATCTAAGTACACCATAAGTGCATTACCTATGAGACCTCTAAAGATATTAGTCATGAGCCTTGAGAACGTGATAGGGGAAGATCGTAATCCAAACGCCATACGGAGGAAGTGATAATGACCTGTAGGAGTGGAGAATGCAGTTAGCTCTTGGCTGTCCTCGTGAAGAGGGACTTGCCAAAACCCTTGTAACAAATCCAGGGTTGAAAAGACTTTGTTATCTCCGATGTTACGTAAAAGATCACCCAGTACAGGAAGTGGGAAGCGATCTGGAATGGTTTTCGCGTTTAACTTCCTAAAGTCAATCACTGGGCGCCAAGTACCATCCTTCTTAGGTACTAGTATCAAGGGTGCATTCCAAGGTGAATTGCTAGGTGCAATAACTCCATCATCAAGCATTTGATTGATCAGTTCTTCTGCGACAGCAACTTGTGAATGAGGCATTCTGTACGCAGGTATGTAGATAGGTCTAGTACCAGGTTCAAGTGGAATATGATGGGACAATAAGTTCGTTATACCCATCTTCTCACCTGGTAAAGCAATGGCTTTACGACGTTTGTTCAACAGAGTCAACAAACGCTTGACTTCATCTGGGAAGTCAGTGGGAGCTAAGTCTTTCTCCTCAACTGGTGGAACAGATTGATCCAGTGAAGTGGATGAGGTCTCCCCGGTAGAAATAGCACCGACCCACTGGTCAGGTGACAACTCATCCTCTCCCTGAACAGGGTAAGGATAGTGAACAAGGTCAACAAGATTGGTATTTGCTCTGAGGCGAACACTGTGACCAGAAGTGTTGGCCAGGAAGAAATGGATCTTACTATCTCTTACAACATGTAAGGATGGTTCAACAAATAGACCTTTTACTTTGCAGGAATCACTGTCAACTAGGACGTTATCACCATCTGGAACACTAGGAACAACTACAGACACTCTAGTGAGAGCACTAGCCGCAACAGAGACGTCTTTCTGCAGACGGCATGTGACATCAACAAGAGATGGCATTACTAGTTGCAAGTAATTGTTTTCCGACAAGGCGTCCCCTGTGGAGAAACTACTACTCGAACTAGCAGTCATTGCAGGGATAGGTTGTGCACTCAAGGCAATCTGAGTGTCCTCGGACACTTGAGGCATCGGACTATCCTGCAAGTCTGAAGGTATAGGTGGAACATTGATGGGAGTGACAGAATTACCAGTGCCTGACCGCTTGGGTACGCTACTGGAGAATGCATTAGCTTGTAAGGACTTAATCCGTACATCATACTCTGCAGCAGTATAACAGATTTCTGATCCAAGCTGGTAACCCCAGAATGGAACGATCAAGTCGTCAATTTGGGCATGCCATCGATAAGGGTCGAGCACAATGCGTAAGTCTCGCATGGAAGCAAATCCCAGTAGAAGGTCACCAGGGAAAGTAATCTGGTCGACAACAAGGAAGGAAGCAGTGAAGTCTCTACCTTGGATAGAAAAGGTTAGGGAAGTCCGACCTCGGACACGCAGGTGAGAACCAGCTACTCCACTAAGGGAGGACACATGAGTCGGTTCTACGAGAAGGACATGTCGTAACTGCTTATCCTTAAACAAACTAGACCTAATAATATTGACTTGCGCACCAGAGTCCATGAACAAATGAACGGGCGCATTATAAACAGATGCTTGCACTATAGGGCCTATGGTTGCATTGGAAGTTATGTGCAAACAAAAAGGTGGATTGTCATCAGAAAAGACTTGTTCTACTTCATCCCCAAAATCATCTATGTCAGAGACATGTGAAGCAACATCATCAGCAGGATTGTCATTCTCGAGACTGCTTAAGGCTTCAAAGGAATTGTGAACGGGGATGGTGTACTCATTATCACCTACTGTCACCATGGGACGGTTTGACTGGGGCGCTCGAATTCCCCCGAATTGGAAGAACGAGCCTGGTTCTGGTTAGTTTGAGAATTGGAAGAATGAGCCTGGTTCTGGTTATTTTGAGAACCACGATATCTGTTTCCTCTACGGGTTCTGCGGTTGGAACGGCCACGGAAAGACCTAGAGTACTGAAGGTTATAGAGAGCATTGCATTCAGATGTGTCATGTCCATGTATTCTATGATAAGTACAGTAGGGAAGAGGGTACTCATCATCAGTACGACGTCTCTTAGGGTAACTATCAGGACAATTAATTGCAATATGGCCACGGAAACCACAGTTATAACAAGTCCGCCGACTATGGTTACTGAATGTACTACGAATACTACGAGGTGTATAACGACTCTGTACACTGGTTCTTGGTGATCTCTGAGATGGTTGACGACCACGATTTGTCTCTGTGGCGCAAACAAGAGGTGGTGCAGACTGAGGCATATGTGTGACATTACTTTTGATACAAGGGAAAGTACCCTGGGGGCACAAGGAACGTACATGATTTAAGGCTGTAAGTGGTTCCATCGTCACAGTTGGAGGATGAGCCTCATAAGCACACACGGAAGCAGGCGGCATTAGTTTTTAATTGCTCCAAAAGCTGCTATTTTAGCAAACGGTTCTGTGAATGGTTTAGCCTCTTCAGGGAGGAAAGCTGATGACTGGACAGCATTGATAAATGATGATAAAAGTTTGTCTAATCTAACAGCAAATGCACTCAACGATTCATTACTCATGGGTGTAGCATTCACTAGTTCCCTAAGAACGACATATGGATCAGCTGTTTTTTCTGGGACAAGGAAAGAACGAATCAGTTCCTCATATTGTGACCACTTAGTAAGATTCCTGAAGTCTCGCATATCAAGGAGATCAACAACGTGAACAGCAGCAGGGGACCGATGAAGAGCTTCTTTAGCAAGTCTGATAAGACTTTCCTCTGAAGGAGGACCTTCAACGAGAGCACTAGCACGAGAACGAATGGCAGTAAACCATGCTTCAAGACTATGTACATGGCCATTGAATAAAGGTAACGCATCAAGGGAATCACGAGTATAACTATAGTATCTCGGTGTCTGGGTCGGTCTGTCAGTCGGTAAGGAACTGTGAGGACTGATGACAGGGGCAACAGTAGCCTGAGAGGTCTGAGTATCGACATTCACTAAAGTATCACTTGACGGTATGTGAGACATAATGGCAAAGTTGCACGAGAACAAATAAGGCAAAAATAATGAACAATAAAAATGATACAAAATGCTAGAATTGAAATAAAGGAGATGCAACTAATTCTGCAGAAGTAATAAAAAAAAATGTCTAAGATACACTGCAAGAGGAAGGACAACTCAATTTAAAGGACTATTGGTCAAAATAAAAGAATTACATTGAAATATACAAGTAAAAATATTACTGGAGACTGAATTAAATGCAAAATGAGCTGTCTTTACTCTTGCTAATAAAGAAATTAATTAATAAAATTTTAAATCAATGTAAAAAGTATAAAATAAAATTACTAAATTGTTAACTGGGAAATTTAAGTATTTTCTAAGAATGCATAGACAAAATTAAAATATAATTCATAAAAATATCAATAAAAGAAAATAATTCACTAAAAGTGAAAATAATTCACTGCAGAACAAGTGCAACAAAATAATTCACTGCAGAACAAGTGCAACAAAATAAGGTGTAGAAATAATCACTGCAGTAATAAAGTGTCACTGGGAAAACTCAGGTTAAATAATGAAATAAAAAGATGAAGAAAAAAAAAACTGATTGAACACTTTCTCTTAATTGTAAATTAGACAAAACAATTTACTCAGAGTAAAGAAAACACTTTACGTTAAAAGTAATTGAAATTATATCAAGAGTGAATTTGTTCAAAGAAATATAAAAATATGAATAAAATAAAACAAAGGAACAAAACGGGTAGTTTAACACTTACAGTGGCGGGGCACACAACATTATTAGTATATTTTTACAACAAAATCTTGCTGTGACTGATACGACAAAAATTTGCTTGCAAAAATAATGGTACACAGTCTGCGAAAAAATTAGAGGAATGAGACACTGCTGGCATATGAAAAAAAGACACACATAGAAATAAATGGATAATTTGGTATACTGGGGTGAATATCACTGCATGAAATACAATGACAATTACTGGAGAATACAACGCTGAAAGAATACAATAAAAAAAATGAATCACTTCACACAGTGACTGACTGGTACACTACACAATAATACTTACTACAGACAGGAGTAGCATAAAAAAAAACACAGATAAAAAAAAATATAAGATGAGTGAAAACACTGAAAAATATTGTAAAAATAACGAGTCAAAGAAAAACCGAGTCTACACTGAAAACACAAGGTTTAGAGTACACAAGAAATTTACTATAATTGTCTCACACACGCAGATGTCTTTAAATGCAAGAAAAATGTCTCTAAACAGAAAATTATCACTGAAGTCTGTAGTAGTCGGGTGATGACTGGTGATGAGGAAGGTTGTCCTGCACGGTGATGACACTGACACTCACACTGTCGTCGTGAAGAAATGCGCTTTCTCGGTGGACTCGCATAATTATCGTTGGCGCTCACCTACAATCTCTTGACCAATTATGTGAGCCAAAACAGTATTAGGACCCGGTACAAGGGTGCAAACAACCACAGGTAGATGGGGTGGGTGGCTGGTGGTTGGTGGTGTTTGTGGAGGGAGAGAGTATGGTGGGTGAGATGACTCGCTGGCGCGCAACGCCGTCCACTACTACCCACGAAGGTGGCTTGATAAGCCACTCTATGCCACAGGAATGGTGAAAACCACTCTTAGCATCCAACAGGGAGCACAAAGCGATATAGACAATACTTCAGAGGAACTTGGCTTACTTCTTACTGCGTGGCTTACTTCTCTCTCTCAGCTGGGTTAGAAGCTGGGTTGGCTGACTGGCTTACCCCACGAGAATGGCTGACTGGAAGACGTGTAACGATGCACAAAGCACGGAGGAGCAGGTGGATGACAGGAGACAGGCTGGATGATAGGCTGACTGGCGTTCACTTCCACAGTCTGGCTTACTGACTGGCTTAATTGCAAAATCTGGGTCAACCCCTCGGAGATTGAAGCAATTAGCACACGAACTAAGCCAGGAAGCTTGAAACAGCTGCAACAGGCTTGCAGGCTGAAGGTTGTGAGGGGAGTAGCTGGTGAGTGACGGTTCACCTTTGACCCTGCCGGCTACTCACAAACAGTCTTCTAACGTCTTGAATTACCCTTAAAACTTATCCACGCTCCACACCGCTGTCACCATTTATCATGTGGGAGTTCGACACGTGGATTGGGTAAAGTAATACTCACGTAGGCTGGTAGTACGTATAATTACAGACAAGGTGAGTAGCGCCCTTACAGCCGTAACCTTGTCTCTCTGCTCTCTCTCGTACCACTGCCCGACTGGCCGCCCACAGTACCCATATGTGAGGGGGTCTTTGAATAGTGCCAGGTCAGCACAATATAAATAGACAGTGACTCAGGCAGAGACGGTTGGTAACGAGTCAACGGTACACTGGTTACTGGTAACTGGTTACTACTACTGAGAAGTCCATCAACCAAGGTTGATGATATAATCAGTCCATCAACCAAGGTTGATGATGTAATCAGTCCACCAATCAAGGTTGATGATGTAATCAGTCCATCAACCAAGGTTGATGATGTAATCAGTCCATCAACCAAGGTTGATGATGTAATCAGTCCACCAATCAAGGTTGATGATGTAATCAGTCCATCAACCAAGGTTGATGATGTAATCAGTCCACCAATCAAGGTTGATGATGTAATCAGTCCATCAACCAAGGTTGATGATGTAATCAGTCCACCAATCAAGGTTGATGATGTAATCAGTCCAACCAAGGTTGATGATGTAATCAGTCCATCAATCAAGGTTGATGATGTAATCAGTCCACCAATCAAGGTTGATGAACTGATTACACCATCTTGACAAAGCTGCTACTCCTGCTGACTATGTTTGACTGAGGAAACCTACTGTGTAGGGTAAACGTTCCATCAAGAAAGATGACCAATTGTTGCTTGTGTCTTAATCGCCAACTTGTTGGTTATTAACATAATTTTCAACAAGCTTTGATCTACCAGGAACCCTGGACGGAGCCCGGGTCATAGGGGGCGTTGACCCCCGAAAACCACCTTCAGGCGCCCTCCAGGTAAGGTTACTGTAAGCGGTGGACCTCCTACTACTGTTTATATATAGAGAGAGAAAAATTATGATGGAAAATTCAACCTTTTCTTTGTGAGGAACTGATAAAAATCGAGATGACATTTAACGCTCATGGACTCTTACCAAGATATAATTTACACGTGGAGATGGTATCAGTGTGTGTTTTGGGTTGTAACCTGGTGCCTGTCTGGCTGACGTGACCACCTTAACCCCTTCATCCTGTGGGAAACACATCTGACCCCACGATCGTCGAGCAGAGTTAACAGGTTGTTTTTGCTTGCTGTGTAAGTTCCTCTGGAGCTGGCAAGGTGGCGTGCCTTTGTGTGTGAACGAACTTCCTACTTATGTTCTTGGTTTTCGGTTTCAAATAACCTTTTCATCTTGTATGTAATATATATATATATATATATATATATATATATATATATATATATATATATATATATATATATATATATATATATATATGCAAAACAACCACTCTGAAAGAATAGAGAAATTCCAAGCGCTTTCGTGACTACTCAAGTTCCTTGATAATGTGAGTAGTCACGAAAGCGCTTGGAATTTCTCTATTCTTTCAGAGTGGTTGTTTTGCATATTCTGAAATCACCTGTTTACTGTGATCTTATTGCATATATATATATATATATATATATATATATATATATATATATATATATATATATATATATATATATATATATATATATATATATATGTGTGTGCAAGGCAAGTCACGGGGGGGGGGATCTTTAGGTCAAGTACTTTCACACTTTTCAGTGCATCAGGAGCTATGCAATGTTGCAAGACAACTGAAGCAGAAGATTTCTCAGAGTAGCACAGTGAGGGTGTGTCACCGGCCGCAGCTTCTCTCAGAATGTGGGGCCAACGGTCGGTGCCAACCCCATGCCACCACCATCCCCCTACTCCCCATATGGGGTAGGAGGGTTTTTGAGATGTCATGTATTATGAAGTTAGAAGATATAGCCAGCCCCAAGCTTTTTCTAGGCTGGCTATTACATCTTCTAATTTCATAGTACTTGACATCTCAAAAACCCTCCTACCCCATATGGGGAGTAGGGAAATGGTGGTGGTATGGCATCGACCATTGACCCCACATTCTGAGAAGCTGCGGCCGGTGACAAACCTGCACAGCGCTACTCTGAGAAAACTTCCCCTGCTTCAGTTGTTGCCTTGCAACATTGCATAGCTCCTGATGATGCACTGAGAAGTGTGCAAGTACTTGAGCTAAAGATTTCCACCCCCCGTGGCTTGTCTTGCATAATTTAGATCACTTGTCTGCGATTGTTTGGGCGCATGCGCGCGCGCGCACACGCGCGCACACACACACACACACACACACACACACACACACACACACACACACACACACACACACACACACACACACACACACACACACGCGCGCGCGCACACACACGCACATAAATATATTTGTCGTGCCGAATGGGTAAAACTCGAGATTTTGGCTTAAATAGCAACGTTTTTCTTGCCAAATAGGGCAAGCGAAAATTTGTGTATGCAATAATTTCGTAAAAATCATTCTGAACCTAACGAAAAAAATATATTTTATTGTGTTTGTTTAGTATTAAATTATTGGAAACTTATCTAAAATATATTTAGTTGGATTAGGCTAGATTAAATTGCGCTTGTTATAATAAGATTAGGTAAGTTTCCTAATGTTCTTTTGGTATAAAATTATTAATATTTACATTAACATAAATGAAAAAATATATCTTTAAGCGTAAAAGAGAGAGTTTTAGAAAGGACTTAATTTTAAACGAGTTCTTGTTAACTGATTAGTTTTACCTGTTCGGCACTATATATATATATATATATATATATATATATATATATATATATATATATATATATATATATATACAGTAAACAGGTGATTTCAGAATATGCAAAACAACCACTGTGAAAGAACAATGAAATTCCAAGCGCTTTCATGACTACTCACATTATCAAGGAATGTGAGAAGTGATAAAGGACTTAAAATTTCACTATTTTTTCACTGTGGCTATTTTTCATATTGTTACATGACCTGTTTACTGTGATCTTATTGCATACACATATATAAACCATTCTTCCAAAGTCTGTATACCCTGGGTTGTGGTTCGTACGTTGAACTACGTGCGGCGACCCCCAGCACACCCTCCAGGTAGATAGGTAGATGCATATACTACATTACAGTACATCAATATATGAAAACAGTTTATGGATGTTTTGGAGCTCATCTGTTACCTTCCTTGCCAGGGTTGGGTGTGGTGGGTAGCTGACTACAATAGATTCAAATGTATTCACTTGCATAATTCACGTCGGGGCCAGAGAAAATGGAAGCCGTGTTAGGGGGGGGGGCTGACTAGCCCATTGTGGTGGCACTAATGTTAGTGGGGCGTGGTAATGGTGATTAAAATGGGGGTTCAACATTCCTTTTTGTTGAATTGTGAGGTGTGACGTTGCGGTTGGGTAAGTTGGAGGGTGGGAAGAGAGCCTTCTTGTTTTTTGAGGCAGGTTAACAGTGGTTTAACCCAGCGAGTGATAATTCAAGACACTTTAGGGAGGGTAAAAACTCTTAGTATATGTTTCGCCCACAGTGGTTGAAACATCGTGAAATAAGGGTTTAAACCGGAGGTGAAATGTTGCTTAATAAAAACTTTACATAGTTCAAAATGTCTCTAGAATCCACCTTCCTTGATACTTCACTGTAGCTGCTGTATCACAGTCACTGATACTGTAGCTGCTGTATCAGTCACTGATACTGTAGCTGCTGTATCACAGTCACTGATACTGTAGCTGCTGTATCACAGTCACTGATACTGTAGCTGCTGTATCACAGTCACTGATACTGTAGCTGCTGTATCACAGTCACTGATACTGTAGCTGCTGTATCACAGTCACTGACACTGTAGCTGCTGTATCACAGTCACTGATACTGTAGCTGCTGTATCAGTCACTGATACTGTAGCTGCTGTATCACAGTCACTGATACTGTAGCTGCTGTATCACAGTCACTGATACTGTAGCTGCTGTATCACAGTCACTGATACTGTAGCTGCTGTATCACAGTCACTGTTGCTGTAGCTGCTGTATCACAGTCACTGTTACTGTAGCTGCTGTATCACAGTCACTGATACTGTAGCTGCTGTATCACAGTCACTGATACTGTAGCTGCTGTATCACAGTCACTGACACTGTAGCTGCTGTATCACAGTCACTGATACTGTAGCTGCTGTATCACAGTCACTGATACTGTAGCTGCTGTATCACAGTCACTGATACAGCAGAGCTGATACTTCACTGTAGCTGCTGTATCACAGTCACTGTTGCTGTAGCTGCTGTATCACAGTCACTGTTGCTGTAGCTGCTGTATCACAGTCACTGTTGCTGTAGCTGCTGTATCACAGTCACTGTTGCTGTAGCTGCTGTATCACAGTCACTGTATTACTAGCACTAGGTGGGGTTACAGTGATAGTCACTGTAGCTACTGCTGTACCAGACACACTTGTTATACAGAATTCGTAAAATTTATGTAGATTGAATGGTGGTAGCTTTTGTAATTGTTGTAGTTTCTGAAGATTTCTGGTCCCTTCCCAACTTTGTCTTCCTTCTTAGTCTCTCTCTCTCTCTCTCTGTTTTCTTGCCTATCTTCCCCACTCTGCTCCCCTCGTCTACTATCTTCCCCTAATCTTTTTCCCTCTCCTGCCATCTCCCCCCACTACCTCTGGTCTCACTCACCTACTCAACTAACCACATACTCAACCAACCACACACTCACCTACTCAACCAACCACCTACTCTAACCACCCACCTACTCACCTGCTCAACTAACCACCCACCCACTCAACTAACCACCCACTCACCTAATAAACTAACCACCCACTCGCCTACTCAACTAACCACCCACTCACCTACTCAACTAACCACCCACTCACCTACTCAACTAACCACACACCTACTCACTCACCTACTCAACTAACCACCCACTCACCTAAACTAACCACTCACCTGCTCAACTAACCACCCACTCACCTAAACTAACCACTCACCTGCTCAACTAACGACCAACCCACTCACCTGCTCAAGTAACCACCCACCCACTCACCTGCTCAACTAACCACCCACCCACTCACCTGCTCAACTAACCACCCACCCACTCACCTGCTCAACTAACCACCCACCCACTCACCTGCTCAACTAACCACCCACCTCCCACCTGCTCAAATAATCACCCACCCACCTGTTCAACTAACCACCCACCCACCCACTCGCCTACTCAACTAACCACCCACCCACCCACTCGCCTACTCAACTAACCACCCACCCACTTGCCTACTCTAACCACCCACCCACTCGCCTACTCAACTAACCACTCACCTGCTCAACTACCCACCCACTCGACTAACTACCCACCCACTCACCTGATCAACTAACCACCCACCCACTCACCTGCTCAACTAACCACCCACCCACTCACCTGCTCAACTAACCACCCACCCACTCGCCTACTTAACTAACCACTCACCTGCTCAACTACCCACCCACTCAACTAACTACCCACCCATTCAACTAACTACCCAACCATTCAACTAACTACCCACCCATTCAACTAACTACCCACCCACTCACCTGCTTAACTAACCACCCACCCACTCGCCTGCTCAACTAACCACTCACCTGCTCAACTAACCACTCACCTGCTCAACTAACCACTCATTCACCTGCTCAACTGACCACCCATCCACCTGCTCAACTGACCATCCACTCACCTTCTCAACTGACTACCCATTCACCTGCTCAACCACCCACCCACTCACCTGCTAACTAGCCACCCACCCACTCACCTAACCAACCACTCACTCAACTATCCACCCACCCACTCGCCTACTCGACTAACCACTCACCTGCTCAACTAACCACCAACCCACTCACCTGCTCAACTAACCACCCACCCACCCACCCCCTCACCTGATCAACTAACTACCCATCCACTCACCTGCTCAACTAACCACCCACCCACTCACCTGCTCAACTAACCACCCAACTAGTCACACACCCGCTCCACTAACCACCCAACTAGTCACACACCCGCTCCACTAACCACCCACTCACCTGCTCAACTAACCACCCACCCACCTGCTCAACTAACCACCCACCCACCTGCTCAACTAACCACCCACTCACCTGCTCAACTAACCACCCACTCACCTGCTTAACTAACCACCCACTCACCTGCTTAACTAACCACCCACTCACCTGCTCAACTAACCACCTACTCACCTGCTCAACTAACCACCCACTCACCTGCTCAACTAGCCACTTACATGCTCAACTGACCACCCACCCACTCACCTGCTCAACTAGCCACCCACCCACTCACCTGCTCAACTAACCACTCACCTGCTCAACTAACCACCCACCCACCCACTCACATGCTCAAGTAACCACTCACCTGCTCAACTAACCACCCACTCACCTGCTCAACTAAGCACCCACTCACCTGCTCAACTAACCACCCACTCACCTGCTCAACTAACCACCCACTCACCTGCTCGACTAACCACCTACTCACCTGCTCAACCACCCACCCACTCACCTGCTCAACCACCCACCCACTCACCTGCTCAAGTAACCACCCACTCACCTGCTCAACTAACCACCTGCTCAACTAACCACCCACCCACTCACCTGCTCAACCACCCACCCACTCACCTGCTCAACCACCCACCCACTCACCTGCTCAACCACCCACCCACTCACCTGCTCAACTTACCACCTACTCAACTAACCACCTGCTCAACTAACCACCTGCTCAAATAGCCACCCACCCTCTCGCCTGCTCAACTAAACACCAACTCACCTGCTCAACTAACTACCCACTCAACTAACCACCTACTCACCTGCTCAACTAACCACCTGCTCAACTAACCATCCACCAACTCACCTGCTCAACTAACCACCCACCAACTCGCCTGCTCAACTAACCACCCACCAACTCACCTGCTCAACCACCCACTTGCTCAACCACCCACTCACCTGCTCATCTAACCACCTACTCACCTGCTCAACTAACCACCCACTCACCTGCTCAACTAACCATCCACTCACCTGCTCAACTAACCATCCACTCACCTGCTCAACTAACCACCCACTCACCTGCTCAGCCACCTCCTCACCTGCTCCACTAACCACCTACTCACCTGCTCAACTAACCACGTACTCACCTGCTCAACTAACCACCTACTCACCTGCTCAACTAACCACCTACTCACCTGATCAACTAACCACCCACTCACCTGCTCAACTAACCACCTGCTCAACTAACCACCCACCCACTCACCTGCTCAACCACCCACCCACTCACCTGCTCAACCACCCACCCACTCACCTGCTCAACTAACCACCTACTCACCTGCTCAACTAACCACCTGCTCAACTAACCACCTGCTCACCTGCTCAAATAGCCACCCACCCTCTCGCCTGCTCAACTAAACACCAACTCACCTGCTCAACTAACCACCCACTCAACTAACCATCTACTCACCTGCTCAACTAACCACCTACTCTCCTGCTCAACTAACCACCCACCAACTCACCTTCTCAACTAACCACCCACCAACTCACCTGCTCAGCCACCCACTTGCTCAACTAACCATCCACTCACCTGCTCAACTAACCACTCACCTGCTCAACTAACCACCCACTCACCTGCTCAACTAACCACCCACTCACCTCCTCAACTAACCACCCACTCACCTGCTCAACCACCTCCTCACCTGCTCCACTAACCACCTACTCACCTGCTCAACTAACCACGTACTCACCTGCTCAACTAACCACCTCCTCACCTGCTCAACTAACCACCACCTCACCTGCTCAACTAACCACCTACTCACCTCAACTAACCACGTACTCACCTGCTCAACTAACCACCTCCTCAACTAACCACCTCCTCACCTGCTCAACTAACCACCACCTCACCTGCTCAACTAACCACCTCCTCACCTGCTCAACTAATCACCTCCTCACCTGCTCAACTAATCACCTCCTCACCTGCTCAACTAACCACCTCCTCACCTGCTCAACTAACCACCTACTCACCTGCTCAACTAACCACCTGCTCAACTAACCACTTACTCACCTGCTCAACTAACCACCTACTCACCTGCTCAACTAACCACCTACTCACCTGCTCCACTAACCACCTACTCACCTGCTCCACTAACCACCTAGTCACCTGCTCCACTAACCACCACCTCAACTGCTCAACTAACCACCTAGTCACCTGCTCCACTAATCACCACCTCACCTGCTCAACTAACCACCTACTCACCTGCTCAACTAACCACCTACTCACCTGCTCAACTAACCACCTCGTCACCTGCTCAACTAAACACCACCTCACCTGCTCAACTAACCACCTACTCACCTGCTCAACTAACCACCTCCTCACCTGCTCAACTAACCACCTCCTCACCTGCTCAACTAACCACCTACTCACCTGCTCCACTAACCACCTAGTCACCTGCTCCACTAACCACCTAGTCACCTGCTCAACTAACCACCTACTCACCTGCTCCACTAACCACCTACTCACCTGCTCCACTAACCACCTCCTCACCTGCTCAACTAACCACCTACTCATCTGCTCCACTAACCACCTAGTCACCTGCTCCACTAACCACCTCCTCACCTGCTCAACTAACCACCTACTCACCTGCTCAACTAACCACCTCCTCACCTGCTCAACTAACCACCTACTCACCTGCTGAACTAACCACCTACTCACCTGCTCAACTAACCACCTACTCACCTGCTCAACTAACCACCTACTCACCTGCTCAACTAACCACCTACTCACCTGCTCAACTAACCACCTACTCACCTGCTCAACTAACCACCTACTCACCTGATCAACTAACCACCCACTCACCTGCTCAACTAACCACCTGCTCAACTAACCACCCACCCACTCACCTGCTCAACCACCCACCCACTCACCTGCTCAACCACCCACCCACTCACCTGCTCAACTAACCACCTACTCACCTGCTCAACTAACCACCTGCTCAACTAACCACCTGCTCACCTGCTCAAATAGCCACCCACCCTCTCGCCTGCTCAACTAAACACCAACTCACCTGCTCAACTAACCACCTGCTCAACTAACCATCCACCAACTCACCTGCTCAACTAACCACCCACCAACTCACCTTCTCAACTAACCACCCACCAACTCACCTGCTCAGCCACCCACTTGCTCAACTAACCATCCACTCACCTGCTCAACTAACCACTCACCTGCTCAACTAACCACCCACTCACCTGCTCAACTAACCACCCACTCACCTCCTCAACTAACCACCCACTCACCTGCTCAACCACCTCCTCACCTGCTCCACTAACCACCTACTCACCTGCTCAACTAACCACGTACTCACCTGCTCAACTAACCACCTCCTCACCTGCTCAACTAACCACCACCTCACCTGCTCAACTAACCACCTACTCACCTCAACTAACCACGTACTCACCTGCTCAACTAACCACCTCCTCAACTAACCACCTCCTCACCTGCTCAACTAACCACCACCTCACCTGCTCAACTAACCACCTCCTCACCTGCTCAACTAATCACCTCCTCACCTGCTCAACTAATCACCTCCTCACCTGCTCAACTAACCACCTCCTCACCTGCTCAACTAACCACCTACTCACCTGCTCAACTAACCACCTGCTCAACTAACCACTTACTCACCTGCTCAACTAACCACCTACTCACCTGCTCAACTAACCACCTACTCACCTGCTCCACTAACCACCTACTCACCTGCTCCACTAACCACCTAGTCACCTGCTCCACTAACCACCACCTCAACTGCTCAACTAACCACCTAGTCACCTGCTCCACTAATCACCACCTCACCTGCTCAACTAACCACCTACTCACCTGCTCAACTAACCACCTACTCACCTGCTCAACTAACCACCTCGTCACCTGCTCAACTAAACACCACCTCACCTGCTCAACTAACCACCTACTCACCTGCTCAACTAACCACCTCCTCACCTGCTCAACTAACCACCTCCTCACCTGCTCAACTAACCACCTACTCACCTGCTCCACTAACCACCTAGTCACCTGCTCCACTAACCACCTAGTCACCTGCTCAACTAACCACCTACTCACCTGCTCCACTAACCACCTACTCACCTGCTCCACTAACCACCTCCTCACCTGCTCAACTAACCACCTACTCATCTGCTCCACTAACCACCTAGTCACCTGCTCCACTAACCACCTCCTCACCTGCTCAACTAACCACCTACTCACCTGCTCAACTAACCACCTCCTCACCTGCTCAACTAACCACCTACTCACCTGCTGAACTAACCACCTACTCACCTGCTCAACTAACCACCTACTCACCTGCTCAACTAACCACCTACTCACCTGCTCAACTAACCACCTACTCACCTGCTCAACTAACCACCTACTCACCTGCTCTCCAGGTGATAATCTCTCAAATCCTCATATTTACCACCAGGTTATTTTTATCATACATCTAATAAACCTAATTAAAAAGCATATCCTCTGGTTTAATATTGTTTTATTTCAGACGAGTAATTAGCACCAGACACGAGAAAAACAGCAAATTGAGAATAGGTTTTTTTGTTTTTAGATATTTTTTAAACCGGTTTCTTAGGGTTTAATTGGTAATTGTTCTAAGACGTTAGTTAGTGTAACCGGGTTTGTTACCCTGGCTGTGATTATTATAATAATTATTATTATTTCTGAAGTATATGATATAACTTATACAGATTATATTAGATTTTGTCCCCAGGATGCGACCCACACCAGTCGACTAACACCCAGGTACCTACTTACTGGTAAGTGGAACAAGGACAGCAAGTATCCTATGGAAACACGTCCTAATGTTTCCACCCGTACCGGGGATTAGTGTCCTTCGTAATGTAAGACTGTGAGGTTGATGTGAAGAACGAAAATTCGTACTATTACTATTATTACTGCTATTACTATTACTGCTATTACTATTACTGCTATTACTATTACTGCTATTACTATTACTGCTATTACTATTACTGCTGTTACTATTACTGCTGTTACTATTACTGCTATTATTACTACTATTACTACTTCTACTATTACTATTACTACTACCACTACTGCTACTATTACTGATATTACTATTACTACTAGTTCCACTACCAGCATTACTCCTACCACTACTTCTCCACTTCCTTCTTCGTCTCTGTCCCCTCGCCTGTATATACTGGCTTTCTCAACTTCGTGTGTCAGTGTGACTTATAAATAGTTCATGTCGGACCGAAACGTCGAGTTTTGTAAGGATGGTGTGTATTATCTGGTCTTGTGTGTGTGAGGGTTCTGTGTGGGGGGGTTTTTGTGTGTGGAGGTTGTGCGTGTGTGGGTTGTGTGTGGGGAGGGGTTCTGTGTGTGTGGGAGGTTGTGTGTGGGGGTTCTGTGTGTGGGGGGTTCTCTGTGTCGGGGTTCTGTGTGTGGGGGGTTCTGTGTGTGGGGGTTCTGTGTGTGGGGGGTTGTGTGTGTGGGGGGTTGTGTGTGTGGGGGGTTCTCTGTGTGTGGGGGGTTCTGTGTGTGGGGGGGTTCTGTGTGTGTGTGGGTTCTGTGTGTGGGGGGTTCTGTGTGTGGGGGGTTCTGTGTGTGGGGGGTCCTGTGTGTGGGGGGTCCTGTGTGTGGGGGTTCTGTGTGTGGGGGTTCTGTGTGTGGGGGGTTCTGTGTGTGGGGGGTTCTGTGTGTGGGGGGTTCTGTGTGTGTGGGGGTTCTCTGTGTGTGGGGGTTCTGTGTGTGGGGGTTCTGTGTGTGGGGGTTCTGTGTGTGGAAGGTTTTGTGTGTGTGGGGGTTCTGTGTGTGGGGGGTTGTGTGTGTGGGGGTTGTGTGTGTGGAGGTTGTGTGTGTGGAGGTTGTGTGTGTGTGGAGGTTTGTGTGTGGAGGTTGTGTGTGTGTGGGAGGTTGTGTGTGTGTGGGAGGTTGTGTGTGTGTGTGTGGGAGGTTGTGTGTGTGTGGGAGGTTGTGTGTGCGTGTGGGAGGTTGTGTGTGTGTGGGAGGTTGTGTGTGTGTGGGAGGTTGTGTGTGTGTGTGGGAGGTTGTGTGTGTGTGTGGGAGGTTGTGTGTGTGTGTGGGAGGTTGTGTGTGTAGGAGGTTGTGTGTGTAGGAGGTTGTGTGTGTAGGAGGTTGTGTGTGTGTGTGGGAGGTTGTGTGTGTGTGTGGGAGGTTGTGTGTGTGTGTGGGAGGTTGTGTGTGTGTGTGTGTGTGGGAGGTTCTGTGTGTGGGAGGTTCTGTGTGTGGGAGGTTCTGTGTGTGGAGGTTCTGTGCGTGGAAGTTCTGTGTGTGGAGGTTGTGTGTGTGTGGAGGTTGTGTGTGTGTGGAGGTTGTGTGTGTGTGGAGGTTGTGTGTGTGTGGAGGTTGTGTGTGTGTGGAGGTTGTGTGTGTGTGGAGGTTGTGTGTGTGTGGAGGTTGTGTGTGTGTGGAGGTTGTGTGTGTGTGGAGGTTGTGTGTGTGTGGAGGTTCTGTGTGTGGGAGGTTCTGTGTGTGGGAGGTTCTGTGTGTGGGAGGTTCTGTGTGTGGGAGGTTCTGTGTGTGGGAGGTCCTGTGTGTAGAGGTTCTGTCTGGGGGTTGGGCATGTTCAATGTCTTGGTGGAAAGGCTTCAAACTTGCGTGTTAGGTCTCTTTAGGATCTCTAAGGAACAAAAAAGTCACAATACCGTGATTGAAACAATACCTAAATAACCCTAACATAGAAGCTTACAACGACGTTTCAGTCCGCCTTAGACCAAATAATGATCCAAGTCGATCCAAAACGTCGTCACGAGTTTCATTCTCTTATATGAGGGTTATTTGTGTAATGATTCTCTCTCTCTCTCTCTCTCTCTCTCTCTCTCTCTCTCTCTCTCTCTCTCTCTCTCTCTCTCTCTCTCTCTCTCTCTCTCTCTCTCTCTCCCTCCCTCCCTCCCTCCCCCCCTTCCTACACTACAAGGACGTGTATCTAGAAGTAGAACCAATACTATTATAGAATATGTTCTATACCTTGTTTTCCTTCATTCTTGTTTCCCCTATAGATTCATTGCCCATTTTTCAACTCTGCTTTTCTCCTGTTTAATGCAGGCAGTGGCTGTAGGATGGGGAGAGAACCTTCCCCTTTATTATCCTTGCCTCAGACATCTAGGTAATCGCTGGTAGTTCTTAGCCGAGACATGTAGTCTCACGGAGACAAAAATAATCCAAGTGATGGTAGAGATAATAAAGGTAACTTTATTGTGTGTACCTGTGTTGGACAGGGATATAACGGCTGCTTCCCCGCCCCTGTACGTGTGTGTGTGTGTGTGTGTGTGTGTGTGTGTGTGTGTGTGTGTGTGTGTGTGTGTGTGTGTGTGTCTGTCTGTCTGTCTGTCTGTCTGTCTGTCTGTGTGTGTGTCTGTGTGTGTAGTATGTGTGTGTACCTGTGTTGGACAGGGATATAAGGGCTGCTTCCCTGCACTTGCATTTGTGTAGTATATAGATTCTGATTGCTAAGCGCTCTGGATGACCTTCATAAATTTACTTAGGACAACCTCATACTTCGATAGATCATAAAACGTGAACAAACTTTTAAATGGTAATCAACAATAGTATCCTCTAAAATCTCCCAGTAAAAGCTCAATAAAGATCTTTTTATTCGCTGATTTTAGAGGATACTTTTGTTGATTTCCACAGTTTATTCACGTTTTATGATCTATTGAAGCCTTCAGCTGTCTTAAGTAGGTAAGACTTATTCTTTAATTCAAATTAATTGAGAGTAAAATAAATTCAAAGTTCCGAAGCTATGACGATAACAAAAAAGTATATATGAATGGTATATATTTCCGACAAGGTGAAGAATTGGACACGTGTGAAACATCTTTATTTGTAGACATTTTGCCATCCAGTGGCTTTGCCGGTACAATACAAGGACATAATATGAATAATGTAGAACTACATACAAAAACGAGGTAATCAGTCCCTCAGCCTTGGAGTTGAAGAGCACTGTAGCCAGATACTTCAAGACTAAGGTGTTCTTCACCAACTCCAAGAGTGATTACCTCATTTTTTGTATATGGTTGTATATTTTCCACATGATGTCTTTGTAATGTATTGACGAAGCCACTGGATGGCGAAACGTCTACAAATAAAGATACCCAGATGTTGCACATGTGCCTAATTCTTCAAGGCATCAAAGCACATAATGACACAAAGTGACAGTAGATCTGTTTTAAACCTAACGTAACATAAATGATCTGTTACATAAACTATACAGTACTGACAAGGTGATCTGTGAAACAAATGCGAAACTTAAGTATCTTTCCTCGAGACAAATACCTTGGTGTTGTACGAGTGTTTTAATCGAAATAAATAAGCCTAACCTAGCATAAAACATATTCTGAAAACGACTTAAATCCATATAATACAATGAAGTTGTTCTTTGGGTAAGACTTGCACTGGTCAGACCGCCCTCCCGTCTCGCGTGCACTTTGTTAGTGTTAGCGTACCTGTGTTTGTGCACGTCTGTCTAGCCCAGTAGTGCACGCCCTGGGCTGCCTTCTGCCTCCTCCAAGAGCCCTTGACATGTATGTAGTCGCTTTTTGGTACCAGGAGGTCAGAGGTCACGGTCAAGGAGTTTCTTGGGAAGGTGCGTAGGTGAACGTCCAGGATGGGTATAGTGTGGTGTAGATTGGTAAATGTAGTATGTGTTCTGCATTTAACCGAGGTAATCTAATTTTATGATGAATTAGACACAGGTTCCACACCTTGTATCTTTACTGAGAGACGCTGCAAGATACAACAACTCGGTTGCCGGGTCTCTGGCCCACCTTATGGTCCTGACCTACTTTGACTAGTGGGGGCCCCGCCCACATGTTACCCTGTTTGCTACTACTGCGTTAATCTACTTTTTTCACTGTCTCGTACACAAACAGTTTGACCACTGGCTTTCTTGTAGGAGACGAGGCGATATTTCTACGACTCAGTACTGACACGGATCAATAGTCAACTTAATACCAATACAGGTCAACTCATTAGTGATACCAGTCAGTTCACTGCTGATGCAGGTTACTTGTTTGCTGATACCAATCATTTTTCTGCTGATTCAGAGAATTTTAGCTACCCTCCAGTTCCTTTGATCAGTTTCTTGATTGAGCTGAGTTCAAGAAGTGACTCAGATGAGTTGAGCAGTGACTCAGATGAGTTAAGAAGTGACTCAGATGAGTTAAGAAGCGACTCAGATGAGTTGAGCAGCGACTCAGGTTAAGCAGTGGAACACTAATGGAAGAGGGGTGAGGGAGACCTAGAATGCTGAAATGCAAGAGAGATGATTGGATCTATCTATTCTCTCCCTTCCCCCATTTAAACACTTTTCTCAAAACATGGATAAATGGTCTCTCTCGAGACCACGGAGCAGGACGCTTATCGAGACTGAGGGACTGACCACCTCAAAACTACTACTTGAAGGCTGTGGGACTGACCACATCAAAAGAACTACCACAAGGCTTAGGGACTGATCACATCATCTTCACTGCTTCTGCTGTCTAGAATTTTAGTCATCTCTATATTCGACAGAAGAAGATTTCTGTCTAGGCGAAACGTTTCGGAAATAAATATACCAAAGCATTACACATGTGTGTCTGTCGTCAGTATTATATATTTTATTAAATAAACCTCAGACCACTGTTGACAAGTCACTGTATAATGTTGTCACTGCTGATAAATCTCTCTCTTGCCTACTTCTGCAACACAAAAAAGCAGATTTCTCTCCTCTATAAAATTCCCTCATTTCTCCCACTTCTTCGATGTCTCTCACACTCTATTACCTCTCCTTCCTCTTTAGTGGGGCTCTTCACCTCCTCGTCTGCATTGGTTGGTGGCCAGACGATGGCTGTGTCCAATCACCGGGAATCTGACCCAATCAGCACACGGTGACCACCCGCTCAAAGCCTGCCAGGCGTCTGCTCCAGAAAGTCTTCTTTGTCGAAATTTTTCACGCCCCTCCTTCATTATGGTGCGTCTGTTGTGAGGAAGAGATAGGGAGATGGAGGTGGTGGTATAGAGAGGGAAGGAAATGGTATGGAGGAGAAATGAGCAAGAGGTATATAGAAGGACGTATTGAAAGGGAGGAAGAGGTAACAGTAATGACGGGGAGAAACGAGGGAGAAGGAATGAGATGTTTTGAGAGGGGAGGGAGAGAGAGAGGTAGAATTGTAAGGGAAGTGGAAGAAGAAAAATAAAATAGGTAGATAAATGTTGAGAGGAAGGGATATAAGCATTAAGAACGAAAGATGAGAGAGAAGGCGAAAGTAATAGTGGGAGCTGCAAGAAGAATTTAAGGGGGAAGGTGAGGGAGGAAGAGGAAGAAGTATCGCCAAGATGAGAGAGGGGGAAAGAAGTATTGTCTTCCATTTCATCAGACTTTGTCCAAATTAATTTTGTTTGGTCCCTTAACAGCTGAGGCTCTATTATTATTATTATTATTATTATTATTATTATTATTATTATTATTATTGTGTCAGCTAACTCATTATTTTTCTCAAAACTAGAGTACATTACGTTGGGAAAGACCGAACAGTGTGTGGTGATTAAGACACCTGTACAACAGTTGGGTATCTTTATTGCTGAAACGTTTCACCTACACAGTAGGCTTCTTCAGTCAAATACAAAACCAGAAGGTTTAGTAGTGAAATGAAGATGATGTAATCAGTCCATCAACCTTCGACTACTAAACCGTGCAGACGAAACATTTCAACAATAAAGATACCCAACTCTTGCACGTGTCTTAATCTTCAACTTGTCGGTATTTTATACTATTTTCAGTACAAGAGAGGACTTGCTTACCAAGTATGGGATAACTATTGAAGTAACTGGGTAAAAAAAGGGGCTGATCCCGATTATGTGTAGTATTTTGTTAAGTGTAAACTGATGGCTAGACGTGTGCTGTCAAGAACTACAGTTCCATCCATTGACAACTGAGATCATTTCTAGGCTGAATATGATACATATCCGGGAGATAGGATGCACCATTTTTTTCTGGGGGGGGTGCAAGGCTGACAGCGTTTGCCAGCTCAGTTGACGAGGCTGAATGCTGAATTTCAAACTGATGGAAAAGAGAGACGCGGGTGTGTGGGGGGTGACTGGGGGGGCAGTACTAGTGACGGAAGTCAAAAATTGCCAAGGTACTGTAGGTAAACTTTGAAAAATAAATAAGGTAGTTATTGGTAAGATAGTTTTTAGTCAAAAAGGAATAGGTCTACAAAATATAGACACAAGAGAGGTGAGAGGCAAAATCTTTCTTAACGTCTACTGGTCACAGACCGGGCCACGGGGGCGTTGACCCCCCGAAACCCTCTCCCGGTATATACAGACAACAGAAATATAAGAGATAAAATAGACGAACTTGGATTAACTGCATTTGCAGGTAAATGAGCCTATTGAATGATACATACAAGGAAACAAATTATTCCATTGATAGAATCAGCAGGAAAGGGGCGGCGTTTCTATGCATTTTAAGGAAAAAATAATGCTGCATCAGGACGCTATAATGGGGGAAGGAACACAAACAGAATTGTTATGTATGAATGTAACAAGCTACTACCTAGCATCGTTTAAGCGTGAACTTTTGGTAGCTTTAAAAATAGATTGGACAGATATGTAATTGGAGTGATAGGCTAGGCCTGCTGCCGTGCTCTACACTTCTTAGGTTCTTTAAAAGTGCGTCTAGCATTTCTTTGAGGTCTGAGAAATAGTCATCACCATCACTGCTGTTAATGCTTCTACTCCCATCAACCCTTCCCACTGCTACTACCACTGCCAGTCCTACCCACTGCTACTGCCACTACCAGCCCTACCCACTGCTACTACCACTGCCAGCCCTACCCACTGCTACAACCACTGCCAGCCCTACCCACTGCTACAACCACTGCCAGCCCTACCCACTGCTACCACCACTGCCAGCCCTACCCACTGCTACTGCCACTACCATCCCTACCCACTGCTACTACCACTACCAGCCCTACCCACTGCTACTACCACTGCCAGCCCTACCCACTGCTACAGCCAGTCCCAGCCCTACCCACTGCTACTACCACTGCCAGCCCTACCCTCTGTTACTACCACTGCCAGCCTTACCCTCTGTTACTACCACTGCCAGCCTTACCCTCTGTTACTACCACTGCCAGCCCTACCCACTGCTACTACCACTGCCAGCCCTACCCACTGCTACTACCACTACCAGCCCTACCCACTGCTACTACCACTACCAGCCCTACCCACTGCTACTACCACTACCAGCCCTACCCACTGCTACTACCACTGCCAGCCCTACCCACTGCTACTTCCACTGCCAGCCCTACCCACTGTTACTACCACCATCACAAACCTATACCCCCACCACCCCTACAAACCGGTACAACGATCTCCCCTACACTAACACTCCCCCCCCTTCCACACTCCTTTCAAACAAGCACGAGCTGTAAGTAAATTTCCGTCACGCACCAACAAAATCATTCATGGGCACAATACGCCATTTCAACTCTTGACTACTAAAATTAGATCAGCACTGAGCTTGGTAATACAAACTACATATAATTCAACGTACGTTTCCCCACCGCGCCAATACGAGGCTTAACGCAATGAATTCTGTTTACAAATTCATTTGATTGTCGTTCGCAGAAATTTATATATATATTGTGTGTACTTGGATTGTGGATAATGGATTGTGTGAGGGGTAAACTGGGGGAGGGAGATTGTACTAACCAGTTATAGAAGTGGTAGTGGAAAGTTGAGGAGAGGGGTAGTTTTCGTGGTATAATAGATGGAAAGGAGAGTGAAGGTTGAAGGGAGGCAATAATAGTGGTAGTAGCAATAGTAGTAGTAATGGAGGGGAGGGGGTAGTCGTAGTAATGGAAGTAGTATGGCAAGTCTACCACTACTTTTGTCTCCCTTCACTCCCCTTGCTATCTCTTTCGCTACGAAAACTACTCCCCCTACCTCCCTCCCTCCCTCCTCCTCCTCCACCTCCTCCTGCTGCTGCTGCTGCTGCTTGCTGCTGCTTGCTGCTGCTGCTTGCTGCTGCTGCTTGCTGCTGCTTGCTGCTTGCTGCTGCTGCTTGCTGCTGCTGCTTGCTGCTGCTTGCTGCTGCTGCTTGCTGCTGCTTGCTGCTGCTTGCTGCTGCTGCTGCTGCTGCTTGCTGCTTGCTGCTGCTGCCGCCGCCGCTGCTGCTGCTGCTGCTGCTGCTGCTGCTTGCTGCTGCTGCTTGCTGCTGCTGCTGCTGCTGCTGCTGCTGCTGCTTGCTGCTGCCGCCGCTGCTGCTGCTGCTGCTGTTGCCGCCGCCGCCGCCGATGACTACGACTACTACTACCAGCATTGGCCACTTTATTGTTGTAGGGTCGGAGTCATGCTGTATTTATAAGAGAAACTTATGCCACATTAGGTAACCTATTTCTTGCGGTAACATTTCGTCCACATATTTTATCAGTCCATTACAGAGATAAAGGCAGGGAAATACATATATCAGCACAGATATCAGTTAAAGTATAGGTCGGGTGTACAAAATGGCTAATGGTGACTGTTTTCTGACGGCCTAAAACCATTTCTGTTGCTAAGACGGATGACTGCGGGCTCTAAACAACGGCGTTTATATAAGTCTTTTCATCGATAAAAAGTTCCATCATTCCACTTTGTCAAGTGGTCGTGGATGTACCTGTAAATAACTCACAACCCTGAATCAGGACTCTTATCGAGCGGGTTGTTACAGTACTGAGGTGTGTAATTACTTAACTTCTCATGTAGGATACATCAAGGCACATGTAGGACACATCAGGGCACATGTAGGACATGCAGGACACATGAAGCCATATGCAGGGCACATCAAGGCACATGTAGGACATCAGAGGCACATGTAGGACATATCAAAGGTACATGTAGGACACATCAGAGGCACATGTAGGACACAGAGGCACATGTAGGACACATCAAAGGTACATGTAGGACACATCAGAGGCACATGTAGGACACAGAGGCACATGTAGGACACATCAAAGGTACATGTAGGACACATCAGAGGCACATGTAGGACACATCAAAGGCACATGTAAGACATGTGCCTTGATGCTAGTCAAAACTCGTTGATCCAAGGGCTTCGAGCTACCTTGGATAAAATAAAATCTAAGCCCAGTAGGAACATTGCAGTACCCTTTATTAAACAACTGGGCTCCCTACTGCAGCAGAAATATCAAATAAGCCAGGGATGGGGTGTGTTTATCCAAGGCAGGGGTGGCAGCATTAGCTAGTGTTTATCCAAGGCAGGGGTAGCAGCATTAGCTAGTTCAGTGCAGGGTGATCTGTTGATGTGGGTATCAGACTTTTAACTAGAAATAGACATGGGTATTTGTGGGAAATGAAGGGACCGTTGCACTCTTAGTTTTAGGCAGCTCAGATTTTAATAAGTGTGATACTATGGATTTTAGATATAACAGTTGTGAAATGAACTAAACCTGGTAATTCCAAGTAAAATGATAGAAAAACCAAATTCAGAAACGTTGATGAATAACAATTGGAATATTAAAAAGGTATTTATTTTACAAATAGTCATAATACTGGCCACAAAATGAACGAGTTGAGAATGTTCGCATGTGCTGGAAACTTTAATATTGTTACAGTAACTGGGAGGTGATTTAATTTGAGGAATGAGGACCTGCCTATTGAATGCCACACTCGGGAAAAGCTGAAGACACGATCATAGAACCTGTTTGGACAGGATTTCTAAACTAAGATAAAATTAAAGTATGGTAGATTGACCCTCATCCCCCCCCCCCCCCAACTTGGAAAGCGACCAAGAGAGAAGACTACTTTGGTCCGATGTTGTCGAGGCTTCAAGACACGATAGCATAGTTATTCTAGACGCTTTTAATTTTAGCCAAATTGACTGGGCATAGTCAAACTAATGGTGCCGTAAAGCTCACTCACTTTTTTTCCCCTTTTACACAGGGTTTTACAAGGTTAGATTAAGGATTCCTAACTTTATCTACAAGCTAAGAGCTGTTACCTACATCAGCTCATTTAAAAGCCTTTTTATTGTTATCAGACATACAGATAGGGAACAGGATGAAGTTGGAGCCATCTGTGGGCCAGTAATTTCATTTGATAGGCCGACTTGATTTCGTTGACATTATGTTGTACGAACATGTTCAAGGCTCGTGTCATCCTGGGAATAAATGATAACAGATGTAGCGATGTTCTGGAGGTTATAGTCAGAGTGAAGTTGCTGCTTGCTGCCCGTCTTGTGTAGAACCTTACTTCTCCCTGTCCTCGGAGTGGAGCCAAGTGTGGTACTTCGACAATACTCTCTCCCTTTTTTACACACCCAATTTTACAGGTACCTACTTACTGCTGGGTGAGCAGAGGCACCAGGTGTAAGGAAACATGCCCAAGGTTGCCATGGGACACCTACTACAGATACTACATAATTTTGGGTGGACATCAGACGCCATCAGCTGTTTCTCTAAGTCAGGTACACCAGTAGCTTACTGAAAGTTACCACCTTTGTAATCTAGCCCACAAGAGAAACTAAAATGATGATAGTCAACAGGGAGTAAACCATACCCCCGGCCGGGATTGAACCCGCGGTCATAGAGTCTCAAAACTCCAGCCCGTCGTGTTAGCCACTAGACCAGCTAGCCACAATAAGATTCATCCAACTAGGTATATTTCTACACCATAGGAAGGTTGACGGCAGTGAAGGGACTTGAGCTAGAGTTCGTCACGGCCACGCTAGCTGGAGATTCGTCTGTAAAAACTTGCATTTGTGGTTACAGAGGTGCCTGTGCTAACCTTCCTATGGTGTAGAAATATACCTAGTTGGATGAATCTTATTGTGGCTAGCTGGTCTAGTGGCTAACACGACGGGCTGGAGTTTTGAGACTCTATGACCGCGGGTTCAATCCCGGCCGGGGGAATGGTTTATTTGCAATCGTGTCATTACGATTTCTTAAGTCAACAGGGAGTAAAATTATTACCAAACCTGCGTCTCAATAGTCTTTGTATTGTAATGTCACATGTGCCCTGTGTTGGGCGAAATGTCGTTTTTAACGATTCTATTTGCAGATAGTGTCTTACCGTTATTCTTGTAGGCATACTTGCCGTTCCATGAACAATATATTATTTAATAAAATATCACCACCACCACCACTACTACTATGGTACACCATCACTACCACCACTACTGTTACACCACCACCACTACTACTATGGTACACCATCACTACCACCACTACTGTTACACCACCACCACTACTACTATGGTACACCATCACTACCACCACTACTGTTACACCACCACCACTACTGCTATGGTACACCATCACTACCACCACTACTGTTACACCACCACCACTACTACTATGGTACACCATCACTACCACCACTACTGTTACACCACCACCACTACTGCTATGGTACACCATCACTACCACCACTACTGTTACACCACCACTACTACTATGGTACACCATCACTACCACCACTACTGTTACACCACCACCACTACTATGGTACACCATCACTACCACCACTACTGTTACACCACCACCACTACTACTATGGTACACCATCACTACCACCACTACTGTTACACCACCACTACTACTATGGTACACCATCACTACCACCACCACTGTTACACCACCACCACTACTACACCACCACCACTACTACTATGGTACACCATCACTACCACCACTACTGTTACACCACCACCACTACTACTATGGTACACCATCACTACCACCACTACTTTTACACCACCACCACTACTACTATGGTACACCATCACTACCACCACTACTACTATGGTACACCATCACTACCACCACTACTACTATGGTACACCATCACTACCACCACTACTACTATGGTACACCATCACTACCACCACTACTGTTACACCACCACCACTACTACTATGGTACACCATCACTACCACCACTACTGTTACACCACCACCACTACTATGGTACACCATCACTACCACCACTACTGTTACACCACCACCACTACTACTATGGTACACCATCACTACCACCACTACTGTTACACCACCACCACTACTACTATGGTACACCATCACTACCACCACTACTGTTACACCACCACCACTACTACTATGGTACACCATCACTACCACCACTACTGTTACACCAACACTACTACTATGGTACACCATCACTACCACCACTACTGTTACACCACCACCACTACTACTATGGTACACCATCACTACCACCACTACTGTTACACCACCACCACTACTACTATGGTACACCACTACCACCACTACTGTTACACCACCACCACTACTACTATGGTACACCATCACTACCACCACTACTGTTACACCACCACCACTACTACTATGGTACACCATCACTACCATCACTACTGTTACACCACCACCACTACTGCTATGGTACACCATCACTACCACCACTACTGTTACACCACCACCACTACTACTATGGTACACCATCACTACCACCACTACTGTTACACCACCACCACTACTACTATGGTACACCATCACTACCACCACTACTGTTACACCACCACTACTACTATGGTACACCATCACTACCACCACTACTGTTACACCACCACCACCACCACTACTACTATGGTACACCATCACTACCACCACTACTGTTACACCACCACTACTATGGTACACCATCACTACCACCACTACTGTTACACCACCACCACTACTATCTGTTACACTTCCACCACCATTTACACTACCACCACTATTTGCACTCTCACCATCATTTACACTACTACTATTTGCACTCCCACCATCATATACACTACCCCACCATTTGCGCTCCCACCATCATTTACACTACCACCACCAGTCACATCCCTCAACAGTAATGCCTCTACTACCACCAGTTCAGCAACCATCGCTATAACTATTGCACTACACCAACACCACCAGTAACGCCACTACCATCACAAGAAACGCCACTACTACTACTACCACCACCACCACCACCATTAAGGCTACTACTGCCACCGCTAGTAACACCATCATCCTTCTCTAAGAAGGCAGGTCCAGAGATCATATATGCTTTAAAACAGAATCGATGATGGATCCTTTGTTCTCGTGTCACGGTGTCATAGGCAGAGCAGAAGGTCGTCTTTATAGGCTTTCTGAAATCTAGTTTAGTGTTATTCTTGCATAATAAAAAAAAATCTAATTTGACTGAGAGTTCTATTGAGATGAATTTTATTAAGAAGTTCATTTGTGTTGAGTCGCTTGAGTAAGAATACCAGAATGTCATCCAGATTTTACATTCACATTACTGGAGACAAATGGTATAAAGCCGACAAGTACAAAAGACAAAATTACAAAAAGGAGCTTCATTGAGTCGTTTCGCCTGTAGACAGGTTTCTTCAGTCACTGACAGAAGAGGCTTGTTTACAGGCAAAACGTCTCAATACAGTTCCTTTCTGCAGGTACCTTTTTCACGTTATTTCACCGGGGATGTTTGGCTTTAGTCTCTCTTCCAGGTACATAGTGTATAAGCTAACCTGGACCTCACTAAGGGGTGAACCCATAGCCATTCCAAAGCTTTGATTGCCTGAACACAATGTTGCCAAACAGCAAGCAATTTTAAAACTCAGTAATGTTGACTGAATCCTTAGACGAAAGAGGAAGGTCGAAGTTATCACTAACCTTTAGACCAAGAATAGAGAACAAAGATATGACATCATAATTGACAAGTTTCCTGTTGGTGCTCTCAAACTGGTGTAACAAATCACTAAAAGTGACTGAGGTGAGCTGCACTAATCGTGCCTTCCAGTCTGGAGAGATGTTTTATCGAGGTTCATCCTAGTCTGTGTTTGGAGTGGTGTTTTGTCACTGCTAGTCTGTGTATGGGGTGGTGTTTGGTCACTGCTAGTCTGTGTTTGGAGTGGTGTTTTGTTACTGCTAGTCTGTTTGGAGTGATGTTTTGTTACTGCTAGTCTGTGTTTGGGGTGGTGTTTTGTTACTGCTAGTCTGTTTGGAGTGGTGTTTTGTTACTGCTAGTCTGTTTGGAGTGATGTTTTGTTACTGCTAGTCTGTTTGGAGTGATGTTTTGTTACTGCTAGTCTGTGTTTGGGGTGGTGTTTTGTTACTGCTAGTCTGTTTGGAGTGGTGTTTTGTTACTGCTAGTCTGTTTGGAGTGATGTTTTGTTACTGCTAGTCTGTGTTTGGGGTGGTGTTTTGTTACTGCTAGTCTGTTTGGAGTGGTGTTTTGTTACTGTTAGTCTGGAGTGATGTTTTGTTACTGCTAGTCTGTTTGGAGTGGTGTTTTGTTACTGCTAGTCTGTTTGGAGTGGTGTTTTGTTACTGCTAGTCTGTTTGGAGTGGTTTGTTACTGCTAGTCTGTTTGGAGTGATGTTTTGTTACTGCTAGTCTGTTTGGAGTGGTGTTTTGTTACTGCTAGTCTGTTTGGAGTGATGTTTTGTTACTGCTAGTCTGTGTTTGGGGTGGTGTTTTGTTACTGCTAGTCTGTTTGAGGTGGTGTTTTGTTACTGCTAGTCTGTTTGGAGTGATGTTTTGTTACTGCTAGTCTGTTTGGGGTGGTGTTTTGTTACTGCTAGTCTGTTTGGAGTGATGTTTTGTTACTGCTAGTCTGTTTGAAGTGGTGTTTTGTTACTGCTAGTCTGTGTTTGGAGTGGTGTTTTGTTACTGCTAGTCTGTGTTTGGAGTGGTGTTTTGTTACTGCTAGTCTGTTTGGAGTGGTGTTTTGTTACTGCTAGTCAGTGTTTGGGGTGGTGTTTTGTTACTGCTAGTCTGTGTTTGGGGTGGTGTTTTGTTACTGCTAGTCTGTGTTTGGGGTGGTGTTTTGTTACTGCTAGTCTGTGTTTGGGGTGGTGTTTTGTTACTGCTAGTCTGTGTTTGGGGTGGTGTTTTGTTACTGCTAGTCTGTTTGAAGTGGTGTTTTGTTACTGCTAGTCTGTGTTTGGGGTGGTGTTTTGTTACTGCTAGTCTGTGTTTGGGGTGTTTTGTTACTGCTAGTCTGTGTTTGGGGTGGTGTTTTGTTACTGCTAGTCTGTGTTTGGGGTGGTGTTTTGTTACTGCTAGTCTGTGTTTGAAGTGGTGTTTTGTTACTGCTAGTCTGTGTTTGGGGTGGTGTTTTGTTACTGCTAGTCTGTGTTTGGGGTGGTGTTTTGTTACTGCTAGTCTGTGTTTGGGGTGGTGTTTTGTTACTGCTAGTCTGTGTTTGGGGTGGTGTTTTGTTACTGCTAGTCTGTGTTTGGGGTGGTGTTTTGTTACTGCTAGTCTGTGTATCGTTGAATACTTTCGTTTCGTGCTGTAAATTTGCATCATTTCTCTCCCTCTACTTTCCCATTACTTTCTCCCCTTTTCTTTCATCCTCCCATTCTCTCTCCCATCCTTCCTCTGCTTCTCTCTTATCCTTCCTTCTCTCTCTTACCCTCTCTTTACACAACATCCTCTCTTACTCCTTAATCTTCTCCTTCCGCCTTTCCTTCAGGTTATCCCTTCTATTTTTCCCTTCCTGTTATCCCTCTCCTCCTCCCGTTGCTCAGTCACCCTTCCATTTCTCCCTCCTGTTATCCCTCTCCTCCTCCCGTTGCTCAGTCACCTTTCATCATCAAAGGCGCCATGACAGCTTCTCCTTCTTTCTGCTCGCGAGCAATGGACTTTAAAGTTTTAATGGTTTTTCTATTTACTCTTTCTACCCTGGCTCTGGCACCCCTTACCTGTACCTCTAATCCTTTATATGTACCCTTATCCATTACCTGCACCTCTTATCCATTACCTGCACCTCTTATCCATTACCTGCACCTCTTATCCATTACCTGCACCTCTTATCCATTACCTATACCCCTTATCCCTTACCTGTACTCTTTATCCGTTATTTGTACTCTTTATCCATTTCCTGTACTTATCCATTACCTTTACCCCTTATCCATTACCTTTACCCCTTATCCATTACATGTATCACTTATCCAATACATGTATCCCTTATCCATTACCTGTATCCCTTATACATTACCTGTATCCCTTGCCCATTACCTGTATCCCTTATCCATTACCTGTATCCCTTGCCCATTACCTGTATCCCTTGCCCATTACCTGTATCCCTTGCCCATTACCTGTATCCCTTATCCATTACCTGTATCCCTTATCCATTACCTGTAGTGAGGCTGTATGTGCAGTGTCGTACCTGTCTTGCTTATAGACGAAGTGATGAAATGAACAGGTGAGAGTAGAAGAACATGTGACAGCATAGGAACAGGTGACAGCATAGGAACAGGTGATAACAGAGGAGCAGGTGAAAGTAGAGGAACAGGTGACAGTAGTAGAACAGGTGAAAATAGGACAACAGGTGACAGAGGAATAGGTGAAAATAGAGGAACAGGTTAAACAGCTTCAGATAATTTGTAATGTTAACTAATATAGTGTCAGTACCAGAGGTTGGTTGATAGGTTAGTTACTACACGATCTGTTAACTAATATAGTGTCAGTACCAGAGGTTGGTTGATATGTTAGTTACTACACGATCTGTTAACTAATATAGTGTCAGTACCAGAGGTTGGTTGATATGTTAGTTACTACACGATCTGTTAACTAATATAGTGTCAGTACCAGAGGTTGGTTGATATGTTAGTTACTACACGATCTGTTAACTAATATAGTGTCAGTACCAGAGGTTGGTTGATATGTTAGTTACTACACGATCTGTTAACTAATATAGTGTCAGTACCAGAGGTTGGTTGATATGTTAGTTACTACACGATCTGTTAACTAATATAGTGTCAGTACCAGAGGTTGGTTGATAGGTTAGTTACTACACGATCTGAGAAAAGTGTCCTTTGTATCCTGTAACTTTACTTGCAAACTTTCAAGAGGCAGAGGAGCCGCAGCTCAACCCTCCCAAGAGGTTCAAGAGATGGACATCATCACCTTGAAGTGTACCAGAAAGTCTAGCAGCTGTAGCTTAACATTCTGGAGAGGCCACTTAAGTGGGACTGTGTGGCAGGCCCAATTCTGTATCACTCACCCCTAAAAGTGGTGTCCCGTGGCGTGGTTGGCAGCGCTCTCGCTGTGTCCGTGGTTCGATCCCCGACATAGGTGGAAATGCTGGGCTTGTTTCCTTACACCTACTATCCCTGTTCACCTAGCAGTAAAATGGGTACCTGGGTGTTAGTCGACTGGTGTGGGTCGCATCCTGGAGGACAAGATTAAACGACCACAGTGGAAATAAGATACAGTCCTCGATGAACGCGGACTTTCATTGGTTATCCTGGTTATCCTTATCAAGGAACAGTAAAATTAATAAGAGAAGACTTAAAAAGCTGAGATGTGACCTTACTGAGCCTGTGAATTCCTTTCCTGTTAAGTTTCTAGTCAGGTCACATGTTAGATAATATTTTTGTCAACACTACTTATAATTCTCACAAATTCTGTTCATTATAAATGAATCTAATTTATAAAATTCTGGACTTACATTACAATTAATATTATTTGTTATAAAGCTGGATTCCATTTTGTTCAAGCATAGATTCGCTTGATACAGCATTCTCGGCTTTGTCAAAATTAATAGGTTGCTTAAAATTTCTCACATGAATAAAAAGAGTATTGGACTCTTGCCTAGTTTTAATATTTACGTTTCTGATCTTATTTCAAGACTTTATCCAGTTTCTCCAATATTAAAATTTATTGCATTTTTACAGGGAATCATGTGGACAGCCATCATCATTTTGGGAAAGATTCTTAATCAAATGCCTTTTTTTTTTTACTCTCTATACC
>NC_091357.1:5917499-5982499 GCF_038502225.1 Cherax quadricarinatus
GGTATGTTACAGTGGTAACATAATGAACGGTATGTTACAGTGGTAACATAATGAACGGTATGTTACAGTGGTAACATAATGAACGGTATGTTACAGTGGTAACATAATGAACGGTATGTTACAGTGGTAACATAATGAACGGTATGTTACAGTGGTAACATAATGAACGGTATGTTACAGTGGTAACATAATGAACGGTATGTTAGAGTGGTAACATAATGAACGGTATGTTAGAGTGGTAACATAATGAACGGTATGTTACAGTGGTAACATAATGAACGGTATGTTACAGTGGTAACATAATGAACGGTATGTTACAGTGGTAACATAATGAACGGTATGTTACAGTGGTAACATAATGAACGGTATGTTACAGTGGTAACATAATGAACGGTATGTTACAGTGGTAACATAATGAACGGTATGTTACAGTGGTAACATAATGAACGGTATGTTACAGTGGTAACATAATGAACGGTATGTTACAGTGGTAACATAATGAACGGTATGTTACAGTGGTAACATAATGAACGGTATGTTACAGTGGTAACATAATGAACGGTATGTTACAGTGGTAACATAATGAACGGTATGTTACAGTGGTAACATAATGAACGGTATGTTACAGTGGTAACATAATGAACGGTATGTTACAGTGGTAACATAATGAACGGTATGTTACAGTGGTAACATAATGAACAGTATGTTACAGTGGTAACATAATGAACAGTATGTTACAGTGGTAACATAATGAACAGTATGTTAGTGGTAACATAATGAACGGTATGTTACAGTGGTAACATAATGAACGGTATGTTACAGTGGTAACATAATGAACGGTATGTTACAGTGGTAACATAATGAACGGTATGTTACAGTGGTAACATAATGAACGGTATGTTACAGTGGTAACAGTATGTTAACACTAAGAGGACGCTGTGTTACAAGGACAACATGCGTAAGTTCTTGGGAGGGAGAACGCCTTCACCGGATTAGTAGTAGCACTTAACAGTTTAAAGTCCACAGTCTTGTAAAAGTATACCACTCTAAGGCTCTACTCTGGGTCTCTTGCAGATACCTCGCTGCTGACTTCCACTTCCTCCCTGGGTTTCATGATCACTTAAAATGAATTTCACGTTCACACCCTAAGTAAAAATCGAAAGTGGTTGGGTTACTCATGTTTACTTCCCTTTCTCCCCACCTCACTCACATTTCCTTCCTTTCTTCCTTCCTCCCCTGTCCTTCCTTCCCTGTCCTTCCTTCCTCCCCTGTCCTTCCTCCCTCCCCTGTCTTTCCTTCCTCCCCCTCCTTACCAGAGCTCTGGTCATACAGTTAACACTGGTGTCTTCTGCCACAGAGGCAGGAGACCTGTTTGTCTCCTGCTGCCATGGTCCCCACTGATGTTTGTCCTCCTACATCCTCTCTTCATTCCACCTTCCTTTCTTCATGACCTCAAAGTAATGTGCATATATGGCATTCCACACTCCCTTCCCCGGCAACAAATTTCATTACCTCTATTTCCTCAGGTAGTGTATGACTCCCATCCCTATGGATTTAGAGCTTTACCCCATGAATATCGTAGCAATTCAAATTTTCCCCTTGAGTGCAGTCCGGTAGGTTATCACGTTGGCTTAGTGGGCGGAGGATCGAGCTTTCACCACTCCTTGCGCTAAATGGCTGACCTGACTCACTGACACTCTCATACTCTCCCTGTCTTTTTCTCCCTTTGTCTTTCCCCCTCTCTCCTCACTTTCTCCTTCTCTCCATTTCTCCCTTTTTTGTTTTTTTTCTCTCTGGTATATGTTGTGTTAAACTTTGTTGCAATCATTAGGTGTTGTGGTTGTGGCAGCACACTGACTCACTTCAGCTACGCCACAAGAATATTCCTAAAACTGTCCTCACATTACTCTTGACTCGCTTCTTTACAGGTGAGCTTTCCTATTTCCGCATATTGCAAAATAATATTGTGGCAAAAATAGTGATATTAGTGGAGACAATGACAGGCAGACAGACGGCGAAAAAGACGCAAATGCAAAGTTTCGCTCATTATTGGGCTTTATCAGGTATATAGTAGATATGAAGCAGAGCTCGTCTCTCCACCTCAAAACTACGTTTTCGAGGGTGATGGACTTACAGCGTCTTTACATCTCCATCGTTTCTGCTGCCTCCTTTGTATTCGGCTAAAGAAGCCTACTGTGCAGGCAAAACGTTTCGGAATAAAGATACCTAACTGTTGCACATTTGTCTTATCTACATAGGACATACAAGAGACAAAGGGTTAATAGTCCCCAGGAATGATGTCGCATGTGGGCTGTCACACTCTTAGGTATGAATAAAGCTCGTCAGCCCCTCATCTGAGGGACTAATTATCTCATACTCCTCATCATCCTCTGTTATTTTCCGTATTGGACTGAAGAAGTCACTGGCTGGCGAAACGTTTAATCAGTAAAGATTCCCAAACGTTGCACAGATGTCTCATTCTTCAGTTTACCTTTGCTCGGTGAGAGACTAGTTATGACAGACAGGATCTTGAACCAGGAGTAGACTTCACATCTGATGAACTAGACACATGTCCAGCATAACAACATAAAGTGTTAAGTGCAATACTTGTGTAGTATTGCGTAAGTAATATTAAGAGATGCATTATTTAGTTTATAAGTATCATGGTTATTTACATTTCAGACGCTTAGAACTTTCCATTTGTCTTTGTTAACCGCATCTGCCACTTCTCCGACCACTGCATCAGTCTATTCAGATCTTCCTGGAGTGCTCTAGTGTCCTCTGGTGGCCCGGTGGCCTGGTGGCTAAAGCTCCCGCTTCACACACGGAGGGCCCGGGTTCGATTCCCGGCGGGTGGAAACATTCCGACACGTTTCCTTACACCTGTTGTCCTGTTCACCTAGCAGCAAATAGGTACCTGGGTGTTAGTCGACTGGTGTGGGTCGCATCCTGGGGGACAAGATTAAGGACCCCAATGGAAATAAGTTAGACAGTCCTCGATGACGCACTGACTTTCTTGGGTTATCCTGAGTGGCTAACCCTCCGGGGATAAAAATCCGAACGAAATCTTATCTTATCTTATCTTACCTCATCAGAGTGAATTCGACGGTCTATTTTGGCGTCATCGGCAAACTTGCTTATTTCGCTATTTATACCTCTCATCTGTGTATGTATCATCTAGGTAACTTGTAGACGTTTTCCGATCCAGTGGCTTTATTAAGACAATACATGCTTAATCTGAAGACTGTAGAAATATATACAGATGTGAAAAATGAGGTAATCAGTCTCTCAGCCTAGGCTGAGGGACTGATTACCACATTGCCCTTAAACAGGATATACCCAGCCGCCTCCTCGCTGAAGCATTTACAATTCCCTTCTTTGCCTCCAAGGATAATTTTTTTTTTTGTCTCTACAGATACCAGAACGCACCACTCACCTTTTTTCCTTCATCAGTTCTATGGTTAACCTCGTCCTTCATAAACCCATTCGCTGGCAAGCCAACTCCCAAATATCTGAACACATTCACTTCTCCATACTTCCTTCCTCCAATGTTATATTCAATTTTTCTTTATCTAAATCGTTTGATACCCTCATCACCTTACTCTTATCTATGTTCACTCTCTACTTTCTTACTTTACACACCCTTTATCTACATTAATCTGGTGTTGTGATTTCTGTGGAAGATTTCCTTTCAACAGTAGGGGGGGGGGGGGTCACTGCCCTACATAGGTTGGGCAGAACACCCTCTTCTCACGACAGAGATGATAGGTTCTAGGTGCCTATACACCAGCACTATTTAAACTTTGTTCTGGAACTTTTTTTCTTGTCCTCAGATGAAATTCAACACCTGCGACAGATGTTGAAGTTGGTAGCGTCGTTGTGGTCCCAGTGATTTCCTCTGGAAGTAATTTGCATCAGCCTTTATCAGCTCTTTAAGTTGTCATGTTGGGTTCAACGTTCGCGTGTCTTGTGTTGTGGTTCTTTCTCTTGGCTTACGATCACTTGCGCCTGTACTCACCTAGTTGAGGTTGCAGGGGTCGAGTCCTAGCCCTGGCCCCGAGTCCTAGCTCCTGGCCCTGTGTCCGTCTAGCACTGTTTTGCCATATTACATATTTCGTTTGCTTATTAGGCTTCAAGCCTGTCGACTACACAAGGGTCATAAAGACTGCGCGTTACTGTTTCACCACCAGACAAAAATACTTTCAACCCTATAATGGGATTATGGTAAACTCTTAGTGTACGTATATACAGTGAGACATACACATCGCGGTGTATACATCTGCCTCGTATGTTATTAAAATGCCTTATTCGGCAAGAAAAGCGTTGTTATTTAAGCCAAAATCGCAAGTTTTACCTGTTCGACACGACATATATATAATTTCAGTTGCCAAATGTTTTTTTTCAGTAATAAAATATTTGTATGTGTATACTTTTGCACCTTCTCATTGTTTTAAATATTTAATATCTGTATTTCTGCCCCTTGTTTTACGTCATTTATTCAGCTTTAATTCGTTTATTTTGTGTGGAAGAATGATACACATTTAACAGTTATTAAGTAGTTCGACTGGGTGTTAGTATAGGTGAAAAGTATACAATTTAACATTTACAAAAGCGGTAACAAGAAGATTTATACATCGTGAGACATATCTCTCAGTCACATCAGTGTACATATACTGAGAGTTGACTTTAATGGTTGTTATAGGGAGGGACCTCGGTGAGGGGGAGGGGTAATGTTTAAAAGGGTCGTAATACCTTAAAGTTATTAATTGTTGCTGGTTATTTTAACATCGTGTGATAATATTTATTTACGTCTAGTGTTTATATTCGTTACCTTGGTATTGATTGTTAATTTTATCCTTGTGTAATAATGTTGGTAGAATTACCGTTGTATCTCAAAAATGTCACATTAATTGGACTCGTGTCCTTTTTACCTAACGTTGTGTGTTGTGTTTCTCTGTTACGTCTACGAGCGCCGGGTGACCCACGCACCAAGGTACTCCGTAGTCGTTGTATCTACCTACTTACCTACCTAGGCATTAATGACTGTTAGTGAATAGGTTATATGCAGCCTTAATGATTCTCGAGGGTCATTAAGGCCCCATGTCACCTGTTCACCACCAGTCAAGACTAGTGTAATGCCTAATACGATAGGATTTAAACCACCATTAGCCAAACATCCAATAACAGTTGCCTTAACAATTGTGCTTAATGGCAAAAAAAAAATATATATATAGGAAATAAAACTGGTAATTATTATTGGCCGGTATGGGCCAGTAGGCCTTCTACAGTGTTCCTCCATTCATATGTTCTTATTTAATAATAACGCAAATATACTTATTGCCTAATTAAATGATTTCATAAAACATATAGCGTAATTTCTTACAAACGTAGGTTAATGAGTGAGGATGTTTGGGTGAGTGAAACGTGAGGGGAAGGGGAAGTAGATGGAGAATAAAGAATGTAATGTGAATGTAATGTGAATGTTAACACAATGGGATTAATGTTGTAACTGAATGTAGGTAAAGATTCTCCAGATCTGCAGGAAGAATGTTGAGGTTGTTAGGTAAGACACATATGTAACAGTTAGGTATCTTTATTTCCAAACGTTTCACCTACACAGTAGACTTCTTCAGTCGAGTACAGAAAAGTTGATAGAAGAGACGTGAAGACGATGTAATCAGCACATCATCGTCTTCACGTCTCTTCTGTCAACTTTTCTGTACTCGACTGAAGAAGTCTACTGTGTAGGCGAAACGTTTGGAAATAAAGATACCTAACTGTTACATATGTGTCTTACCTAATAACCTGTCGGTATTTTATTCCATTTTAATATCCAATGTTGAGGTTGTGTGCGTGTGTGTGTGATTGATCAGTTTCTAGGGTACTTATCAGTAGACACTTGGCCTCTTTTGTATGTGTGGCGCTCTTTGTGTGGGAAAATGAGCTCTAGCTCTTGGATCTCGTCACTTAACTAATACCCGACTTATTGCATCAACTCCAGAACCGGTAGATAAATGGGTCAGAGAACCGACAAGTTGACGATTGAGATACTTGAGCAATACTTGAGGGTCTTGTGGAAACGTTTCGCCAACATGTGGCTTCATCAATCGGTACAGAGATTAATGTACTTTTATCAAGATTGATGGACTGAACACATCGGCTCAAGGCTGAGGGACTGATTACCTCAAACTACTCCTCATCTTCCACCATTCATCTTTGTACGGAACTGAGGAAGTCGCTTGTTGGCGAAGCGTTTCCACAATAAAGGTCCCCAAGTGTTGTACAAGTATCTCAATCATCAACTCCATAACCTCATCTGCTTTGTCGTATTTAGTCTTGAAGCCATGTATGTAGTTCTTTATCCCGCGCTTCATCTGCGTTCCTCACACTTTCCTGTCCCCGGGAGCGGGTATGTACATATCTTAATTATAATTGTTCTGCTGCCTTTTACCTGACAAACCATCTCACACAGTGACTCACGAAATCGTTATAATACGATCGCAAACAAATCACGGAACGGGTAGGGATTCAGCCCATGTCGAGTGAGTTCTAAAGCTCCAGGCCAATGTTTAAGCTCACAAATACACTGGTTCCACTGCATTTGCTCCAAACCTGGCTTTAATCTTCCCAATAGGTGTGGAGTTTCACACATTGCCTGTGCGTTTTTTCCTGGGATGTAACCTACAAAAGTCAACCAACACCTACATACATATGTTTGCACAAGTTACAAACATTTTCAGATACTTTTATCTTTCTGGTAAATTGTTTATGTAGAATGGAAAGGGCTGTCACAGCGAATACGGATGCTTGTGGGACCCCAGTTGTAACATTTCCCCACGAGGATGTTTTTTCCCTTTGTCACCTGGAGGTTACCTGGATGTTATTCCGGGGATCAACGTCCCCGCGGCCCGGTCCACGACCAGGCCTCCCGATGGATCAGGGCCTGATCAACTAGGCTGTTACTGCTGGCCGCACGCAGTCCAACGTACGAGCCACAGCCCGGCTGATCCGGCACTGACTAGGCATCTGTCCAGCTCTCTCTTGAAGGCAGCCAGGGGTTTATTGGCAATTTCCCCTAATGCTTGATGGGAGGCTGTTGAACAGTCTTGGGCCCCGGACACTTACGGTGTTTTCCCTTAGTGTACCAATGGCGCCCCTACTTTTAATTGGGGGCATTTTGCATCGCCTGCCCAGTCTTTTACTTTCGTAGGGAGTGATTTCTGTGTGCAGATTTGGGACCATTCCTTCCAAGATTTTCCAAGTGTAGATTATGATATATCTCTCCCTCCTGCGTTCCAACGAGTACAAGTCAAGTGCTTCCAAGCGTTCCCAGTAGTTAAGGTGCTTGACAGAACTTATACGTGCAGTAAAGGATCTCTGTACACTCTCTAGATCTGCGATTTCACCTGCTTTGAATGGAGATGTTAATGTACAGCAGTATTCCAGCCTAGAGAGAACAAGTGATTTGAAAAGTATCATCATTGGCTTGGCATCTCTCGTTTTGAACGTTCTCATTATCCATCCTATCATTTTCTTTGCACGTGCGATCGTGGCACTGTTGTGATCCTTGAAAGTGAGATCCTCAGACATTACTACTCCCATGTCCCTTACATTATTTTTCCGCTCTATTTTATGGCCGGAGTCAGTAGTATACTCTGTTCTAATTATTATCTCCTCCAGTTTTCCATAACGGAGTAGTTGGAATTTGTCCTCATTGAGCATCATATTGTTTACCGTTGCCCACTGGAAAACTTTGTTTATATCTTCTTGGAGGTTAACCGCGTCCTCAGCAGATGACAGCCTCATGCAGATCCTAGTATCATCCGCAAAGGATGATACGGTCCTGTGGTGTATATCTCTGTCTATGTCTGATATGAGGATGAGGAATAAGATGGGGACGAGTACTGTGCCTTGTGGAACAGAGCTCTTCACTATGGCAGCCTCCGATTTAACTCTGTTGACCACTACTCTTTGTGATGAATGGTTTTGAAAACCGACAAGTTGAAGAATTGAGACACTTATGCAACACATGGGAATCTTTATTGAAGAAACGTTTCGCCACACAGTGGCTTCATCTGTCCTATACAAAGTAGAAATGGGTAAGGAGAGTAGAAGTATGAGGTAATCAGTCCCTCAACCTGGATTCGATGTGTTTAGCCCATCACTCTTGTAGTAAGTGCATCATAGGGCCAGAGAGGTGCCTCATATACTGCGGTGAGATGAGTTGAAGCAGGAGGAGGCGGGATCACAGTGGGACCTGCCACTAATGTAAGTAGGTCATCGTCCAAAGGTTTGGGCAAGCGTTGAAGTCTTTGTACCAAGATTCCATGATGTTGCAGTGTCTGACAGATGTGATGAATGGTTTTGAAAACCGACAAGTTGAAGAATTGAGACACTTACATTAGTGGCAGGTCCCATTAAGATCCCGCCTCCTCCTGCTTCAACTCATCTCACCGCAGTATATAAGCCACCTCTCTGGCCCTATGCTGCACTTACTACAAGAGTGATGGACTGAACACATCGAATCCAGGTTGAGGGACTGATTACCTCATACTTCTACTCTCCTTACCCATTTCTACTTTGTATTGGACTGATGAAGCCACTGTGTGGCGAAACGTTTCTTCAATAAAGATTCCCATGTGTTGCATAAGTGTCTCAATTCTTCAACTACTCTTTGTGTTCGATTTGTTAGGAAGTTGAAGATCCATCTCCCCACTTTCCCAGTTATTCCTTTAGCACGTATTTTGTGTGTTATTACGCTATGATGGCATTTGTCAAATGCTTTTGCAAAGTCTGTGTATATTACAACTGCATTCTGATTTTCTTAGTGCATCCAAGGCCATATCATAGTGATCCAGTAGTTGTGAGAGGCAGGAGCGACCTGCCTACCTAGCGACCTACACTACATATTTATATAGCACTTATAACCAGGCATATTCGGCATTTCCTCCAATAGCTTCTCCAGTTTCCTCGTGAATATTTTTACATTTACTCCAGTAAGACTTCTGCCAGTAGAAAGTTGGACCACCAGTGTTGACACACGGATTTATAAATTCTTTTGTGGAGCACCTGATTTACAGTGGGTTTAATGCATGGTGGAAAACTAAATACACAAATGTAGTATAATGCGATCCTTCGTTGACTACGTTTCGCCCACACAGTGGATTTTATCAAGTGACAAACGGATCTAAATGGGTAAACATGTATACGTTCAGGTAGGTTTGTGAGGACGGGTTCTGGTCTGGGTCTTCTCTATGTGGTGACCTGGCAGTGGCTCCTGAAGGAGTGTCAGAGTTGGTACAAGTAGTCTACCGTTTACAGCCCTGTGGCAAAGGCACGGTCAACTGGGTAAAGAGTACGGGATTATATATAGGGCAGAGTCAGGTGGAGAAGGTTGGGTAGGTTGGATTTGAGACGAACCTGCCCGGGAGGGGCGAGTGTGCATGTTATGCAGTTTGGGTCTCTTGCTATATATTTGTCACTGTCCAACTTTAGCTTATATATTTTCGGGATATTACAATTCATTTAATCGGAAATTGCTTCTGTCTTTCTCCTCCCCCCCTCCCCCTGGTACAAACATTTAATCCACTGGACGATTTTCGTTGTTTCTGTTAATTCTTGGTATCTTGTTTTTCGCATTATCTTCAAACTTCAGTAGAATATATTGTTTGTTCTTTTTAGTGTTAACGTTTGTTTTAAATTATCAATTTCCTTCTCTAATATATTGTCATATTCACAGGGTGTATATCTAGTTTCTATGTTTTCTCAGTGCAATACTCTCAAGATTTATTTATCTTGCAACACACGGGTATTTTTATGGGCGAAACGTTTCGGCAATAAACCTGCTCAAGTATTTGCACATATTTTTTAAATTTGTGGGTATTGTATGCCATCAATATGATACATATTCGGTGCTTCATTTGGGTTGAAGTTCTGACATGATATCTGATTACATTGTCGTGTGTTGCAGAAATCTTCTTGTATTTGAAGATTGAGACACTTATGCAACATATGGGAATCAATAAAGATTCCCATATGTTGCATTAGTGTCTCAATCTTCAACTTGTCGGTTTTCAAAACCATTCTTCACTTCTTGTATTTTGTTTATATCTGTTCCTCGCAGTAATTTGTCCCCATTTAGTACCTTCATGTTCTTGTTTATAATCTTTGTTTTTATTTGTTTGTCTTTGTACGTTGTCCTCAGTCCATGATCGCGTTTTCTAAGTGGGTCTCGGTACTATGTATTGAGGATTTCCGCTTGTGTTTTTTTTTTTTTTTAGTGTCGACGGTGTGCTGCTGCCTTCTCTGTCCAGCTGCTGCCTTATATATATATATATATATATATATAATGAATCAGTTTTTTCATTCTACTCTAAGTCCTGCCTCTCGCCTTTGTTGCTAAACGCTGGGTTGTATACATAGAAAATTAAGAGTTTTTCGTCTTTTTTTCTTTTGCGTTTATATCAATAAAGTTTTATGTTTTTGTTTCAGATTTAAATTTTTCTAAGTCGTAATGTTTCTGTTGCTAATATTGACATTAAATCATCTCTCTCAGGTCTGTTCCTTCTCATTACGTAGTTCCATCAGGCGCTTCTTCCTCATGTGACGTGTATTTCTCTGTTTTGGTTTCAGTTACGCACTGTTTTGGGAGCCGAGACTCAATCCTTGCAGCTAGAAATAGGTAAGTACGGTGCATGGTTCCTCTTTCGTTTATAAGACCTCTTGAACTCTGAAGGAGTTGACCTTAGAATGGTGGGGAAGGGGGTAAAAAGTAGGTGGTGTGTTGAGATATCTGTATAAAGATTATTTATAGAAGCATTATGGGAAATATAGCAGTGTGTATCATACCAACACTGCGAGGCATCCGCCTTAAACGTTTGGGGTGTGATTCTTATGCAGAATATTGACGGTAGAAATTAGAAGACGGTGCGGGGGTTGTCGATGCGCCTGAAACCTGTTTTGCAAAACAATGCCTGCTTTTTCACAGCGGTCATCGGGATCTGATCGTACTGGGACGAAGCAGTACTAGTCTGCCAAGTCCATATACTAGATGAGCCCTGTGATCTTCCCCGTGATCAGCCGCAGAACACTGGTAACCAGTAATAAATGGGATGTGCTGTAGGTGTCCACCAGGGTAGATGTAAGTGGAGCTCCAAACCAGAAGTCTGCCTTCCTTTCAAGGTTATGATGTGTTCCATCAGGGTGGGTGGTGGACGTATCAAGGGTTGCTGTGTAGTAATGATGGAGGTTCTCTGGGCTGGGCACAGTGCTGGAGCACTGATCTCGTTGACTTCATTATGTCTGATACACCATCCTCTGGAAATTAAACTGTTTACATTTGGCAGACCATATTGGTCAGCTACCATATAATATATATATATATATATATTTTTTTTCAACAAGTCGGCCGTCTCCCACCGAGGCAGGGTGACCCAAAAAAGAAAGAAAACAATTTTCTTCTTATTATTTTTAGTAATCTTTACAGGAAAAGGTGTTACTAGCCCATTGTTCCCGGCATTTTAGTTGACTTTTACAACACGCATGGCTTACGGAGGAAAGATTCTTATTCCACTTCCCCATGGATATAAAAGGAAAAGTAATAAGACCAAGAACTATTAAGATAAAATCAAAGAAAACTCAGATGAGTGTGTATAAATAAATGTGTACATATATGTGTAGTGTGACCTAAGTGTAAGTAGAAGTAGCAAGACATGCCTGTAATCTTGTATATTTATGAGACAGACAAAAGACATCAGCAATCCTACCATCATGTAAAACAATTACAGGCTTTCGTTTTACACTCACTTGGCAGGACGGTAGTACCTCCCTGGGTGGTTGCTGTCTACCAACCTACTACCTATAATATATATATATATATATATATATATATATATATATATATATATATATATATATATATATATATATATATATATATATATATATATATTCACGGGTGACAGCAGCATAACCACCACCACTAGTGACAACAACATTTTCGCCAACAGCACCATTACTTGTATGTAGACCAGCCTTTGTTCTCGTAGACAAAACTATACTGTGGTGGTCACTCAGGTGTGGTCTCTTTATTTCACCCCTGCCCACTACCCTATCACTACTACCCACACCCCTGCCCACTACCCTATCACTACTACCCACACCCCTGCCCACTACCTTATCTCTACTACCTACACCCCTGCCCACTACCTTATCACTACTACCCACACCCCTGCCCACTACCCTATCACTACTACCCACACCCCTGCCCACTACCCTATCACTACTACCCACACCCCTGCCCACTACCCTATCACTACTACCCACACCCCTGCCCACTACCCTATCACTACTACCCACACCCCTGCCCACTACCCTATCACTACTACCCACACCCCTGCCCACTACCCTATCACTACTACCCACACCCCTGCCCACTACCCTATCACTACTACCCACACCCCTGCCCACTACCCTATCACTACTACCCACACCCCTGCCCACTACCCTATCACTACTACCCACACCCCTGCCCACTACCCTATCACTACTACCCACACCCCTGCCCACTACCCTATCACTACTACCCACACCCCTGCCCACTACCCTATCACTACTACCCACACCCCTGCCCACTACCTTATCTCTACTACCTACACCTCTGCCCACTACCTTATCTCTACTACCTACACCCCTACCCACTACCCTATCACTACTACCCACACCTCTGCCCACTACCTTATCTCTACTACCTACACCTCTGCCCACCACCTTACCTCTACTACCCATACCCCTGCCCACTACCCTATCTCTACTACCTACACCCCTGCCCACTACCCTATCTACTATAAATTGAGTGGGTATGGGTGGGTGTGAGTTGGACCTGGCTAGCTTGTTGTACTAGGTTAGATGCCGTGATCCTTCCCTAAGGGAATGTAACCTGACCTGACTAGGTTAGGGCGTTGGTTTAAGCCGGTAGGAGAATTGGACCTGCCTCTCATGGGCCAATAAGCATGCTGCAGTGTTCCTTCTGTTCTTACTACTTACACCCCTTCTACCACCCGTCTGTTGTACCTCCATCCCTCCACCACCCACCTCTACCTCCTAAGTATTTGTATGTGTGGGTATATATGTGTACACGTGTGCGGGTGTGTATGGATATTTGTACATATGGGTGTTTGTGTATACTCTGAGAAAAATTAATATTCAGTAATGCGGCTGAGTTCAGCCCAGGTTATCTTGGGTCAGTCTATATTCAGTGTTTATTTAATACAAGTGGAGCAGAGTTTGTTACTCGGTACAAGTTAATTAGTTAACTGAGACTGGTCGTCACCAGGCTAGTGCAAGTATGTGTTCTTATATATATAATAACTCTACGTACTTATATATTAATATATGTATTTAGATGTATGAAGCCGTGCAAGAAAGGTATAAAATACCGACAATATGAAAGTTAAGACACATGTGCAACATCTGGATATCTTTATTGTAGTAGACGTTTCGCCATCCAGTGGCTTTATCAATACAGATTCTAGGACATAATAGGAAGACAGTAGAACTATATACAAAAGATGAGGTAATCAGTCCCTCGGCCTTGGAGTTAGTGTTCACAGCATCGTGGTGGAGGAGAATCTGGAGCAAAGACAAGAAGACTGGCGGTTTATATAGGCGTCAGTGGATAGGGACGGGCAGCAGACGAGGGCAAAGTCACTGGTAGGCGGGATTCCCCAGTGGAAGTAGTAGGTCCTTGTAGATGTTCCCAAAATGAGCAGTGGGCCACTGGATAGTTGCAGCAGCCGTGAAGGTCTTGTAGATGTCCTCTGAACCAAGATTCCATGATGTTGCAGTGTCTGATAAAGCCACTGGATGGCGAAACGTCTACTACAATAAAGATATCCAGATGTTGCCATGTGTCTTAACTTTCATGTATGAAGCCCTCAAAATTTCTTTCCTTACTCCCCTACCCTACTTGTATATAATTTTCATTCAGGAAACGTTTCGCCACACAGTGGCTTCATCCGTCCAATACAAAGAGGAAGGCGTAAGGAGAGGAGGAGTATGAGGTAATCAGTCCCTCAGCCTGGAGTCGATGTGTTCAGTCCATCAATCTTGTAGAATGTGGAGAGGAGGAGTATGAGGTAATCAGTCCCTCAGCCTGGAGTCGATGTGTTCAGTCCATCAATCTTGTAGAATGTGGAGAGGAGTATGAGGTAATCAGTCCCAAGATTGATGGACTGAACACATCGACTCCAGGCTGAGGGACTGATTACCTCATACTCCTCCTCTCCTTACGCCTTCCTCTTTGTATTGGACGGATGAAGCCACTGTGTGGCGAAACGTTTCCTGAATAAAGATTCCCATATGCTGCATAAGTGTCTCAATCTTCAACTTGTCGGTTTTTCAAACCATTCATCACATATAATTTTCGTTACAACTCTGTGATGATGGAGATATCTTCATAAAAGTTACATTTGTGGTGTGCTGAGAGATGGTAATTGTCAAGTGATAGTAACTGTAGCTCTGCTGGAAGGTTACCTTTGATGCTGTCGTAGCTGATGACCCTTTAATGGTATACTTGAGCATATCCTCATTGTCCTACTGAAGTCTGCCACCTCTGTCTGACACTACTGAAGTCTGCCACGTCTGTCTGACACTACTGAAGTCTGCCACCTCTGTCTGACACTACTGAAGTCTGCCACCTCTGTCTGACACTACTGAAGTCTGCCAACTCTGTCTGACACTACTGAAGTCTGCCACCTCTGTCTGACACTACTGAAGTCTGCCACCTCTGTCTGACACTACTGAAGTCTGCCCCCTCTGTCTGACACTACTGAAGTCTGCCACCTCTGTCTGACACTACTGAAGTCTGCCCCCTCTGACACTACTGAAGTCTGCCACCTCTGTCTGACACTACTGAAGTCTGCCCCCTCTGTCTGACACTACTGAAGTCTGCCACCTCTGTCTGACACTACTGAAGTCTGCCCCCTCTGTCTGACACTACTGAAGTCTGCCACCTCTGTCTGACACTACTGAAGTCTGCCACCTCTGTCTGACACTACTGAAGTCTGCCCCCTCTGTCTGACACTACTGAAGTCTGCCACCTGTCTGACACTACTGAAGTCTGCCACCTCTGTCTGACACTACTGAAGTCTGCCACCTGTGACACTACTGAAGTCTGCCACCTCTGTCTGACACTACTGAAGTCTGCCACCTCTGTCTGACACTACTGAAGTCTGCCCCCTCTGACACTACTGAAGTCTGCCCCCTCTGACACTACTGAAGTCTGCCACCTCTGTCTGACACTACTGAAGTCTGCCCCCTCTGTCTGACATTTCTGAAGTCTGCCACCTGTCTGACACTACTGAAGTCTGCCCCCTCTGTCTGACACTACTGAAGTCTGCCCCCTCTGTCTGACACTACTGAAGTCTGCCCCCTCTGTCTGACACTACTGAAGTCTGCCACCTCTGTCTGACACTACTGAAGTCTGCCACCTCTGTCTGACACTACTGAAGTCTGCCACCTCTGTCTGACACTACTGAAGTCTGCCCCCTCTGTCTGACACTACTGAAGTCTGCCACCTCTGTCTGACACTACTGAAGTCTGCCACCTCTGTCTGACACTACTGAAGTCTGCCCCCTCTGTCTGACACTACTGAAGTCTGCCACCTGTCTGACACTACTGAAGTCTGCCACCTCTGTCTGACACTACTGAAGTCTGCCACCTCTGTCTGACACTACTGAAGTCTGCCACCTCTGTCTGACACTACTGAAGTCTGCCACCTCTGTCTGACACTACTGAAGTCTGCCACCGCTGTCTGACACTACTGAAGTCTGCCACCTCTGTCTGACACTACTGAATTCTGCCACCTCTGTCTGACACTACTGAAGTCTGCCACCTGTCTGACACTACTGAAGTCTGCCACCTCTGTCTGACACTACTGAAGTCTGCCATCTCTGCCTGACACTACTGAAGTCTGCCATCTCTGCCTGACACTACTGAAGTCTGCCACCTCTGCCTGACACTACTGAAGTCTGCCACCTCTGCCTGACACTACTGAAGTCTGCCACCTCTGTCTGACACTACTGAAGTCTGCCACCTCTGACACTACTGAAGTCTGCCCCCTCTGTCTGACACTACTGAAGTCTGCCACCTCTGACACTACTGAAGTCTGCCCCCTCTGTCTGACACTACTGAAGTCTGCCACCTCTGACACTACTGAAGTCTGCCCCCTCTGTCTGACACTACTGAAGTCTGCCCCCTCTGTCTGACACTACTGAAGTCTGCCACCTCTGTCTGACACTACTGAAGTCTGCCACCTCTGTCTGACACTACTGAAGTCTGCCACCTCTGTCTGACACTACTGAAGTCTGCCACCTCTGTCTGACACTACTGAAGTCTGCCCCCTCTGACACTACTGAAGTCTGCCACCTCTGACACTACTGAAGTCTGCCAACTCAGGCTGATACTGCTGAAGTCTGCTAAAGAAATATATATCTTTGGAAAACAGTGCGGTAGGTCGAATGCCGGTACTGGCCTTGTCTTTACGATACGCCAGATTTCATAGCGTCAGATTTTACCCTATTTTATTTTAACCATATTAGATACAGACTCAGGGTTTAACAACCCTTGTACTATATTACAATTACATAGTGGGAAAATCGGCTGTACGCGGCTACCATATTCTGTATGATACAGTGGCAGTGTTCTGCGACACTATTCTGTATGAGTTGCATTGTGTGAGCACCCACAGTTTACTGCTACATTGTTGTATATGATAGTTACGTTGTGGAACACCCACAATTTATTGCTCCCTTATTCTGTATGATGGTTAGGTTGTGTGGCCCGGTGGTCTGGTGGCTAAAGCTCCCGCTTCACACACGGAGGGCCCGGGTTCGATTCCCGGCGGGTGGAAATTCCGACACGTTTCCTTACACCTATTGTCCTGTTCACCTAGCAGCAAATAGGTACCTGGGTGTTAGTCGACTGGTGTGGGTCGCATCCTGGGGGACAAGATTAAGGACCCCAATGGAAATAAGTTAGACAGTCCTCGATGACGCACTGACTTTCTTGGGTTATCCTGGGTGGCTAACCCTCCGGGGTTAAAAATCCGAACGAAATCTTATCTTATCTTATCTTAACACTCACAGCGTCCAGAGGCGATATTTTATAATATTTACGTAGTGGCAACTGAAGCTCCCAGCCTGAGCTGGGGGACTGCAGTAATACTAAGATAATATCGAGAGTTTCACTATGGGGCAGCGCCCCCTTGCTACACCATGTATATTGAAGAATTACACATATACATCTTTATATCTACTTTCTTTGACGTTCGCCATCCAGTGGATTTATCAATACAAGGACATAATGTGAAGACTGTAGAAGTATGTAGAAAAGATGAGGTAATCAGTCCCTCAGCTTAGAAGTGAAGAGTACTGTGGTCTTGAAGCATCGATACCATGCCTAACCCTTCTAGGGTAGGGTAGGTGCCTGAGCCCGAGCCTTTAGCTCATAAGACTGTCATTCCCATTTGCCCCCTTGGGGCGGGGATGGCAGACCAGAGAGGCCTAGCTTGTGGCTAGGCCTGGGGACAGTTGGTCCCAAAGATGAGGAGGTACTTGTGCCTCCTCCCATGGGAGACTTAGGTCTCAGACACTCCCTAAAGAGGGAGCCAAGGCCGGACCACCACTTGGAAAAGGCCCGGGCCGGGAGAATACCGGCTAATCTTTAACTAACTAACTAACTGGTCTTGAAGAATCTGTAGCAGAAGCCTGTGCTTTATACACTGTGTATTTAATGTGGACTGACGGGGGCAGCGCCCCCCTCGCTACACTGTTAGTGTCTTGGAGCGTCAGGGTCAACGCTCCCTTCCTACGATTTTCACGCATTAGTGTACAACAGTGTGATCACCAAGTTTCAAGACATCGTGATCACCGTGAACGAGGATGTCTGTGTGTTAGTGGTGGATGTCTGGAAACGCTACAAGCGTTAATATACGCAGTGTACCTGTTAAGGCAGATGTGACACATATTGGCTAGGTCTTATTCGACTTTGACACTATACATGTAGTGCAACGGGCAAACTTGTGTATGTGAGACTTCATGGAAGGGACATACCTCTTCAGAATACACCGTGGTAGGGGTTGCTGAACCCATTGCCAGGAAACTTCTTCATCGTTATCCCACATAACGTAAACACTCGCACGTCCCGTGCAGGTCCGTCTCAGATCCTGCCTACCCAACATTCTCCACCTGACTCTCCACCCTGTATATACTCGTGTACTCTACCCAGGCAGATCTGTTTGTAACATGATAAAGTCCACTGTGTGGGCGAAACGTAGTCAATAAAGGATCGCGTTATACTGCATTTGTGTCTATTCTTCCGTCAGTCTTCAACCTGACCACATAATATTCATAAACGACAGTTATAAGTAGCTGGCCTTTGTCTTGCGTGTATTCTTATCAGTTATTAGAGTATTGGTACAGGTTGCCAAGTCTTGTTACGAGATTTATCAACATGTGCTCATCACCTGCTTCTAGGCTGATAGACTGATTACCTCAGAGAACAAAAAGGCACAATACCGTAACTGGAACAGAATACAAATGGTCCGTCTTGGACCATTTACAAAGTCGTGAACTCCTCTCACTTATGTGCGGGTTATTTGTATAAGTAAATTATAAGATAAAGTATCTAAGAAAAAAAAGTAAGAAATAGAGCTTTTATAAGAAATTAATAAGGATTCGAACTGGACGATATCACGACCTGCCGACGGAACCATTAATAATGAACTAAAAAAAAGTAAAATAGAGAAACCAACTATTGTAAACTTAAGAGAGTTGTCAGAGGTCATCAACTGCCATCCTTTTAACAAGGTCGCAGTTGATGGCTTCCGATAACTTTCCCAGAGCCAAGACGCGTCTGATCATTTATCACTGAAGCCGTCATGGCCAGCTGGATTGCCTGGTTGGCTCATTATATATTTCTCCTGTTCGAATCCCCATAAAATTCTTAGAAATAGTTCTTTATTTTGCAGCGGTAAAATAATCATAAGTGGTTCCTTGATATTTCAGCAATTTTTTAAGCTAATCTATCTGCATAGGTTATTTAGGTTAGATTAGGTTAGGCAAGGCTAAGTTAGGATGGTTTACGTTAGGTTAGGTTAGATTACGGTTAGGTTTGGTTACGTTAGCTTGGATTAGGTTTGGTTTGATTAGGTTACGTTACGCTAGCTGGAGATTCGTCTGTAAAAACTTGCATTTGTGGTCACAGTGGTGCCTGTGCTAACCTTCCTATGGTGTAGAAATATACCTATTTGGATGAATCTTATTGTGGCTAGCTGGTCCAGTGGCTAACGCGACGGTCTGGAGTTTTGAGACTCTCTGATCGCGGGTTCTATCCCCGCCCGTGGTATGGTTTGTTTGCAATAGTGTCATTACGATTTCGTGAGTCAAGTTAGGTTACGTTACGTTAGCTTGGGTTTGGTTAGAACATAAGATCATAAAGAAGGAACACTGCAACAGGCCTACTGGCCTATGCGAGACACGTCCAATTCTCCCACCGGCTTAAGCCAGTGCCTTGACCTAGTGAGGTCAGACACGTCACTTAGGGAGGAGCACTGCATCCGACCTAGTAGCACAAGCTAGTCATTTCCAACTCGCACCCACCCACACCCACTCAAGTATTTATCCAACCTATTTTTAAAACTTCACGTCTTAGCGTCTACGACGGTACTCGGGAGTTTGTTCCACTCATCCACAACTCGATTACCAAACCAGTGCTTTCCTATATCCATCCTGAATCTGAATTTTTACAATTTAAAGTCATTGCTGCGAGTCCTGTCCATGTTAGATATTTTTAGCACGCTATTTACACCCTCTTTATTAATTCCTGTTTTCCATTTATACACCTCAATCACATCCCCCCTAATTCTACGCCTTTCTAGAGAGTGCAGATTCAAGGCCTTCAGTCTATCTTCATAGGGAAGATTTCTGATGCATGGGTTCAACTTTGTCATCCTCCTTTGTACGTTTTCCAGTGGATTTATATCCATTCTGTAATACGGTGACCAAAACTGTGCAGCATAATTTAAATGAGGCCTAACCAAGGATATATAGTGTTGAACAACCTGAGGACTTCTATTATTTATACTTCTTGTTATGAAGCTAGGGATTCAGTTAACTTTATTGCGAACACTAATGCACTGTTGTCTTGGTTTTAGGCAAGGTTACGTTAGCTTGGGTTAGGCTAGGTTACGTTAGCTTGGGTTAGGTTACGTTAGCTTGGGTTAGGCTAGGTTACATTAGCTTGGGTTAGGTTAGGTTACATTAGCTTGGGTTAGGCTAGGTTACATTAGCTTGGGTTAGGTTAGGTTACATTAGCTTGGGTTAGGCTAGGTTACATTAGCTTGGGTTAGGTTAGGTTACATTAGCTTGGGTTAGGTTAGGTTACATTAGCTTGGGTTAGGTTACATTAGCTTGTAACCTAACTTAATGAACGCGTATTAAGGTTAAGTCAGACGATAATCTCATCACCCTGGGGAGCTGTTGATTACTAACGTAACAATAGAGGAGAAAAAAATTACATTGTTGATGTTACAAGACTATTGATGATTGTATTAAGCAAAAAATCAATTATAATTTGGCTGATTATTCGTGTATGATAAAAATCATTGTTGTATAATTAAGAGATGACGGAGAAGTCAAGGTAACAAGAACAAGATAAAGGAGAGAACAGTGGGCGGAAGAATAGGTGAGCCAGCGAGAGGACGGGAAGAAGGCAGAGCGGGCGGGAAGACAGATTGGCGGGCGGGCGGGCGGGCGGGCGGGCGGACTGGCAGGGTGGACGACCTGTTGTGAGTGCAATTGAATGCTTTAAAAGAAGAATAATGGTCCTTTCAGAACCTTCTTTATTTGATGCTTTATCTCGTTCTCCTTTATTACACTGCCGCCTCCTTCTTCCTCTTCTTTCTGCCTCTTGCTCGTCTTCATTTTCTTCTTCTTATTAATCGTTCTTATTCTTTTTCTTCTTTCTGTTGTTCTTTTTGTTAGTTTTTATTATTTTCAAGTCTTCCAACTGCACGTGGGTCATTAAGGCTGAAATTAAGGTGGAAACCTCAGATAATTAAGCTTTAGTGACTTGAATAGAAGTAAAACTGGGAATATATACAGATACACACATCTCGGTGTATATATACAGAAATACACACGTCTCATGTGTTATATACACTGAAATACACGAACGATTAATTGCATATATATATATATATATAATATATATATATATATATATATACAGTATATATATATATATAATGTCGTGCCGAATATGTAAAACTGGTCAATTAGCAAGAACTCATTTAAAATTAAGTCCTTTCCAAAATTTTCTCTTATACGTTTAAAGATATATTTTTTTCATTAATGTTAATGTAAAAAAATTTAATTTTGCACCAAAAGAAACTTAGAAAACTTACCTAACCTTGTTATAACAAGAGCAATTTATTTTAGCCTAACCCAAATAAATATATTTTAAATTTGTTTACAATAATTTAATACTAAACAAACACAGTGAAATATATTTTTTTCGTTAGGTTCAGAATGATTTTGGCGAATTTATTGCATACACAAATTTTCGCTTGTCCTATATGGCAAGATGAACGTTACTATTTAAGCCAAGATCGCAAGTTCTACCTATTCGGCACGACACACATATATATATATATATATATATATATATATATATATATATATATATATATATATATATATATATATATATATATATATATATATATATATTGTCGTGCCGAATAGGTAAAACTTGCTATTTTTGAATTAAATAGCAACGCACTTCTTGCCGAATAAGACAAGCAGAAATTTGTGTATGCAATAAATTCGCCAAAATCATTCAGAACCTAACGAAAAAAATATATTTCATTGTGTTTATTTATCGCTAAATTATTGTAAACTTATCCAAAATATATTTAGTTGGATTAAGCTAAATTAAATTGCGCTTATTATAGTAAGGTTAAGTATATACGTCTCAGAGGTACGCTGTAATAATGATATTATTATTATTATTATTATTATTATTATTTTTGTAAAAATAATGAACTTTTTCCGTCCACCCCAAAAAATTCTGATGTCTATTTGACAAGACTTGATTGATAATGTCTGTTTCAATTTTGTGTTCAAATGTGAACACTGACAGTGGTGATGGGAGGGAAAATTGTGACAATGGTGTCAGTAAAAAAAATGCAATTATTATTATTATTATTGTTTTTATTATAAGTCCAGAAATACAACTAGGAATTTCTGCTGTTATATTAATAGCGAAATGAAGAAGGAGAGAGAGAGAGAGAGAGAGAGAGAGCTTTTATTGCCTAGTTTCTTGTAACCAAGAAGATGACAGCGGGTGTTAACAAGAAGATACCTAACTCCTTAACAATGGAAATTCTAGCTGACTATATAAATGCTTCAAGACGGTGAGTGGGAGGGAACAAAGGAGGAAAGGAAGCAGGAGGAGGAGGAGGAGGAGGAAGAGGGTAGAGAGGGAGATAAGGCTGGAGGGTTAAGGAGGAAGAATAGGGAAGGTGAGGAGGCATTCAAGGAAGAAGGGAGAGAAGATGGTGATAACAAGGAAGGTAATGAGGAGAGAGAGAGAGGGAGGGGAAGGTATAAGATGTAAATAATAAGGAAGGGAAGAGAGAGAGAGATGGGATGGTATAAGATGGAGGTAATAAGGAAGAGAGTAGAGATGGGAAAGTATACGATGGATGGAGGTAAGCAGAAGATGAAAGGAAACGATGGAGAGGGAGAGAGGGTGGAAAAGAGGCATAACAAGGGAGAGAAGCAGGTACATAAGCAGAGAAGGAATAATGAGGAGGGAAGGAGGCAGAGGAGTAATAATAGGAAGAGGAGGAGGCTGAGGAAGAATAATAAAGAAGAAAGGAGATAGAAGAGTAACAATGGGAAGAAAGTAGGCAAAAAAGGAATAATATAGAGGAGAGACGGTGAAGAGGCAGGAAAGTAAGGAAACGGAAGATAGAAAAGCAGAAAGACAAAATAAAGCACACATTTAACTGAGGTAAGAAAGAAAAGGAGATACGTAATAAGAAATAGATCATGCATGAACAAGTAGACAGCACCTTGGGTCACCTAGCACTCACCTGGGGTCACCTGCGACACGCCTGGTAGTCACCTGGGGTCACCTTGGACACTCCTAGTGGTCACCTCGCCGGCTATATACCTCGTACCTGAAACGTTGCACTGAAAAGTAGGAATTTTAGAGATTTTTCACTCACATTGAGAACTAATTAAGTATTTTATAAAGGCCCATTGGGGGTGAAACGTCGTGAAACAGAGCTAAAAGTGCCTTTCAAATAGCCACTTACTGTCTACCTTTGGACTGTCTCTGGTGTACTGACAGACACTTAAGAAGTGGTGTGTGTTTGTGGTTTCTTTGAATGTGTGTGTGTGTGTGTTTGCACATATATGTGCTTCTTTGTGAGTGTTTTTTGTACGTTTGTGTACATATCTTTGCTCAGTCCTTCACTTCCTCACCTGAACCGTCATCACGCTACGGTTCTACAATCTCTGTCAGGAAAAACAATACAAAACAATCATCTCAGACAACTGCTAGTTTGTGTCATGTCTATTGTCTAGATAGACCGCTTCATGCCCTAATTCTCAAACATTCACATCTTTCATAAGTAAGACCATAAACACACAAAGGAAACATTGTGGCAATAGTCCAGAAGGGACCGGTCCAGGACCTACTGGTCCAGGACCCACCGGAATGTCGTTTGAAGATTTATGGATAACCTGAGGATGATTTGTGAATTGTTAGTCACGGTATTGTGGCTCTTCTCACGGCAATACAATGTTAAAAAAAATGAGGGGAATAATGCTTTGTAACGAAAATAATAATGATAGTCATTGTTTTAATAACGTAATGAAAGTGATTTTCAAAAGTGACAAGTTGAAGACTGAGATACTTGTATAACATTTGCAAATCTTTATTCAGGAAACGTTTCGCCACACGGTGCCTTCTTCAGTCCAATATATTTCTCAAGATTGACGGACTGAACACATCGACTCCAGGCCGAGGGACTGATTACCTCAAACTCCCATCTTCCACTGTTATTCTCTGTGTTGGAATGAAGAAGCCGCTGGCTGGCGAAACATTTCCTCGGTAAAAGATTCCCAAATGTTGCACAAATGCCTTGTTCTTCAATAGTAATAATAAATTTTTAAAATTTTCACTAAGTTTTCGTCGTATTTTTTTAAGCATTTGTTTACGTTTGTAGTGAGATAAAAAAAAAGAATCAAGTAATTTTGATAGAATTTATTAATTTCTCTTCATTTTGACAGGTTCATTATGCAGTGTAAATAATGTGGTATGAATAATAGTTATGTATTTTGAAAATAATTGTTAGATATTCCAGGTAGGATTTGACGTGCTGTTGGAGTGTGAGCGAGGTAGTGTTTATGAAGGGATTCAGGGAAACCGGTTAGTCGGACTTGAGTCCTGGAGTTGGGAAGTACAGTGACTACACTGGAGGAGGCATGAGGCATAGCAGGTACAAAAGCATCCACAACAGAGGCAGCAGCAACGACCACTTCAGAAGCAGCAGCCACCACAGCAACAGCCTTAGCGGCAACAGCACCATTATAACAGAAGCAGCAGGTACAAAAACATCCGCAGCAGTTGCAACGACCACAACAGAAGCAGCAACAGCCTTAGCGGCAGCAGCACCACCACAACAGGAGCAACATAAACAAAAGCAGCAGATGCAACAGCAGTAGCAGCAGTCACCACTGGAGGGTCAGTAGAAGCCTGAGAAAGCCAGGGGCTTTGGTACTGGCGCCTGGGAAAGACAGCCTGTTAGTGCTGACTGGACGCTCCTGACAGCTGGTCAGGGAGTACGCCTGTTGACACTGACAGCAGAGCCATAACCAGCAGAGAAGGAACGCTGGACTGAAGATAAGAATAAGCTGAGAAAATAAATAAGTGGGAAGGAACAGAGAAAGAACCACGAGGAAAAGGAGTGAGAGGTAGGACAGAAGGGAGGAGGGGAGAGTCAGAGAGAGAGAGAGAGAGAGAAGGGAGGAGGGCAGACGTAAAAGTCAGTGTGTTGAACGAATCTCCCAGATAAAAAGAGAACGAGATGAAGCTGAGAAATAGAATATTGGCTGAGAATTGAGATGGACAGCGAGAGAGAATGGTGAAAAAAAGGCAGCCAGAACGATCGTGCAGCAGCCCGTGCAGCAGCAGCTAATACAACAGCAGCAGCCACTGTGACAACAATACCAGCTGCAGTAACCACAAGACCAACAGAAGTAACAGCCACTATGACAGCAGCAGCCTCTACAACAATAACAACAGCTTCAGGAACCACAAGAGCAGCAGCATCCTAACAGCAGCAGCAGTACCCACAACAGCAGAAGACATAACAAAAACCGCAGAAATAATAGAAATTGCAGAAGCCATACCAGCAGCATCTACAACTAAACACAAACAGCTGTCACATCAGCAGCAGTAGCTGTCACAGCAACTATTACAACAGCCAAAACAATCGCAGCAACAGTTACAACAGCTAGACACAGAAAAGGCTTACAGGAATATGTCTAGATATATATCCACAATTCACTTATCTCTTGCAAGCAAATTTAAGAAATTCTCAGAGATCATGAATCTCATAAAAGCCATCTTAATATCAAAGGTTACTTTTGTTTCCCCATAAATCTAAGCCCCCATCTTTTGATCTGTCTGTGTAACCCTGCTATTATTATACCAATAGCTATCTATTCTTCCCTACTATCTATTACTCTATCAATAGCTATCTTTATCCAGCAGCCAGCGATGAACAAACACTCTCAAAGCAAATCCATATTCATGACTCGGCTGACAGAAAAATAAGATTGAATGTCTTGTCTTTGTCGACCTCGGGAACAAACACGGGGCCAACCTGACAACTTGACGTTTTTTTTTATTGCTGTATGATTTAAAAAATAACATTTGACAAAAACACCGTGTTTGTGGTGGATCACTGACTTACTGATTTGAGGAATTCCTTGGAAGAAGGAAGCAATTCGGAATTATTCATCTCTGTCTCTTTCCCTCGTTTCTCTCTCTCTCTCTCTCTCTCTCTCTCTCTCTCTCTCTCTTAAGCAGATCTGTGATAACATGAGCATAAACAAACACATTTAAGGAGCAACTTGCAATGTCAACAGACTGACAGATGTTGCAGCCAGGGCCAGCCTGGGTTCTAAGTTCATCTGGCAGTCCAACATATACACAGACGATGATCACACTACAAAGTATGTAACCATGGCAAAGATACCCAGGTGCTGTACATGTGTATTATTTATCAACGTGTTGATGCTGTATTGTATTAATGAAATATGTAGCCAGAAGAATGGTCACTTTTTTTAACAGTATTTGATTGTCCACTTATTAAGGAATTTAAGTGATACAACGCGCTAACCTACATGATTCTTAACAATATATCAATGTGATGTAATGAACGCTTGTCAGTGCTCACTAATAACCCACATGGAGAGAGAAACTCGGCAGATTAACTGATCTGAATATTTCGATTCCCTTCTCGGATCATCTTCCCCCAGAAAGGGCGTCGAAATACACAGATCAGTGTATCTCTTAAGTTTGTGTCTCCGTGTGGGTTATTACTGAACATGTATCAATGTATTAGTATTTTAAATTCTGACGATACATGGAGTATTTTACAAGCAGAATTTTCTTTTATTATACCCACATGTTCTTGTGTGAAATCTCAAGAGTGCAAGTTCCTAGGCCTTTTATCCTTATGCTTCTGCACTGTACAATAAATCCATCCGCTACTGTACCTACGATGTATACAAAGTGCAAAATAACTCTCTCTCTCTCTCTCTCTCTCTCTCTCTCTCTCTCTCTCTCTCTCTCTCTCTCTCACATGAAGAGGCGGGGCCAGAAGCTATAACTCGACATCTGAAACCACAATTAGGGGAGTACATACACACGTCGCGGAACAAGCGAAATTAGTTATTTTTTATATATTTTTTAATTAGCACATCGGCCGCTTCCCACCGAGGCAGGATGACCGGGAAAAGAAGAAACACATTCATCATCATTCACTCCATTTATCTCAGGCCAGAGGAGGCTCGAACCCACTCGCCGCAAGACAGAGCACGCAGTACTAGCCACACCAAGCCATTAAATGGTGCACAGCCAATTACACGTTCACTACAGAGCCTGTCTCACCAGGCTGGTGATGAGTGTTGTAACTCCTGGCCTGCCTGCCTCTACTGACCTCATTCCTGCCTTCATGAACCTCATTTCTACCTTCCTGAACCTCATTACTGTCTACATAAACCTCATTCATGCCCTCATGACATTCATTCTTACCTATATGAACCTCATTAATGCCCTCATGAACCTCATTCAAGCCCTCATGACCCTCATTCTTACCTATATAAACCTCATTCCTGCCCTCATGAACCTAATTCCTGCCTTCATGAACCTCATTCTTACCTATATGAACCTCATTCTTGCCAGTATGAACTGAAGCAAATCACACGTTTTGAACAATGTGGCCGGAGTGAAGGGTGAGGAGAGAGCCCTTCGCTCTTTTATCCTGAGCTTACCTATGCAGAGGTGATGCAGGTGTTCAGCAGGCAGCCTTTACCTACACTAGACGTGGCAAACCACGACTGGCGAGCCGCATGCGGTTCGTTTGTTCAGTGAGTGCCGCTCTCCCGGCACTGTCCAAGTTTGCTCCCTGTACCGGACTCTCACTGGGCCGCATGGAATACACAAATGAGTCGGCAGAGGATTTGACAGCCACGGGGTCTCTTTTTTTTTCACCACAGGGTTTGACAGGGTTTGGTTAAGGATCCCTAGCTTTATTGACAAGCTATTTACAGGTTAAGGATTCCTAACTTTATTGACAAGCTGAGAACTGTTACCTACATCAGCTCATTTGAAAGCATTTTTGTTATGAGACATACAAGTAGGGAACAGGATGAAGTTGGAGCCATCTGTGGGCCAGCATTTTCATTTGATCAACTGATTTTATCTCGTTGACATTATAATGCTGTACGAATGTGTTCCATACTTGAGTCATCCTGGGGATATATGATCTTAGATGAAGTGATATTCTGGAGAAGGTTACACCCAGAGTGAAGTTGCTGCTTTCTGCCCGCCTTGTGGTATAGAAGCTTGCTTCTCGCTGTCCTCGAAGTGGATCCAAGTTTGGTACTTTGACAATATTGGCCTTGTACATAACAGTAAGGCCACCCACATCCCTCCTGTGTTGAAGGCTCTGCTGAAATAACAGATCTATCCAGGATTGGTCCAGGCGAGAGATGAGACGTCTTGCTCTGTTCTCTACTGTCAAGCAGTCGCAGATGAGAGGGGGATGGCAGGCAAACCAAGAAAGTGGAGCATATTCAAGGTGTAAGCGTACTTGTGCCTCGTACAGAATCTTGCAACCCATACTGTCAAGCAGATGCGAGATACGGCGAAGTGCTGTAAACTTCCTGGCTGCCTTGTTTGCAAGATTTACAACGTGGATGTTCATGGTCAGTTTGGAGTCAAATATCACCCCAAGGATATCAACTTCTTCCCCAGGTGCCAACACCACCCCATTCATCCCTACTACTGAACCGGCATTACCGTCATGGTGCCTAGAGACCATCATCATTTGTGTTTTCTCAGGTGCAAATGTTACTTGCCATCTATTTCCCCAAGCTGATATAGCTCTTAGCTGGTGATTGATGTAGCTTAGAGCAGCTGGGATTTCTCTCTCCCTCTCTCTCTCTCGTGTATTGGGCACTGCCTTGTTCATGTGAATAATCGGTTTAGAAAACCTGCAGTTTGATGAATGAGACACTTATGCAACAGTATCTTCACTCTGGACTGAAGAAGATACTGCCTGGCGAAACGTTTCCAGAATAAAGATACCTAAATGTTGCACAAGTGCTTCATTAATCCAGTTGTCTGCGTCATTCATCGGTTTAATAATTCATGTAGTCTTAATTCACTGTTTGTGTTTCCCAAATAACACTGGCAACATATGTAGGTAAAACTGTATAAACAACACTTGTGTAAGAAAGTGAGGTTCATTATCATGTGTCATAGTATATTTGGGTATTGTAATTGTCATTATTTCGGCTGATATTCTTATTAATAACATAGAATAGCAGCAGTAGTAGTAGTAATAGTAGTAGCAATAATAGTAGTAATGGTAATTTTAAAGTTTCTTGACTTTGATCTTGAAGTTAAATTCCTTCAACTCTTTTATTTACAATCTTGGAGACTAATATAGACTGATCTATTATTTATTTATTTTTTGGTGTGTGTGTGTGTGTGTGTGTGTGTGTCCTCGCCTAGTTGTGGTTTTAGGGGTCGAGTCATAACTCCTGGCTTCTGTGTGTGTGTACTCACCTAGTTGAGGTTGCGGGGGTCGAGTCCGAGCTCCTGGCCCCGCCTCTTCACTGATCGCTACTAGGTCACTCTCCCTGAGCCGTGAGCTTTATCATACCTCTGCTTAAAGCTATGTATGGATCCTGCCTCCACTACATCGCTTCCCAAACTATTCCACTTACTGACTACTCTGTGGCTGAAGAAATACTTCCTAACATCCCTGTGATTCATCTGTGTCTTCAACTTCCAACTGTGTCCCCTTGTTACTGTGTCCAATCTCTGGAACATCCTGTCTTTGTCCACCTTGTCAATTCATCTCAGTATTTTGTATGTCGTTATCATGTCCCCCCTATCTCTCCTGTCCTCCAGTGTCGTCAGGTTGATTTCCCTTAACCTCTCCTCGTAGGACATACCTCTTAGCTCTGGGACTAGTCTAGTTGCAAACCTTTGCACTTTCTCTAGTTTCTTTACGTGCTTGGCTAGGTGTGGGTTCCAAACTGGTGCCGCATACTCCAATATGGGCCTAACGTACACGGTGTACAGGGTCCTGAATGATTCCTTATTAAGATGTCGGAATGCTGTTCTGAGGTTTGCTAGGCGCCCATATGCTGCAGCAGTTATTTGGTTGATGTGCGCTTCAGGAGATGTGCCTGGTGTTATACTCACCCCAAGGTCTTTTTCCTTGAGTGAGGTTTGTAGTCTCTGGCCCCCTAGACTGTACTCCGTCTGCGGCCTTCTTTGCCCTTCCCCAATCTTCATGACTTTGCACTTGGTGGGATTGAACTCCAGGAGCCAATTGCTGGACCAGGTCTGCAGCCTGTCCAGATCCCTTTGTAGTTCTGCCTGGTCTTCGATCGAGTGAATTCTTCTCATCAACTTCACGTCATCTGCAAACAGGGACACCTCAGAGTCTATTCCTTCCGTCATGTCGTTCACAAATACCAGAAACAGCACTGGTCCTAGGACTGACCCCTGTGGGACCCCGCTGGTCACAGGTGCCCACTCTGACACCTCGCCACGTACCATGACTCGCTGCTGTCTTCCTGACAAGTATTCCCTGATCCATTGCAGTGCCTTCCCTGTTATCCCTGCTTGGTCCTCCAGTTTTTGCACCAATCTCTTGTGTGGAACTGTGTCAAACGCCTTCTTGCAGTCCAAGAAAATGCAATCCATCCACCCCTCTCTCTCTTGTCATACTGCTGTCACCATGTCATAGAACACCAGTAGGTTTGTGACACAGGATTTCCCGTCCCTGAAACCATGTTGGCTGCTGTTGATGAGATCGTTCCTTTCTAGGTGTTCCACCACTCTTCTCCTGATAATCTTCTCCATGATTTTGCATACTATACATGTCAGTGACACTGGTCTGTAGTTTAATGCTTCATGTCTGTCTCCTTTTTTAAAGATTGGGACTACATTTGCTGTCTTCCATGCCTCAGGCAATCTCCCTGTTTCGATAGATGTATTGAATATTGTTGTTAGGGGTACACATAGTGCCTCTGCTCCCTCTCTCAATACCCATGGGGAGATGTTATCTGGCCCCATTGCCTTTGAGGTATCAAGCTCACTCAGAAGCCTCTTCACTTCTTCCTCGGTTGTGTGTACTGTGTCCAGCACATGGTGGTGTACCCCACCTCTCCGTCTTTCTGGAGCCCCTTCTGTCTCCTCTGTGAACACTTCTTTGAATCTCTTGTTGAGTTCCTCACATACTTCACGGTCATTTCTTGTTGTCTCTCCTCCTTCCTTCCTTAGCCTGATAACCTGGTCCTTGACTGTTGTTTTCCTCCTGATGTGGCTGTACAACAGTTTCGGGTCAGATTTGGCTTTTGCTGCTATGTCGTTTTCATATTGTCTTTGGGCCTCCCTTCTTATCTGTGCATATTCGTTTCTGGCTCTACGACTGTTCTCCTTATTCTCCTGGGTCCTTTGCCTTCTATATTTCTTCCATTCCCTAGCACACTTGGTTTTTGCCTCCCTGCACCTTTGGGTAAACCATGGGCTCATCCTGGCTTTTTCATTATTCCTGTTACCCTTGGGTACAAACCTCTCCTCAGCCTCCTTGCATTTTGTTGCTACATATTCCATCATCTCATTAACTGGCTTCCCTGCCAGTTCTCTGTCCCACTGAACCCCGTTCAGGAAGTTCCTCATTCCTGTGTAGTCCCCTTTCTTGTAGTTTGGCTTCATTCGTCCTGGCCTTCCTGCTTCTCCCTCCACTTGTAGCTCTACTGTGTATTCGAAGCTTAAAACCACATGGTCACTGGCCCCAAGGGGTCTTTCATATGTGATGTCCTCAGTATCTGCACTACTCAAGGTGAATACTAAGTCCAGCCTTGCTGGTTCATCCTTTCCTCTCTCTCTTGTAGTGTCCCTTACGTGTTGGCACATGAAGTTTTCCAGTACCACCTCCATCATCTTAGCCCTCCATGTATCTTGCCCCCATGTGGGTCCAAGTTCTCCCAATCGATCTCCTTGTGGTTAAAGTCACCCATGATCAGGAGCTTTGCCCTGCATGCATGAGCTCTTCTGGCCACTCTAGCCAGTGTGTCAACCATCGCTCTATTGCTCTCGTCGTACTCTTGCCTTGACCTCCTGCTGTTCTGTGGTGGGTTATACATCACTGCTATTACCACCGTTTGTGTGTGTGTGTGGCGGAAGACACGCCAACGCAGCATAAGACGAAATCTTTCATGTATCTTTACTGGCTTCCGGTGTGAGCCGCTGCTAAGTTTCAGTCCAGTGACCAAAACAAAAAAGTTGTCCACTGAGGCGACCACGACTATGACCCACACGGATGGTGAAGTACTTGACAGGCTGTGTGCCCAAGCGTTCGTCTATTAAATCTTTGTGTCTACTCCTTAGACCTTCTTTAATCGATTTTAGCCATTTTTGTGCATGGATGTGTCTGGGTGTTGTTTCCTTAGTGGTGGATTATAGTTTAATTCAACTGTTGGTTGTACGTTTGTTGGTGTATAGGAGGAGTGAAGATTGCAGGTGTCTTAACCCAGATGCGTCTAGCAGGGAGGTTGTGTGTCAAGTTTGGCCGTATGTTAGAGCAAACAGGTCGAAGTCAGCAGCCAGATCCTGCTTACCAACAGGTGCACTTTACCAACAGTTCAACCTGTTGAACTGTTACCAACAGATCGTGCTTACCAACAGATCCTGCTTACTAACAGGTCAACAGGTCCTGCTTACTGACAAGTCATCAGGTCTAGTTTGCCAACAGATCAACATGTCCTGCTTGTCAACAGGTCCTTCTTACCAACAGGTGCACTTTACCAACAGTTCAACAGGGCCTGCTTACCAACATGTGCACTTTACCAACAGTTCAACAGGGCCTGCTTACCAACAGATGCACTTTACCAACAGTTCAACAGGGCCTGCTTACCAACAGGTGCACTTTACCAACAGTTCAACAGGGCCTGCTTACCAACAGGTGCACTTTACCAACAGTTCAACAGGGCCTGCTTACCAACAAATGCACTTTACCAACAGTTCAACAGGGCCTGCTTACCAACAGGTGCACTTTACCAACAGTTCAACAGGGCCTGCTTACCAACAGGTGCACTTTACCAACAGTTCAACAGGGCCTGCTTACCAACAGATGCACTTTACCAACAGTTCAACAGGGCCTGCTTACCAACAGATGCACTTTACCAACAGTTCAACAGGGCCTGCTTACCAACAGGCCACTGCATCAACACATCACTGCATCTCGTCAAAATTCCAACACGTCACTACTAAGCCTGGCACTACTCTACGGTACCGCATTGTCTTTTTTTTTTTTTTTTGGTACCTGTCAAAAATACCGTCCCGTAATTTCGCACCGTACCATCATTTTTTTTTCTGTACGGTACGGTAAAAATATCATAACTGTAATTCCGTACATTTATAGAAATGTATTTACAAAACTGTGTCAACAATATAATTCCACCGGTATTAGGATTTAACTTTAATATTTAAAGTGGTGGAAGGGTAAGCCAGGGAAAGGCCGCGGTCAGATGACCAAAATCTCCAGTGGCGAGCCATCACATGATTTGAGACCAGCGTCAGGAAACACTTGTCCTGTTTCCTGACCAGTCATAGCCAACCTAATCCTTTGGCTTTTGTAAACAGCTGAGCACTAGACAATGCAAGTCTTCTGCTTAATGGGCTGGTAATTCAAACAGCTGATTTATTCAAGCATTCTCTCTCTCTCTCTCTCTCTCTCTCTCTCTCTCTCTCTCTCTCTCTCTCTCTCTCCCCCTCTCCCTCTCTCTCTCTCTGATAGTCATCTTGTATTTAGTTCATAACTTCATCACAATCAGTGAATATTTCTTTTGGATATAATTTATAACAACTTTCCAGCATAATGACTATAAAATTCGACTGAAGCCGGTGAGGGGATCTTGATACAAGGAATTTGACCTAGAATCGAACCTGAATGCTGCTCATTTGCCAGGCGCTGCATGACCCCTGCGGGTTCAGAGCTCCCCTCTTAAATATAATAACAATACTAATAATTAGTAATATAAAATTTGAAAGTTGTATATTTTTGCTTTTGTGAGAAAGTTGCAAAGCATTTGTTGTGTAAATGATGCAACACAGTTACCAAGTGTTGTGTAAATGATGCAACACAGTTACCAAGTGTTGTGTAAATGATGCAACACAGTTACCAAGTGTTGTGTAAATGATGCAACACAGTTACCCAGTGTTGTGTAAATGATGCAACACAGTTACCAAGTGTTGTGTAAATGATGCAACACAGTTACCCAGTGTTGTGTAAATGATGCAACACAGTTACCCAGTGTTGTGTAAATGATGCAACACAGTTACCCAGTGTTGTGTAAATGATGCCACACAGTTACCCAGTGTTGTGTAAATGATGCAACACAGTTACCCAGTGTTGTGTAAATGATGCAACACAGTTACCCAGTGTTGTGTAAATGATGCAACACAGTTACCCAGTGTTGTGTAAATGATGCAACACAGTTACCCAGTGTTGTATAAATGATGCAACACAGTTACCCAGTGTTGTATAAATGATGCAACACAGTTACCCAGTGTTGTGTAAATGATGCAACACAGTTACCCAGTGTTGTATAAATGATGCAACACAGTTACCCAGTGTTGTGTAAATGATGCAACACAGTTACCCAGTGTTGTGTAAATGATGCAACACAGTTACCCAGTGTTGTGTAAATGATGCAACACAGTTACCCAGTGTTGTGTAAATGATGCAACACAGTTACCCAGTGTTGTGTAAATGATGCAACACAGTTACCCAGTGTTGTGTAAATGATGCAACACAGTTACCAAGTGTTGTGTAAATGATGCAACACAGTTACCAAGTGTTGTGTAAATGATGCAACACAGTTACCAAGTGTTGTGTAAATGATGCAACACAGTTACCAAGTGTTGTGTAAATGATGCAACACAGTTACCCAGTGTTGTGTAAATGATGCAACACAGTTACCAAGTGTTGTGTAAATGATGCAACACAGTTACCCAGTGTTGTGTAAATGATGCAACACAGTTACCAAGTGTTGTGTAAATGATGCAACACAGTTACCAAGTGTTTGTAAATGATGCAACACAGTTACCAAGTGTTTGTAAATGATGCAACACAGTTACCAAGTGTTTGTAAATGATGCAACACAGTTACCAAGTGTTGTGTAAATGATGCAACACAGTTACCAAGTGTTGTGTAAATGATGCAACACAGTTACCCAGTGTTGTGTAAATGATGCAACACAGTTACCAAGTGTTTGTAAATGATGCAACACAGTTACCAAGTGTTTGTAAATGATGCAACACAGTTACCAAGTGTTTGTAAATGATGCAACACAGTTACCAAGTGTTTGTAAATGATGCAACACAGTTACCAAGTGTTGTGTAAATGATGCAACACAGTTACCCAGTGTTGTGTAAATGATGCAACACAGTTACCAAGTGTTGTGTAAATGATGCAACACAGTTACCAAGTGTTTGTAAATGATGCAACACAGTTACCAAGTGTTTGTAAATGATGCAACACAGTTACCAAGTGTTTGTAAATGATGCAACACAGTTACCAAGTGTTTGTAAATGATGCAACACAGTTACCAAGTGTTGTGTAAATGATGCAACACAGTTACCAAGTGTTTGTAAATGATCCTTACCCAGTGTTGTGGATAATTTTGAAGAATTAAATTGGTATAAACCTTGGTAATAAATGTCGACAAGTTGATTTAGAAAGACACGTAAGCAAACACTAAGACACATTTATTAGAAAACGTTTCGGTCCTGGGACCTTGACCTAGGTCCCAGGACCGAAGCGTTTTCTAATAAATAAGTCAGTGTTTGCTTACGTGTCTTTCTAAAGCAAGAATTAAATTATACAGCCGCCCCCCCTCCCCCCGCATTACAGTGTTTCGCTTTACAGCGTTCCGCTAATGCAGCGGTTTCCAATTATACACATTCTTCATTTATTCAAACTTCCTATAATCACCACTTACTATCAGCTAAGGATGAAAATATTTTAAGGCAATGTGTGTTCTGTATATGCATTTTTTTAAGCCTAGTTATATTGCTCAATATATGATGCTGTAAACATATTCTCAGGCTTTTGTTTATACATTTGAAAGTGAAAAATAAGGCTGTGTTTCGGTTTACAGCAGTAGCCTGGAACCCTACCCGCCGTATAAGCGGGGCCCGCCTGTACACTGAAATCCAGAAACCTGACATGGGTTAAGAGGGATAAAAAACATTAAAAAGTTACCTTTGATATAGATCAACCTCTTCGTATATTAATTTATACTGAAAAAAGGCACAGTGTTCTGTAATTATTTAATTTAAACACATATTCCAAAATATATAACTGGACATTATTGCAACTATTTTTTGGAAATTTGATGAGTAAAAATTCAAACTGCAGGAACATGTCAGTGTGTTGCGTCTTAGAAGCATGTCAGTGTGTTGCGTCTTAGAAGCATGTCAGTGTGTTGCGTCTTAAAAGCATGTCAGTGTGTTGCGTCTTAGAAGCATTTCAGTGTGTTGCGTCTTAGAAGCATTTCAGTGTGTTGCGTCTTAGAAGCATTTCAGTGTGTTGCGTCTTAGAAGCATGTTAGTGTGTTGTGTCTTAGAAGCATATCAGTGTGTTGCGTCTTAGAAGCATGTCAGTGTGTTGCGTCTTAGAAGCACGTCAGTGTGTGTTGCGTCTTAGAAGCACGTCAGTGTGTGTTGCGTCTTAGAAGCACGTCAGTGTGTGTTGCGTCTTAGAAGCATGCCAGTGTGTTGCATCTTAGAAACATAACTGCATCAATGACAGGATCTTTGGACGTGAACTGATCAGGTCTCAGCTGACATACAAGGTACGCCACAGCAACACACCACGCAGAACATAACCAAGTGTTTACACTTGCTTTTAGAGTAATGTGAGAGGGTCATTACCTTCCTGTCAGGTTTAACCTGACAGGAAGGTAATTAAAATATGCTGAAATTTCATGCCCCTGAAGTTTCATTATTGAAATCTGGTGACGAATTTTGCTATATAGTTAAGGCTGGCCCTACACAAATGTATATTTTTGTCGTCCTGAAAAGTGTCGTTGTTTCGTACATCAAGGACAGTGTCGTTGTTTCGTACATCAAGGACAGTGTCGTTGTTTCGTACATCAAGGAAAGTGCAGTTGTTTCGTACATCAAGGACAGTGTCGTTGTTTCGTACATCAAGGACAGTGTCGTTGTTTCGTACATCAAGGAAAGTGTCGTTGTACCGTACATCAAGGACAATGTCGTTGTACCGTACATCAAGAACAGTGTCGTTGTACCGTACATCAAGGACAGTGTCGTTGTTTCGTACATCAAGGACAGTGTCGTTTCGTACATCAAGGACAGTGTCGTTGTTTCGTACATCAAGGACAGTGTCGTTGTTTCGTACATCAAGGAAAGTCTCGTTGTTTCGTACATCAAGGACAGTGTCGTTGTTTCGTACATCAAGGACAGTGTCGTTGTTTCGTACATCAAGGAAAGTGTCGTTGTTTCGTACATCAAGGACAGTGTCGTTGTTTCGTACATCAAGGAAAGTGTCGTTGTTTCGTACATCAAGGACAGTGTCGTTGTTTCGTACATCAAGGACAGTGTCGTTGTACCGTACATCAAGGACAGTGTCGTTGTTTCGTACATCAAGGACAGTGTCGTTGTTTCGTACATCAAGGACACTGTCGTTGTACCGTACATCAAGGAAAGCGTCGTTGTTTCGTACATCAAGGACAGTGTCGTTGTTTCGTACATCAAGGACAGTGTCGTTGTTTCGTACATCAAGGACAGTGTCGTTGTTTCGTACATCAAGGACAGTGTAGTTGTACCGTACATCAAGGACAGCGTCGTTGTACCGTACATCAAGGACAGTGTCGTTGTACCGTACATCAGGGACAGTGTCGTTGTACCGTACATCAGGGACAGAGTCGTTGTACCGTACATCAAGGAAAGTGTCGTTGTTTCGTACATCAAGGACAGTGTCGTTGTTTCGTACATCAAGGACAGTGTCGTTGTACCGTACATCAAGGACAGTGTCGTTGTACCGTACATCAAGGACAGTGTCGTTGTACCGTACATCAAGGACAGTGTCGTTGTACCGTACATCAAGGACAGTGTCGTTGTACCGTACATCAAGGACAGTGTCGTTGTACCGTACATCAAGGACAGTGTCGTTGTACCGTACATCAAGGACAGTGTCGTTGTACCGTACATCAAGGACAGTGTCGTACCGTACATCAAGGACAGTGTCGTTGTACCGTACATCAAGGACAGTGTCGTTGTACCGTAAATCAAGGGCAGTGTCGTTGTACCGTAAATCAAGGGCAGTGTCGTTGTACCGTAAATCAAGGGCAGTGTCGTTGTACCTTACATCAAGGACAGTGTCGTTGTACCGTACATCAAGGACAGTGTCGTTGTACCGTACATCAAGGACAGTGTTGTACCGTACATCAAGGACAGTGTCGTTGTACCGTACATCAAGGACAGTGTCGTTGTACCTTACATCAAGGACAGTGTCGTTGTACCGTACATCAAGGACAGTGTCGTTGTACCTTACATCAAGGACAGTGTCGTTGTACCTTACATCAAGGACAGTGTCGTTGTACCGTACATCAAGGACAGTGTCGTTGTACCGTACATCAAGGACAGTGTTGTGCTGTAACTTCGTGAGTAATTTTTACAAAAAGAACAAATAAACTGTATTGTACCGTTATGCCAACCTTGGTCACTACAACCTTGGTCACTACAACCTTGGTCACTACAACCTTGGTCACTACAACCTTGGTCACTACAACCTTGGTCACTACAACCTTGGTCACTACAACCTTGGTCACTACAACCTTGGTCACTACAACCTTGGTCACTACAACCTTGGTCACTACAACCTTGGTCACTACAACCTTGGTCACTACAACCTTGGTCACTACAACCTTGGTCACTACAACCTTGGCCACTACAACCTTGGCCACTACAACCTTGGCCACTACAACCTTGGCCACTACAACCTTGGCCACTACAACCTTGGTCACTACAACCTTGGTCACTACAACCTTGGTCACTACAACCTTGGTCACTACAACCTTGGTCACTACAACCTTGGTCACTACAACCTTGGTCACTACACCTCACCAACACAAGTCACTACACCTCACCAACACACCAACACAAGTCACTACACCTCACCAACACACCAACACAAGTCACTACACATCACCAACACACCAACACAATTCACAACACCTCACCAACACAAGTCACTATACCTCACCAACACAATTCACTATACCTCACTAACACAAGTCACTTTACCTTACTCAGACAGGATGGGACTTACACAGATGACAACAAGGAAATGAGTGAAATATTGAAATCCCAGTACGACTCTGTGTTTAGTGAACCACTAATCGGTCTGAGGATCGACGACTCAAATGATTTCTTCATGAATGAGCCTCAAAACTCCATAGATGTATGCCAGATTTCCGACATTACCCTAACTCCGATAGATTTCGAAAAAGCCATTGATAACATGCCTATGCACTCAGCCCGGGGCCCAGACTCGTGGAACTCAGTTTTCATTAAGAACTGCAAGAAACCCCTCTCGCGTGCCCTAAGTACACTATGGAGGAGGAGCTTGGACATGGGTGAAATTCCACAATCACTTAAAACAACGGATATAGCCCCACTCCATAAAGGTGGCAGCAAAGCATTAGCTAAGAACTATAGACCAATAGCTCTGACGTCCCACATCATAAAAATCTTTGAAAGAGTGCTAAGAAGCAGGATTGCAAATCACCTGGATTCCCAAAATCTGCACAATCCAGGGCAACATGGGTTCAGGGCAGGTCGCTCCTGCCTCTCACAACTACTGGATCACTATGACATGGCCTTGGATGCACTGGAAGAAAATCAGAATGCAGATGTAATATACACAGACTTTGCAAAAGCATTTGACAAATGCGATCATGGCGTAATAGCCCATAAAATACGTGCTAAAGGAATAACTGGGAAAGTGGGGAGATGGATCTTCAACTTCCTAACAAATCGAACACAAAGAGTAGTGGTCAACAGAGTTAAATCGGAGGCTGCCATAGTGAAGAGCTCTGTTCCACAAGGCACAGTACTCGCCCCCATCTTATTCCTTATCCTCATATCAGACATAGAGATATACACCACAGCACCGTATCATCCTTTGCGGATGATACTAGGATCTGCATGAGGCTGTCATCTGCTGAGGACGCGGTTAACCTCCAAGAAGATATAAACAAAGTTTTCCAATGGGCAACGGTAAACAATACGATGCTCAATGAGGACAAATTCCAACTACTCCGTTATGGAAAACTGGAGGAGATAATAACTAGAACAGAGTATACTACTGACTCCGGCCATACAATAGAGCGGAAAAATAATGTAAGGGACCTGGGAGTAGTAATGTCTGAGGATCTCACTTTCAAGGATCACAACAGTGCCACGATCGCACGTGCAAAGAAAATGATAGGATGGATAATGAGAACTTTCAAAACGAGAGATGCCAAGCCCATGATGATCCTTTTCAAATCACTTGTTCTCTCTAGGCTAGAATACTGCTGTACATTAACATCTCCATTCAAAGCAGGTGAAATCTCAGATCTAGAGAGTGTACAGAGATCCTTTACTGCACGTATAAGTTCTGTCAAGCACCTTAACTACTGGGAACGCTTGGAAGCACTTGACTTGTACTCGTTGGAACGCAGGAGGGAGAGATATATCATAATCTACACTTGGAAAATCTTGGAAGGAATGGTCCCAAATCTGCACACACAAATCACTCCCTACAAAAGTAAAAGACTGGGCAGGGGATGCAAAATGCCCCCAATAAAAAGTAGGGGCGCCATTGGTACACTAAGGGAAAACACCATAAGTGTTCGGGGCCCAAAACTGTTCAACAGCCTCCCATCAAGCATTAGGGGAATTGCCAATAAGCCCCTGGCTGCCTTCAAGAGAGAGCTGGACAGAAACCTTAAGTCAGTGCCGGATCAGCCGGGCTGTGGCTCGTACGTTGGACTGCGTGCGGCCAGCAGTAACATCCTAGTTGACCAGGCCGTGATCCATCGGGAGGCCTGGTCATGGACCGGGCCGCGGGGGCGTTGATCCCTGGAATAACCTCCAGGTAACCAACACAAGTCACAACACCTCGCCAACACAAGTCACTTTACCTCACCAACACAAGTCACTATACCTCACCAACACAAGTCACAAAACCTCACCAACACAAGTCACAAAACCTCACCAACACAAGTCACAAAACCTCACCAACACAAGTCACAAAACCTCACCAACACAAGTCACAAAACCTCACCAACACAAGTCACAAAACCTCACCAACACAAGTCACAAAACCTCACCAACACAAGTCACAAAACCTCACCAACACAAGTCACAAAACCTCACCAACACAAGTCACAAAACCTCACCAACACAAGTCACAAAACCTCACCAACACAAGTCACAAAACCTCACCAACACAAGTCACTACACCTCACCAACACAAGTCACTACACCTCACCAACACAAGTCACTACACCTCACCAACACACGAACAAGTCACTACACCTCACCAACACACGAACAAATCACTACACCTCACCAACACACGAACAAGTCACTACACCTCACCAACACACGAACAAGTCACTACACCTCACCAACACACCAACACAAGTCACTACACCTCACCAACACAAGTCACTACACCTCACCAACACACCACAGGTCACTACACCTCACCAACACACCAACACAAGTCACTACACCTCACCAACACACCAACACAAGTCACTACACCTCACCAACACACCAACACGAGTCACTACACCTCACCAACACAAGTCACTACACCTCACCAACACACCAACACGAGTCACTACACCTCACCAACACAAGTCACTACACCTCACCAACACACCAACACAAGTCACTACACCTCACCAACATACCAACACAAGTCACTACACCTCACCAACACACCAACACAAGTCACTACACCTCACCAACACACCAACACAAGTCACTACACCTCACCAACACACCAACACAAGTCACTACACCTCACCAACACATCAACACAAGTCACTACACCTCACCAACATACCAACACAAGTCACTACACCTCACCAACATACCAACACAAGTCACTACACCTCACCAACACAAGTCACTACACCTCACCAACATACCAACACAAGTCACTACACCTCACCAACACACCAACACGAGTCACTACACCTCACCAACACAAGTCACTACACTTCAACATACCAACACGAGTCACTACACCTCACCAACACACCAACACAAGTCACTACACCTCACCAACATACCAACACAAGTCACTACACCTCACCAACACACCAACACGAGTCACTACACCTCACCAACACAAGTCACTACACTTCACCAACATACCAACACGAGTCACTACACCTCACCAACACAAGTCACTACACCTCACCAACATCACAGTGCTCCATATGATAGAAAATACTCCGCTAATGGGTTATAACTATGACCATAATTTTTAAAGGGGGTGGAGGGGTAAGCCAGTGGAAGGTCTCAGTCAGATGACCAAAAGCTCCAGCTGCTGGTCGTCATATGACTAAGACCTGCATCAGGATACACTTGTTCTGTCTTATGACGAACCTTGCGTAACCTAACCATGTACTAGAATTACAAAACAGATTTTCGTCTGCGAGGGTGGTATGGCAGGGTGGGTGGGTGGTGCTAGGTGGGCGGGTGGGTGGTGCAGGATGGGTGGGTGGGTGGTGCTGGGTGGGTGGGTGGTGCAAGGTGGGTGGGGGGTGGTGCAGGGTGGGTGGGTGGTGCTGGGTGGGTGGGTGATGCAAGGTGGGTGGGTGGTGCAGGATGGGTGGGTGGGTGGTGCAAGGTGGGTGGGCGGGTGGTGCAGGGTGGGTGGATGGGTGGTGCAAGGTGGGTGGGTGGTGCAGGGTGGGTGGGGTGGAGAGGGAGAGTTCTCAGTGTGGAAAAGAGTGGGTGGGCGGTGGCGGCGAGGGTGGGTGGAGATGTAAGGTGAGGAGTGGATGATGAGGGTGGGTGAGGGTGGAGGGGATGGGTGGATGATGGTAGGTGGGTGATGGTGGACGGGGTGGGAGGGCGTATTTGACCTTGCTCAGCGGGGTGTGACGTCACCACACTGTTTAGATTTGCGGGAGTGGGAGGAGGGGGGCGGGTGGTGGTTGATGGAGTAGGGGCACAGAGAGGTGAGTGGGGGAGGGGGCGGTGGAGAAAGGAGTAGTAGGGACACAGAAAGGTGAGTGGGGGAAGGGGGAGGAAGGAGTAAGGGGGACACAGGAGGTGAGGTGAGGGGGAGGGGGTAAGGAGTAGGTGGCACAGGAAGGTGAGTGGGGGGAGGGGGAAGGAGTAAGTGGCACAGGAAGGTGAGTGGGGGGAGGGGGAAGGAAGAGGTGGCATAGGAAGGTGAGTGGGGGAAGGAGTAAGTGGCACAGGAAGGTGAGTGGGGGGAGGGGGAAGGAAGAGATGGCACAGGAAGGTGAGTATGGGGAGGGGGAAGGAGTAAGTGGCACAGGAAGGTGAGTGGGGGAGGGGGGAAGGAAGAGGTGGCACATGAAGGTGAGTGGGGGGCGGGGGGAAGGAAGAGGTGGCACAGGAAGGTGAGTGGGGGTAGGGGAAGGAGTAAGTGGCACAGGAAGGTGAGTGGGGGGAGGGGGAAGGAGTAAGTGGCACAGGAAGGTGAGTGGGAGGGAGGGGGAAGGAGTAAGTGGCACAGGAAGGTGAGTGGGGGTAGGGGAAGGAGTAAGTGGCACAGGAAGGTGAGTGGGGGGAGGGGGAAGGAGTAAGTGGCACAGGAAGGTGAGTGGGGGGAGGGGGAAGGAGTAAGTGGCACAGGAAGGTGAGTGGGGGGGGGGGAAGGAGTAAGTGGCACAGGAAGGTGAGTGGGGGAGGGGGAAGGAGTAAGTGGCACAGGAATGTGAGTGGGGGAGGGGGAGAGGAGTAAGTGGCACAGGAAGGTGAGTGGGGGGAGGGGGAAAGAGTAAGTGGCACAGGAAGGTGAGTGGGGGGGAGGGGGAAGGAGTAAGTGGCACAGGAAGGTGAGTGGGGGGAGGGGGGAGGAGTAAGTGGCACAGGAAGGTGAGTGGGGGGGGAGGGGGAAGGAGTAAGTGGCACAGGAATGTGAGTGGGGGAGGGGGAGAGGAGTAAGTGGCACAGGAAGGTGAGTGGGGGGAGGGGGAAAGAGTAAGTGGCACAGGAAGGTGAGTGGGGGGGAGGGGGAAGGAGTAAGTGGCACAGGAAGGTGAGTGGGGGGGAGGGGGGAAGGAGTAAGTGGCACAGGAATGTGAGTGGGGGAGGGGGAGAGGAGTAAGTGGCACAGGAAGGTGAGTGGGGGGGAGGGGGAAAGAGTAAGTGGCACAGGAAGGTGAGTGGGGGGGAGGGGGAAGGAGTAAGTGGCACAGGAAGGTGAGTGGGGGGAGGGGGGAGGAGTAAGTGGCACAGGAAGGTGAGTGGGGGGAGGGGGGAGGAGTAAGTGGCACAGGAAGGTGAGTGGGGGGAGGGGGGAGGAGTAAGTGGCACAGGAAGGTGAGTGGGGGGAGGGGGGAGGAGTAAGTGGCACAGGAAGGTGAGTGGGGGGGAGGGGGAAGGAATAAGTGGCACAGGAAGGTGAGTGGGGGGAGGGGGAAGGAGTAAGTGGCACAGGAAGGTGAGTGGGGGGAGGGGGAAGGAGTAAGTGGCACAGGAAGGTGAGTGGGGGGAGGGGGAAGGAGTAAGTGGCACAGGAAGGTGAGTGGGGGGAGGGGGAAGGAGTAAGTGGCACAGGAAGGTGAGTGGGGGGGAGGGGGAAGGAGTAAGTGGCACAGGAAGGTGAGTGGGGGGAGGGGGGAGGAGTAAGTGGCACAGGAATGTGAGTGGGGGAGGGGGGAGAGGAGTAAGTGGCACAGGAAGGTGAGTGGGGGGGGAGGGGGAAAGAGTAAGTGGCACAGGAAGGGGAGTGGGGGGGAGGGGGAAGGAGTAAGTGGCACAGGAAGGTGAGTGGGGGGAGGGGGGAGGAGTAAGTGGCACAGGAAGGTGAGTGGGGGGAGGGGGGAGGAGTAAGTGGCACAGGAAGGTGAGTGGGGGGAGGGGGGAGGAGTAAGTGGCACAGGAAGGTGAGTGGGGGGAGGGGGGAGGAGTAAGTGGCACAGGAAGGTGAGTGGGGGGGAGGGGGAAGGAATAAGTGGCACAGGAAGGTGAGTGGGGGGAGGGGGGAGGGGGAAGGAGTAAGTGGCACAGGAAGGTGAGTGGGGGGAGGGGGGAGGAGTAAGTGGCACAGGAAGGTGAGTGGGGGGAGGGGGAAGGAGTAAGTGGCACAGGAAGGTGAGTGGGGGGAGGGGGCAGGAGTAAGTGGCACAGGAAGGTGAGTGGGGGGAGGGGGAAGGAGTAAGTGGCACAGGAAGGTGAGTGGGGGGGAGGGGGAAGGAGTAAGTGGCACAGGAAGGTGAGTGGGGGGAGGGGGAAGGAGTAAGTGGCCCAGGAAGGTGAGTGGGGGGAGGGGGAGAGGAGTAAGTGGCACAGGAAGGTGAGTGGGGGGAGGGGGAAGGAGTAAGTGGCACAGGAAGGTGAGTGGGGGGAGGGGGAAGGAGTAAGTGGCACAGGAAGGTGAGTGGGGGGGAGGGGGAGAGGAGTAAGTGGCACAGGAAGGTGAGTGGGGGGGAGGGGGAGAGGAGTAAGTGGCACAGGAAGGTGAGTGGGGGAGAGGGGGTAAATATAGTAATATAAAAGGGTTAACAAATGAAGTAAAACATCAGAGAAAGACTAAAAAACAACATAAAATCCCCACAATAAACATTATAAAAACTTGAAAAACGCTAGAAAATACGAACTGGGAAGACAATAATATTAATAAAAACGGTGATGGTAGTAAGTCAATATTTCACTGTTACAAAGACAGTCACCTGCGACTGTCATCACAAACTTTAACATTGAACTTTTTCTTGTGTGTTACCAGATATATTATGAAAATATATGTATAATTGATTATTTTTTAACCAGTTATGTGCTAGGTAATAATGTAAAAATTTTGGTCAATTAAATCGAGAAATTTGTTTAAACGGTAAGATAAGTACTTAAGCTTCAGGAGAATTGGTTAATTAGGACGATTAGTGGGCGAATGATCGAGCCTGAACAGCTACTTTCTCTTAATAATAATAATAATAATAATAATAATTAATAATTATTATTATTATTATTGTGGACTTTGCAAAAGATATGGGAAGTAAAATTATATTTATTTTCAAAATATTTCATTAAGTCCAGTAAATGTTACAGATCTGTATGAATGTTACAAGTGTACCTACCTGGAGTCTACCTGCAGGGTATTACGCCCCCGCGGCCTGCTCAATGACCAGGCCTCCCGGTGGATCAGGGCTTGATCAACGAGGTTGTTACTGCTGGCCGCACGTAGTCCAACGTACGAACCACAGCCAGGCTGATTAAGTACTGACTTCAGGTATCTGTCCATTTCCTTCTTGAAAACAACCATGGGTCTATTGGTAATGCCCCTTATGGCTGTGGGAGGCTGTTGAACAGTCTTGGGCCCCGGATACTTATTGTGTTTTCTCTTAGTGTACCAGTGACGCCCCAACTTTTCACTGGGGGTATGTTGCATCGCCTGCCAAGTCTTTTGCTTTCGTAGGTCGTGATTTCTGTGTGCAGATTAGGAACCAGTCTCTCCAGAATCTTCCAGGTGTAGATTATGATAAATCTCTCTCTCGCCTGAGCTCTAGTGAGTACAGGTCAAGTGCTTCCAGGCGCTCCCAATATTTAAGGTGTTTGATGGAACATACGTGCAGTAAAGGTTCTCTGTACATTTTCTAGCTCTGCAATTTCACCTGCCTTGAATGGAGATGTTAATGTACAGCAGTATTCCAGCCTAGAGAGGACAAATGATTTAAAAAAGGATCATCATTGGCTTACCATGTCTTGTCTTGAATGTTCTCATTATTCATCCTATCAATTTCCTAGCAGATGTGATAGTGGCATTGTTGTGGTCCTTGAAGGTGAGGTCCTTCACATTACTTTTCTGTTATTTCCTCGAGTTTTCCATAACGGAGTTGGAGTAGTCTTCAGTGAACATCACATTGTTCTCCGTTGCTCATTGGAAAATTTGGTATATATCTTCTTGGAGATTTGCCGTGTCCTCAATGGATGACACTCTCATGTGGATCGTCTGCAAAGGATGAAACAGTGCTGTGGTTTACATCTCTGTCTGTGTCTGATATGAGGATGAGGAACAGGATGGGGGCGAGTACTGTGCCTTGTGGAACAGAGCTCTTCACTATGGCAGCTTCCGATTTAACTCTGTTTACCACTACTCTTTGTGTTCGATTGGTTAGAAAGTTGAAGATCCATCTGCCTACTTTGCCAGTTATACCTTTAGCACGCATTTTGTGTGCTATTACACTATGATCACACATGTCAAAGCTTTTGCAAAATCTGTGTATACTACATCTGCATTCTGTTTGTTTGCCAGTGCATCTAAGACCATATCATAGTCCAGTAGTTGCGAGAGGCAGGAGTGACCTGTTCTGAAACCATGTTGCCCTGGATTGTGCAATTTTTTGGACTCCAAGTGGTTTGCTATCCTGCTTTTTTTTAGTATGTGGGACGTTAAAGCTATTGGTCTACAGTTCTTAGTTACGGTTTTGCTGTCACCTTTATGGAGTGGGGGTATATCCGTTATTTTTAGTGACTGTGGAATCTCACCTGTGTCTGTGCGCCTTCTCCATAGCATACTTAGGGCCCGTGACGGGTATCTTGCAGTTCTTTATGAACACAGAGGTCCATGACTCTGGGCCTGGTGCTGAGTGCATGGGCATATCGCTAATGGCTCTCGCAAAGTCTAGTGGAGTAAGGGTTATGTCAGAAATTTGGCATACATTGGCTGGGTTTTGAGGCTCTATATGACTGTTACAGGTCTGTATGACTGTTACAGGTCTGTATGTATGTATGCCAGGTAATCGATATTACAGGTCCATCATGACGGTTAGCTCGATAATACAGGTCGCTAATGACGTTGATAATATTACAGGTCCCTGATGACGCTGTAAAAAAGTTACAGGTCTTTGATGACGCCATAAAAATTTACAGGTTCGTGATGACGCTATAAAAAATTTACATGTCCTTGATGACGCTATAAAAATTTACAGGTTCGTGATGACGCTGTAAAAAATGAAAAGAATTTACAGGTCCGTGATGACGCTGTAAGAATCGACAGTGGTGAGGCGGAGTCACCGTGCCAGAGGGGCTGTTGATGGCATGACCTTTGAGGAGGGTAATCGTGCTCTTAAAGTGTGCTTCTCGACCATAAAACCTCGCAGGGACATCACGTTCTTAACTTCCCCCCCCCCACTCCCTCCAACCCAGGGCAGATTATTTACATCCCGGGCCAGATTTTGTTGCCATGGAAACAGCGGGTGGTGGTATGTGTGGCTCGCTTATGTGTGTGTGTGTGTGTGTGTGTGCGCGTGCGCGTGTGCGTGTTTTGGTTGTCAAAGGCACTTGTCGATAGACACTTGGCCTGTGGATGTGTTTTTAAGTGTAGGTGTAGGAATGTGTGAGAGTTACTAGTTGTGTGGGTGTGTGTACTCGCCTATTTGGGGTTGCAGGGGTCGATTCACAGCTCCTGGCCCCGGCTTTTCGTTAGTCGCCACTAACCCTTTCGCTGACTGTGCCGTAGTACTGCACCATGACCTCAGCTCAATCAGATAAGATGTGAGCGGTAAATTTGGGCCTAGATCTGAAAAAATAGGTCTATGTGATAAGTTTCCACCATAAAGAAAAAATCCTGCAGCACGCAGTGCATAATGGGGAAAAAACTGCGACAGTGTTTTTGGTTTAAATCAGCGACTTTGTGGCGTATTTTCGTGTGGTTTTTATGATTTTATTCTCAATTTCGTGGTGTCATTTGATAGAATTGAAGATATATTACAGAAATAGAGATAATTTGATAGGTTTTAGGACGGAAATTAGCTTGAAATTGAGCCCTAAGTCGCGGAAATGTTCGATTTTCCTCGATGTTCAAAATTAAACGAATCACGTCACGCGCCAAAAATACGCCAACTGGTGGGTCAGTGATGCGTTCACGAATGCGTTGATATTATTTATACAATTATTACAATATTGAATAACAGTAAATCTTATAGTTTTGTGTGTGAATAAAAAATCAAAATGGAATTCATGTGTGAAGCCTGGAAACATAACTAATGAACAGAGAAAATGTTATTTTAGTGCCACGAATGTCTGCATTATGCTAAACCCGTTTTGAAATTGGAATATCTTGAAATTTGTGTAAAATTGGTCAAATAACCAATTTCTGATGCAGTTGATTGGGCAGTTTCTTGTGCTCAGTCGATGAAGTGGAAGACATACTAGCGAAATAGCTAAGAATTTGGTCGAATGGAACACTGTAATTGTCCTAAAATAGGACTCAAAGTGGGGAAAATCGTTGATGCGTAAATATCGCTGACGCAGCAAAATTCGCGTAAGCGTAATTTCGTCAATTTTCCATTAATTTTATTACGTTTTGTGTTATTCCCTTCAGAAAAAGATTACCATTTCATAAGAAAAAAATATTTTTAATTCTTGAACATTGTGGACTAGTTTCAGATCGGGGCTCTGGACAGTGAAAGGGCTAAGTCCACACTTACCCTGCTCCAACAGCTTTATTATACCTCTTCTTAAAGCTATGTATGGATCCTGCCTCCACTACATCACTCTCCATATTCCACTTCCTGACAACTCTGTTACTGAAGGAATACTTCCTAACATCCCTGTGACTCATCTGAGTTTTCAGCTTTCAGCTGTGACCCCTTGTTGCTGTGTCCCATCGCTGAAACATTTGTCCCTGTCCACCTTGTCAAATATCCTCAGTATTTTATATGTCGTTATCATGTCCCCCCTATCCCTCCTGCCCTCCAGTGACGTCAGGTTGATTTCCCTTAACCTCTCCTCGTAGGACATATGCCTTAACTCCGGAATTAGTCTTGTTGTAAACCTTTGCACGTTCTCTAATTTCTTGACGTGCTTGACTGTGTGTGGTACTGTATCAAAAGCTTATTTACAGTCCAAGAAGATGCAGTCTACCCATCTCTCTCTCCCTGTCTTTTGTTACCTTATCGTACAACTCCAGTAGGTTTGTGATGCTGGATTTTCCTTGCCTGAAGCCATGCTGGTTGTCATTTATGAGCCCGTTCCTTTCTAGGTGCTCCACCACTTTTCCTGATAATCTTCTCTATAACTTTATATACTCTACATATCAGCGAGAATGGTCTGTAGTTTAGTGCTGCCTGTCTGTCTCCTTAAAAAGTGGAAATACGTTTGCTGTCTTCTACACCTCAGACAGTTGCCTTGTTTCAATAGATTTATTGAAGATTATTGAAAGTGGCACACAGTGCATCTGCTCTCTCTCAGGACCCCACCGCCTTCTAGGTATCTAGTTCCCCTAGCAGTTTCTTCACCTCTTCCTCCTCTGTTGTGTGCAGTGTGCCCTGCCCTTGCTGGTGCACCCTCCTCCCTCGGTTAGCTGGAAGCCTCTCTGTCTCCACCGTGAATACCTTCCTGAATCTTGAGCTGAGCTCCTAGCATACTTCCTGGTCTGCGTGCGGCTAGCAGTAACAGCCTGGTTGGCCAGGCCCTGATCCACCGGGAGGCCTGGTCATGGACCGGGCCGCAGGGGCGTTGATCCCCGGAATAACCTCCAGGTAACCAGGTAGGTCACTCCCTGTGAGCTTCCCTCCGTCCTCACCCTGATCATCTGGTCCTTGACTGTTGCTTTCCTCCTTATGTGGCTGTATAACAACTTTGGGTCAGATTTGGCTTTTGATGCTATGTTATTCTCGTATTGTTGCTGGGCCTCTCTCCTTATCCATGCATATTCATTTCTGGCTCTTCAGTTCAACTCCCTATTTTCCCGAGTCCTTTGTCTTCTATACTTTTTCCATGCTCTAACACACTTGGCTTTGGCCTCTTCATACCTCTTGGTAAACCATGGACTCACTGTAGTCTTCCCATTGTTTGTTTCCCTTTGTCATGAACTCTGCCTCCCTGCACTTTGTGCTCACGTGTTCCATCATTTCGTTTACTGTCTTCTCTAGCTCTCTTACCCACAGCACCTCATACAGGAATTGCCTGACGCATGTGTAATTCCTTTTTTTGAAGTTTGGTTTTTCCCATCCTTCTCGTGCTGCTTCACTCTTTATTATCTCTACTGTGTAGAGATAATAAAGACTGAGGGGCGTTTCGTGTGTGATTTTCCCTATGTCTGAACTGTTCAAGGTGAATACGAGGTCCAGCCGTGGCGGTTCAATGTCTCCTCTCTCTGGTTTTGTGTGTGTGTACTTCCTGTATGTGTGGTTGCAGGGGTCGATGCAGAGCTCCTGGTCCCGCCTCTTCACTGGTCTCAATTAGGTCCACTCCCGGAATCAAGAGAGTTGTCGTACCTCTTCTTAAAAGTGTGTGTATCCCATTTTAGTATTTTGTATGTCGTTATGATGGCGGATTTAAAGTTCAGTTACCACATGTGTGTTCATGTCTGCAGTGGTGTGTGCGTATACTCGCCTACTCTCTTGTTTGAAGTTGCAGGGGTCGAGTCGCAACTTTGTGTGTGTAAGCATACAGTGAAACAGAATTGCATGCCCTCTGGTGGGTTAATGATGTATACCATGAACAGCAAGGGTCCAAGTACTGAACAATTGGGAGTACTCCACTCCTAACCCTAACTCCTGTAGTCCCACTTGAGGAATTCACTGTTCGTCCTGCCTGCTCCTGCAGTTTGTGTGTTCTCACGGGGGTGTCAGCATGCTGATATTCTTGAGAAGCATCGATCTTCCTTCCTGGGACGAGGCACCTGCCAGATGCTCACCCCTGAGCAGCGGCACACTGGGACTTTACCGGAGACGCTCTTATACTTGTATATGCTATGAGTACTCACCTGTATGTGGTTGCAGGGGTCGAGTCACAGCTCCGGTGTGTACTCGCGTATTTGTGGTTGCATGGGTCGAGTGAGTGTGTGTGTGTGTGTGTGTGTGTGTGTGTGTGTGTGTGTGTGTGTGTGTGTGTGTGTGTGTGTGTGTGTGTGTGTCGTGCCGAATAGGTAAAACTTGCGATTTTGGCTTCAATAGCAACACTCTTCTTGCCGGATAAGGCAAGCGAAAATTTGTCTATGCCATAATTTCACAAAAATCATTTTGATTGTAGCGAAAAAAATATATTTCATTGATTATTATTAAATTGCTGTAAACTTATCTAAAATATATTTAGTTGGATTAAGCTAAAATAAATTGTGCTTGTTATTATAAGGTTAGGTAAGTTTTCTAAGGTTCTTTTGGTACAAAATTTTAAATTTTTACATTAACATAGATGAAAAAATATATCTTTGAACGTATAAGAAAAAAATTCAGAAAGGACTTAATTTTAAATGAGTTCTTCCTAATTGACCAGTTTTACTTATTCGACTATATATATATATATATATATATATATATATATATATATATATATATATATATATATATATATATATATATATATATATTCAACAAGTCGGCCGTCTCCCACCGAGGCAGGGTGACCCAAAAAGAAAGAAAATCCCCCAAAAAGAAAATACTTTAATCATTCAACACTTTCACCTCACTCACACATAATCATTGTTTTTGCAGAGGTGCTCAGAATACAACAGTCTAGAAACATGTACGTGTAAAGATACACAACATATCCCTCCAAACTACCAATATCCCAAACCCCTCCTTTAGAGTGCAGGCATTGTACTTCCCATTTCCAGGACTCAAGTCCGGCTATGTAAAAATAACCGGTTTTCCTGAATCCCTTCACTAAATATTACCCTGCTCACACTCCAACAGCTCGTCAGGTCCCAAATACCATTTGTCTCCATTCACTCCTATCTAACACGCTCACGCACGCACGCTTGCTGGAAGTCCAAGCCCCTCGCCCACAAAACCTCCATTACCCCCTCCCTCCAACCTTTTCGAGGACGACCCCTACCCCGCCTTCCTTCCCCTACAGATTTATACGCTCTCCATGTCATTCTACTCTTCCATAATCTCTAAATGACCAAACCACCTCAACAACCCCTCTTCAGCCCTCAGACTAATACTTTTATTAACTCCACACCTCCTAATTTCCACACTGCGAATTTTCTGCGTAATATTTACACCACACATTGCTCTTAGACAGGACATCTCCACTGTCTCCAACCGTCTCCTCGCTGCAGCATTTACAACCCAAGCTTCACATCCATATAAGAGTGTTGGTACTACTATACTTTCATACATTCCCTTCTTTGCCTCCATGGATAACATTTTTGCCTCCACATATACCTCAATGCACCCCTCACCTTTTTTCCTTCATCAGTTCTATGATTAACCTCATCCTTCATAAATCCATAGGCTGACACTTCAACTCCCAAATATCTGAAAACATTCACTTCTTCCATACTCCTCACCAATTTGATAACCAATTTTTCTTTATCTAAATCATTTGATACCCTCATCACCTTACTCTTTTCTATGTTCACTTTCAACTTTCTGCCTTTACACACACACACCCAAATTCGTCCACTAACCTTTGCAATTTTTCTTTAGAATCTCCCATAAGCACAGTATCATCAGCAAAAAGTAACTGTGTCAATTCCCATTTTGTATTTAATTCCCCATAATTTAATCCCACCCCTCTCCCGAACACCCTAGCATTTACTTCTTTTACAACCCCATCTATAAATATGTTAAACAACCATGGTGACATTACACATCCCTGTCTAAGACCTACTTTTACTGGGAAGTAGTCTCCCTCTCTTCTACACACCCTAACCTGAGTCTCACTATACTCTTAAAAACTCTTTACAGCATTTAGTAACTTACCACCTATTCCATATACTTGCAACATCTGCCACATTGCTCCCCTATCCACTCTATCATATGCCATTCTAAGTCATAAATGCAATAAAAACTTCCCTACCTTTATCTAAATACTGTTCACATATATGCTTCAATGTAAACACTTGATCTACACATCCCCTACCCACTCTAAAACCTCCTTGCTCATCCGCAATCCTATATTCTGTCTTACCTCTAATTCTTTCAATAATAACACTACCGTACACTTTTCCTGGTATACTCAGTAAACTCATTCCTCTATAATTTTTACAATCTGTTTTGTCCCCCTCCCTTTATATTAAGGGGCTATACACGCTCTCTGCCAATCCCTAGGTTCTTTCCCCTCTTTCATACATTTATTAAACAAGAATACCAACCACTCCAACACTATATCCCCCCCTGCTTTTAACATTTCTGTCATGATCCCGTCAGTTCCAGCTGCTTTACCCCCTTTCATTCTACGTAATGCCTCACGCACCTCCCCCACACTCACATCCTGTTCTTCTTCACTCCTAAAAGATGATATACCTCCCTGGCCAGTGCATGAAATTACCGCCTCTCTTTCTTCGTCGACATTTAAAAGTTCCTCAAAATATTCTCGCCATCTACCCAAAACCTCCATCTCCCCATCTACTAACTCCCCTACTCTGTTTTTAACTGACAAATCCATTAGTTCTTATTTTCATTAAAATTTCTTGACAGTGCCTCTCCCACTCTATCATCTGCTCTCCTTTTGCACTCTCTCACCACTCTCTTTACCTTTCTTTTACTCTCCATATACTCTGCTCTTCTTATAACACTTCTGCTTTGTAAAAACCTCTCGTAAGCTACCTTTTTCTCTTTTATCACACCCTTTACCTCATCATTCCACCAATCACTCCTCTTTCCTCCTGCACCCACCCTTCTATAGCCACAAACTTCTGCCCCACATTCTAATACTGCATTTTTAAAACTATTCCAACCCTCTTCAAACCCCTACCCCCCCCCCCACAACTCATACTTGCACCAGCCCACCTTTCTGCCAATAGTTGCTTATATCTCACCCGAACTTCCTCCTCCCTTAGTTTATACACTTTCACCTCCCTCTTGTTACCATTTTCCTCTTGTCCCATCTACCTCTTACTCTAACTGTAGCTACAACTAGATAATGATCCGATATATCAGTTGCCCCTCTATAAACATGTACATCCTGGAGCCTACCCATCAACCTTTTATCCACCAATACATAATCTAACAAACTACTTTCATTACGTGCTATATCATACCTTGTATATTTATTTATTCTCTTTTTCATAAAATATGTATTACTTATTACTAAACCTCTTTCTACACGTAGCTCCATTAAATTTACCTACTACTCCCTCCATAACATTTTTACTCACTTTAGCACTGAAATCCCCAACCACAGGTACTCTCACACTTGGTTCAAAACTCCCCACGCATTCATTCAACATTTCCCAAAAATCTCTCTCACTCTCTCTCTCCTCTACACTTGTCTCTTCCCCAGGTGCATATACGCTTACTATAACCCACTTCTCACATCCAACCTTTATTTTACTCCACATAATCCTAGAATTAATACATTTATAGTCCCTCTTTTCTTGCCATAGCTGATCCTTCAACATTATTGCTACTCCTTCTTTAGCTCTAACTCTATTAGAAACCCCTGACGTAATCCCATTTATTCCTCTCCACTGAAACTCTCCCACCCCCTTCAACTTTGTTTCACTTAAAGCCAGGACATCCAGCCTCTTCTCATTCATAACATCCACAATCATCTCTTTCTTATTCGCACAACATCCACGCACATTCAGACTTCCCACTTTGACAGTTTTCTTCTTATTCTTTTTAGCAATTATTACAGGAAAAGGGGTTACTAGCACATTGTTCCCGGCATTTTAGTTGACTTTTTCAACACACATGGCTTACGGAGGAAAGATTCTTATTCCACTTCCACATGGATATAAAAGGAAAAGTAATAAGAACAAGAACTATTAAGATAAAATCAAAGAAAACTCAGATGAGTGTGTATAAATAAACGTGTACATGTATGTACACGTTTTCATCATGAGGTCTGTAATACAGTGCTCCTGCCTGGAGAACATAAAATCACTTCATCAGAGGGTGTCCAGCAAGGGCAGCCTATCGCCCCATTTCACTGTCAGGCTGACCAGTGAGGTAAACATCTGGTTCCTGGATAATGGCACACTAGCAGGCACAAAGGAGTCCCTTCTAGATCTTGACCAGATGACACAGGGACAGGAAATGGGACTCATCCTTAATCCATCCAAATATGAAATTATGTCAGTCAACAAGTGATCGACGCAGTGAGACTACCAGGTGCATCAATCATTGCCCCCCACAAATTGCATCTTGCTTGGAGCACCTCTATGAACTGACGCCATTGATTCAATTGTTAGAAAGAAACTGGACGAGTTGAAGATGGAACAACGAATAGGCAGTCTTGACATCCACGATGCCTTGCATCTTTTCACAAAGTGCTTGAGTCTGCTCAGGTTAACATATTTACTAAGATGTGCACCCTCGTATGATAACCCTATACTGCATGAATACGACGGTATCCTGAGGAACATTTTTTTTTTCACAAAACTACACAACGTTACTCAGGAAGACGGGTGGTGGAACCAAGCTACACTTCCAGTCAGACTAGGAGGTACTGGTGTCCGTAATTCATTACAGATTGCACTACCTGCTTTCCTGTCCTCATGTGTGGCATCCAGTGAACCTGTAGCAGCGATTCTCCCTGAACATCTTAGGAACAATGTTGAAGTAAATCCATGACCAAAAGTTCATTGATGGAGCCAGGCTCTGGAATAATCTAACGGGCTCTGAAACCAGATCTGCAACCCCCTCCCTCCCCAACAACTACAGTCACACTGAGATGGCCCAATAGTGGAGAATATAGCCTCAAAAATGTTTCAGAGTGTGTCGAGGAAGGATAGCGTCCCCCCCTCCTAGCAGTGAAAGATCTTTATGCAGGGAATTTCTTGTTGGCTGTCTCCAGTTCCTCTCATGGCACATGTCTCGACCCACAGACCATCCGCATTGGTGTTTTCCTTCGCCTTGTCGCCTCTGTTCTCGCCGGACACAGGTATATTTGGTGGTACCATGGTCTTGTTTGCAAGGCATGAAGAAGTTAACATTTAGAGAAGCCTCGCAACAGCCGGATGCCCAGCAATAAGGAAGCCACCTCATCTATGCAGATCAGATTCCAACCGAAAGTGTCCAGATAGAATCAGCTTTCAAGCCTGGACAGACGGCAAACAGTGTGGGACTACACATGTGCACCCACACTAGCTGAAACCTATCTTCAGTACACCAGGGAGGAAGGGGCAGCTGCAAACTTCAGGGAGTCCCGGAAGTTTAGAAAATACGGTGAACTTGCCTATCATTATATGTTTGTTCCCATAGGTTCAGAGACCCTTGGCCCATGGGAAAAAGAGTGCATCTAAGTTGCTTAAGGAGTTAGGGAAAAGACTCATCAGGGTAACTAGGGATCCCAGGGCGGCTAGTTTTCTATTCCAGCGACTCACCACTGCAGTTCGAAGGGATAATGCCTGCTGCCTGTATCCTGGGCACGCGCCCCAGCTCTGAGGAGCTGGATTAGATTTTCGCATTGAAATTTTTGACAAGCACCTACTAATGTGTATTTGAAATGTATCCGTCAAACCTCATGTACTGTCTATGCCATTCTTGTACCAGCAATGTATCTTTTGAGGCTTGTGTAATATATATATATATATATATATATATATATATATATATATATATATATATATATATATATATATATATATATATGATCAATAATAAAGAGAATAAAGAGAATAAAGAGAAGCCTCGCCACAGCCCGTTGCCCAGCTCAACGGGAACCCCAAGTACAGAGGTCTGATGGAAGTCAAAAGCGTCCTGATGGAGCCACTATGCTACCCTGGAAGGATGGAAAGCAGATTGCCTGGGACTACACCTGTGCTGCCACATTGGCAGACACCTACTTGCCATACTCTGTAGTGGAAGGGGGTGGAGCTGCCAGCCACAGGGAGACCCAGAAGATCCGAAAATATGAAGACCTTCCCCCTTGCTATAACTTCATTCCAATAGGGTCGGAGACCCTTGGAGCATGGGGCAAATGTGCTCTAAAGTTCCTCAAAGAGCTGGGTGAAAAGCTCATCATAGAAACCAAGGACCACAGGGCGACCAGCTTCCTCTTTCAGAGACTCAGTGTTGCGATCCAGAGAGGAAATGCCTGCAGCATTCTGGGCACGCGGCCCACCGCAGGGGAGCTGGACGAAGTATTCGAGATGTAGCTGAGTTACCTATGTTGTTTTACTTTGTATCATATTTTTGTGAATGTTTCGTCAATGTATTTTGTCTTTAAATAAAATATATATACATAATATAGGGGGTGGTAGGAGAAAATTCTCAAACAGCTTCAGGGAGAATCTTGAGTTTTCCCTGAAGCAAGTTTATTTTTTTTTCTCTGAGGATGAGGGTCCCCATGACAGTTCTAGAGGTGGTACCTCCCTATATTTTTATTATATATGTATATATATATATATATATATATATATATATATATATATATATATATATATATATATATATATATATATATATATATATATATATGAGTAGGTTGGTAGACAGCAACCGCCCAGGGAGGTACTATCGTCCTGCCAAGTAAGTGTAAAACGAAAGCCTGTAATTGTTTTACATGATGGTAGGATTGCTGGTGTCTTTTTTCTGTCTCATCAACATGCAAGATTTCAGGTACGTCTTGCTACTTCTACTTACACTTAGGTCACACTACACATACATGTACAAGCATATATATACACACCCCTCTGGGTTTTCTTCTATTTTCTTTCTAGTTCTTGTTTATTTCCTCTTATCTCCATGGGGAAGTGGAATAGAATTCTTCCTCCGTAAACCATGCGTGTTGTAAGAGGCGACTAAAATGCCGGGAGCAAGGGGCTAGTAACCCCTTATCCTGTATATATTACTAAATGTAAAAGAAACTTTCGTTTTTTCTTTTGGGCCACCCTGCCTCGGTGGGATACGGCTGGTGCGTTGAATATATATAATATATATATATATATATATATATATATATATATATATATATATATATATATATATATATATATATATATATATATATATATCTATATATCATTATGACAGTGTTTCAAGAAAGTTTAGTTTTATCATCAGGTCTCTAATACAGGAGAGATATATAAGTGCAAAGCTTACAAACTAAAAATTAAAAGAAAGTTAAAAACTGAAGAGTGTAATAAAAATGAAAACGCGACATTACTGCATTTATAAAAGTACAGAAGTGGTCAGGTCTTTCATGTGATGATACTCAGCATGAGGTTTTTTATAGACTGGCTTTATTATCTTGTTTAGTAGTTTTAATTGTCGAGTTTAGTGTGCTTTTATTGAATGGGCACTTTTTATCGTAAGGAGTGCCGAATGACCTTTCAATCCCAACGCTCTGCAAATACCCCGGCCCTTTTCCTTGGAGAGGTATTCCAAAGGCCATGACCCCGGCCATCTCAGGTGGGATCCTCAGTGCAAAGCGTGGGTGTTCCTTGGAGACCTTGGAGCTCCTCAATCGGGTTGAGGTCCTGGACGTGGTATGTGCTGACCCCTGTGGCAAGAGTCTCCTCCCCAGCCTCGCCTGGAGGCCACCCTCTAGGGTACCGTTCTTTGAAGGACGTGTATCTCTTGGATGCTTCTTGCCAGACGGATGCTTAAGGGCCATCCTCTCTTCTCCTTTCCGATTTTGTTCTTGTCGGTGCGTCCTTGCGTTTACTTCATTCCCTCCTGGTGTGCTCGTCATACGAGGGGCAGAGATAAAAAGTGGCAGTGCGGCATCTCTAATTCATCTGGAAGTAAAGTTACAACTATCTGGGCGAGCTTGTGGATGGACTTCGACTGTCCCCTCCCCCTTACACTTACCTCCAGATTGGGTCCCTGACTACTCTGGTCTCGAAGAACTCTAGCCCCAGCCTCATTTACCTTCTTATAGACTTCATTGCCCACCATCCTTCACGGGATAGGGGTTTCTCTGTACCGGATATAAAAGTTCTTCTTTTGGAGTTCTTGTTGACCTTACTGGATGATGAATGAGTCTGCAACATGCCACATGAGTGCTTTGACGGGCGAAGACATCGGTTTCAGTTCCTTGTATCTGGATTTCAGGTGGTTGTCCAGAATTTGTATGGCAGCGAATGTTTGCCCACCTGTCAGAAACTGTTTTTTTCCTCTGCGTGAAAACTTGAAGCAGTGGACTACTGCCCTCTTGTGCCCCGAGTACGTGTCACTCGTGACCTCGGAGATTTCCACTATATACAAAGTGCTTATGATTATTTAGTGGAAGTCGCCCTGGGGACTGTAGGGGCTGATATGCCTCACTCACACAGCTTGTAGTCTCTTCCGTCAGTACCCTGCTGCAACAAAAGCTGTAAGCACCATTGACGAATCGCCTGATAAGCCTGTCGCCGCCTGTGACAAACCTGTTCACCGTACGACCTGGATCCATTACGTGGAAGGAGAAAGTCTTCACCCACCCTTAACCTGAAGTGAATTTTGAACAAAATTAAAAACGTCCAAAAATAAAGAATAGAAAGTCACAATACCGTGACTGGAACAATACACAAATAACCCGCACATTGGAGAAAGAAACTTAGGACGACGTTTCGGTCCGACTTGGTCCACGTCGGACCGAACTATCATTCAAGGTTGTGAACTGCCATACAAGGTTGTCTATCATACAAGGCTAACTACCATACAATGTTTACCATGTAAGGTGAACTACCATGCAAAGTTGTGAACCACTAACACCTTTGAGCTGGCTCGCCTGGTGTATTCAGGCCTAGCTAACATCAATGACATATAGAAAGCCGCTCATTATGTAGAGTATTTCGGGCAAATTAGGTCAGTTTTGTCCCAGGATGCGACCCATGCCAGTCGACTAACACCCAGATACCCATTTTACTGATGGGTGAACATGGACAACCAGTGTAAGGAAACACGCCCAGTGTTTCTTCCCTCGCTGGGAATCAAACCTTGACCCTCAGCGCGTGAAGCACTCTCCAGAGTGCAGTTCTGTTGGTTGCCGTCATCTACAGATTCTCTCTCCTTTTTTTTCTCTTTTCGCTCTCTTTTCTCTTTCTCTCCGCCTGATCGTTTGTATCTAAGAGGGAGCCACTAGCCGTTGCATTCCCTAGCGATATCTATCCTCCAGTAAGATTTGTCAGGAAACAGGACAAGTGTTTCCTGAAGCCGGTCTTAGTCATATACTGACCCGCTACTGGAGCTTTTGGTCATCTGACCGAAGCCTTCCACTGGCTTACCCTTTCACTCCTTTAAAAATTATGGTTATAACCATTTTTTATCTGTATGGCATTCGGGGCTGCGGCACTGCCTGTTTGAGCGCTTCTTGCATGCAAAAGATTTTCCCCGGAGGTGGTCCCGCAGGGCAGTGTCTTGAGCAGTTAGTGTTTTATTATGGTCGTTGTTGTCCCTGATAAGTCGGTTTTAAGACTTCCACATTTCGTTACTTTGTATAAGAAACTCATTCTGCGTAATGGAATGCGACAGAGAAGCATAGCTAGCCTTCTTTTGCTATTATTGTGTATCATTCAGAATAGAGTAACAGTACACTGCGGGTGTTTTCCAGTATTATTTAGTAAGAGTTGATGAGTAAGACACGTGCAACAATTGGGTATCTTTATTATTGAAATGTTACCCCTGCACAGTAGGCTTCTTCAGTCAGATAGAGGCAGAAGGTGTGGTAGTGAAAAGATGATGTAATCCGTTCATCAACCTTGGTGAAATAGTATCTGAGGTGGTCAGACCAACTGTTGCACATGTCTTATCAACTTGTCGGTATTTTATACAATTTTCAACATTTAATAAAGTGGCCTCGTAGTCGACGTGCCGGTGAACTGCTCGACGCAGACGCCCGAGGTGGAGTGGGCGTCTGCTGTCAACTACAGGCAGGCAGCTTGGCAGAAAATCAGTAATATAAGGTGGTAGGAAGGTTAAAAGCAGGCAGACTGGAAGTCTGGCTGGCAAGCAAGCAGGCCGCAAGCAGGATGCAAGTAGTAAGTAGACTGGTACGCTAGATGGAAGGCAGGCAGGTTAGTAAGTAGATAAGCTGGAAAAAACAGACCAGGAAGTAGGCAGGCAGACAGATACACAGACACAGGCAGAGGCAGGAAGGCAGCACTCTAAGTGTTTATTATCATAAAACATGCATAAATTGCCCACACTAGTGAAGTCATAAGTCAGAAATAACCTGGAGAGAGGTGGGCACGGTCGACGCCTGAGCTCGTTGACGGAGGCCATATCATACCTGTTCTTAAAGATGTGTATGAAGTTTACCTTCACTTCTTCATTCCCGTCTTGCCACTTTTGCTCATTTGCATCTTTAATTTCCAATCTGTGTCACAATGTTCCCTCTGCATGCCTTTGGGATTGCTTGCTCTTGTTCGACCTGTCAGTTACCCGTAACAGTCTTGCATGTCGTTATCATATTTCTTCTGGCTCGTCTGTCTGCCGTTTTCAGGTTGCATTAAGTATTTCATCATAGGTTATTTCCCTTATCTGTGTACCTCTGCACTTTCTCTTATTTCTGTGCGTGTTTGATCAGATGTGGGCTACCAGCTGCTGATGCTGCACACTGTGAGGAGCATATGACTTTTAAATATTTATTGTTGACTCTTTGTTAAGGTCCCTGAATTCTTAGGTGCGTTATTAGCATGTATGGTGCAGAAGTTACTCAGTTACTGTGGGCTTATGGTTGGTGACACCCTCGCGTCCTTCTTGAGAGAAGTGTGCAACCTCTGTTTAATGTGTACTATGACCTCCATTCTCGATAGTCATAACCTTGTATTTACTGGATGTTAAATTCCAGTAGGCGCTTGCTTAGCCATCCTTGAAGGTTACCCTGATCATATTGTAACTCTTCCCTGTCATCGCTAATTTTTATTCTCTTCTTGTCAATATATGCACAGGAATGTAATGTATATATACATCAGGAAGAGTAGAGGTTCCAGCACTGATGTTTGTGGGACACCATTCGTCAAACACTGTCACTCTCATACTCTCACCTGGACCATCACACACACTGTATTTTTGCTCGTAGAAATGCTTTACAAGATTCCAGTGCCTTTCCCATCATCTCTGCTTGCTATTCTAACTTATGGATCAGACTGGGATGTACGCTGTCAAACGCTGTGTATGTGTATACTCGCCTAGTTTTGGTTGCAGAGGTCGTTTCACAGCTCCTGGTCCCGCTTCGAAGGACACTACTGGCTGCGTGAGCCACATCATACTCTGAAAGCTATGTATGAATCCGGACCTCTCTAAGGATAAATAAGTATTGCCTAACATCCTTGTGACTCGTCAGTATGTTTAACTGATTGTGCCTGATTCCTATCTCGTGAACAAAATTGACTGTCCATCCTGTCATTTCCTCTTGGTATTTTATACGTCATAATCATGTCACCCAGGTCCCTTTATCCTCTGATATTATCAAGTTTAGTTCCTTTAGCTTCTCATCATAGTTTATATCCCTCGGCTCCGAGACTAGTCTAGTTGCAAACCTTTGCACTTTTCCAGCTTTACATGGTTCACCAGATGCAGATTCCATACTATAATTACATACTACAAGTCAGGATTGACTTCTCCCATATATAATATCATGAATGTCTCCTTGTTCAGGTATTCAGCTGATGTGTCTCAGGCAATAGCTCAGAACTGTGCTCACCCCTAGGTCCTTCCCTTTCAGGTAGTTTTGCAGCCTTTGTCCCCGGAGCCAGTGCTCGGTCTCCGGTCATCTTTGCCCTCTCGCGATTTTCCGAACTTTGCATTTGCTGAGGTTAAATTCTAATAGCCACTTGTCAAACTAATTTTTGCAGCTTTTTCAGATCCGTTTGTAATTTTTCTAGGTCTTCTGCTCTTTGTATTTTCCTCACTAGTTTCGCGTCATCTGCGAACAAGGACGCCTCAGACTTTGTTTCTTGTCATGTCATTTACGTATACAAGAAACAGCACTGGTTCAAGTACTGACCTTGTGGAACCCCCACTCACACTCGCTCATCCAGACACCACCTCTCGTTGTTTTCTTCCTGTTAAGTATTCCTTGATCCACTGTTCCGCTTTCCCTCTTATTCCTGCTCTTCAAACTTTTTCCCCAGTCCCTTCTGTGGACTGTATCGAATGCGTTCTGTCAGTTTAAAAATATGCAGTCCACCTATCTCTCCCTCTTCTTAGCTTTTATTACCTTGTCATAGAACTACCGGGTTTGAGACAGGATTTAACATCTGTAAAGCCATCCTCGCTGTTGCTTATAAACTCGTTCCTCTAAAAGTGCTTTACTACTCTCCTGATAATCTCGTTAACCTTACTGATATGCATGTCAGTGGCACGGACCTGTAGTTTAATGTTACCTGCCTATCCCTTTTTTTTTAAATATTAGGACAGTATTCGCCGTTTTTAACACTACTGGCAGGTGTTTCAGTAGACTGGTGGAAGATCGCGGCTAATGAATCACAGTTCTCTCCCTCTCCGGGACCCATAGGGAGGTGTTGCTCTTAGTGCCTTGAGGTACCTTGCTTTCTCAATGCTGTATTCACGTCTTCTCCCTTTGTGTGTATTGTGTCCAGTTCTCTTCCTCCTCAACTCTCTGATGATCATGTTTCCACTGAGAATACTTGAATCTTTTGTTCGGCTCCTACCTGGAGTCTACCTGGAGGGCATTCCGAGGATCAACGCCCCTGCGGCCCGGTCCATGACCAGGCCCCCTGGTGGATCAGGGCCTGATCAACGAGGCTGTTACTGCTGGCCGCACATAGTCCAACGTACGAACCACAGCCCGGCTAATCCGGCACTGACTTTACGTATCTGTCCAGCTCCCTCTTGAAGACAACCAGGGGTCTATTGGTAATTCCCCTTAGGGCTGGTCGGAGACTGTTTAACAGTCTTGGGCCCCGGACACTTACTGTGTTTTTTTTTTAAGTGTACTAATGGCGCCCCTACTTTTCACCGGGGGTATGTTGCATCGCCTGCCAAGGCTTTTGCTTTTGTAGGTAGTGTTTTCTGTGTGCAGATTAGGACCAG
>NC_091357.1:5984999-6017499 GCF_038502225.1 Cherax quadricarinatus
CTTGTTCGTTCTTGATTTCTTTTTTAAGTTGAATATTTTAGTCCATAAGGTTACCCCTTCTCCTTTTAATTCCCCTCTCTTTTAGCCTGTAGTTTACCCATTTACGGCCTTTATCTTTAATTAATTTCTCTTCTAGGAATCTGTAGCTTGGCCAGCTTTCATAACGCTCTGGAAAAAGGCAACTTAGCAGTTGTCACCACTGTCTATCCGGCATTCCTCACGATTATTCCTGGAAATATATATATATATATATATATATATATATATATATATATATATATGTCGTGCCGAATAGGTAAAACGTGCAATTTTGGCTTAAATAGCAACGCTCTTCTTGCCGAAAAAGGCAAGCGAAAATTTGTGTATGCAATAATTTCGCAAAAATCATTCTGAACCTAACGAAAAAATGCATTTCAATGTGTTTGTTATTAAATTATTGTAAACTTATCTAAATATATATTTAGTTAGATTAGGCTTAATTAAATTCTGCTTGTTACAGTAAAGTTAGGTAAGTTTTCTAAGGTTCTTTTGGTACGAAATTATGAATTTTTACATTAACATCAATGAAAAATTAAAGGACTTAATTTTATATTGACCAGTTTTACATATTCGGCACGATAATACACACACACACACACACACACACACACACACATTATATATATATAAAATCTTGGTGTGAAAGAAGTGCTGCTGCTGCTGCTGCTGCTGCTGCTGCTGCTGCTGCTGCTGCTGCTGCTGCTGCTGCTGCCGCCGCCGCCGCCGCCGCCGCCGCCGCCGCCGCCGCCGCCGCCGCCAGCACTACCTATTACTACCAAATAACAAAAAGGCACAATACCGTGACTGGAACAGTACACAACCCGCACATAGAGAGAAGCTTATGACGACGTTTCGGTCCGACAGTGTGACTTTGTCAACGGTCCAAGTCGGACCGGAACGTCATTGTAAGGAGGCTCCTCCCTCCTATATTCGGGTTATTTGTGTACTACTATTTACTATTACCACTACCACCTACTACTACCTGTTGCTGTTACTACTATCTGACCAAATAACGAACAAAAACAACTCCGCGTTTACAACAGCAACAACCGCATGTAAGTTAGTGTTGTCAGTAAGCATCTGCCTTAACTCGTGTATCAAAACAACATTAATGTCACAAATGAGCGAATTTTGGCTAGTTCACCTTCACTTCTCTCTCAGCAGTAGCACGTGACACTGCTGTCGTCTAGCCTTACAGTCTGGCGACGAATTCATTCTCTCTCTCTCTCTCTCTCTCTCTCTCTCTCTCTCTCTCTCTCTCTCTCTCTCTCTCTCTCTCTCTCTCTCTTTTCTTACACAGATCAGTTTTACAAGCTAAGAGCTGTTATCCTATCTCAGCTCATTTCAAAGCCCAGCCCTATCTAAGGTATACTACTACCACCCCAGGATGCCACCCACAACAGTCGGCCAACACCCAGGTACCTACTTGTTGCTAGGTGAAGAGAGGCAGCAGGTGTAAGGAAACACATCTAATGGTTTCCACCCGTACCGGGGATCGAAACCACGTATGTGAGCTGAGTGCGCTACCAACCGAGCTATGGGACACTTACTTACAGGGTCATGTGCATATTTTGCTTTGCGGTTCTTGTCATTTCTGAAAAATCCCGGAGGGAGGGAGGGAAAGGGTCCGTGTTCCTTGGTTGACGACAGTATGGATATCGTCAAAGTATTCTCGAATTATTATTGAAATATCTGACGATATCTTCATTGCCCTACTGAAGTCTTCCATCTCGGGCTGACGGATTTCAACACTGAGCACTATCCTGCGTGTTGGAATGGGACAGGGATGCAGCTTTTGTTCCACTGTGTAAGTCTCATATGGACTAGTGTAGCACCACACTGCTGGTGTATTCAATTTTGTGTAATACAAAAAATTGTCAGTCTGTCCCTGGAGAGAAGTTTCATGACACGAGCCCAGGAGAGACTTCATGGGGTGCTTAAACACCTGAGAATCATTGTGAGAAGCTCTAATAAGGATACCTAAATGTTGTACATCGTGCATGACCATCTTGTCTGTATAATATTAACACTACAGTGAAGAACAATACCTGTAGTCGCAGCTCGGTCACAAAGCAGGCCTGGTTGCTGGACTAATCGATTAGGCTTTTGGTGCCCATAGTCCAGCGTATGCACTAACAGAACTGGACTGATCAGCAGTGACTTGCATAATTTGTCGAGTTTCCTCTTGAAGACAGCCAAGGGTCTGTTGGTGATCTTCCTTTTGTATGAAGGGAGCGTGTTGAAGAGTCGTGGTTCCTCTACACTTATTGAATTCTCTCGCTGTACTCTTCTTCCCTGCTTTTCACCGGAGGTGTCTTGCACTGTCTGCCAAGTTTCTTGTGTTTATTTGTAATTATTTTCACTGTGCAGGTTTGGCACCAAGCCCTCCAGTGTCTTGCAGAAGTAGATTATGATGCATCGTTGTCGCCTACGTTCGAGAGATTTCAGACACTCAGTAATTTAGGTGCTTGAATGAGTTTATTCATGCTTTATATTTTCCAGCTCTGCAATTTCGCCTGTTTTGAAGGAGGCTGTTAGTACACAGTAATACTCCAGCCTAGAGAGAATGAGTAACCTAAAAGAGTGTCATCATTGACCTAACATCCTTTTTTTTTTATCTCGTTTTCCAGCCTATCATTTTCCTTGCAGCTGCAAAGACGACATTGTTGTGCTCCTTTAAAGTGAGATCTACTGACATGACTTTCCGGTCTCTCGCTTTGGACTTAACATCTATTGAGTGATTTAACTTCGTCTTGTACCTGGATCCTGTTTTTATTTCCTTTAGTCCTTCCGTACCAAAATAAGTGAATTTTCTCCTCGTTGAAAATCATATTGTCAGTAACCCATTGGAAGACTTGGTTGAAAAGAGCTTTGAGGCTCACTGTGTCTTCAGTGGATGCCCCTCTCATACAGACTCTAGTATCGTTTGCAAAGGATAATACAGTGCTCTGGTTTATGACACTACGTCAGATGTGAGAATGAGAAAAAAGTGCGGCCTGTACTGTGCCTTGGTAAACAGAGCGCTTCACCGTAGCAGCTTCTGATTTCAATATTTACTATTACTCTTTGGGCTCTGTTAGTTAGGAAGTTAAATATACATCTGTCCACCTTTCCAGTTACTCATTTTGCAATTTGTAAGGAGTTAACCCATGGTCGTTCTCTTCAAAGGCTTTTACAAAGTTGGCGTTCACTACATCTGCTTCTAGGCTGTCTTCCAGTGTATACAAGAACATATGGTAGCAGCCCAGCAATTGCAAGACCTCTTCTAAACCCATGCTGACCTGGGTTGTGCAACTGCTGGGATTCAACGTGATTGACAATCTTCCTTAATTTCATTTAAATTTTTTTGACAATGTTTGTTGAGAAATGGTTTACCAGCTAAGATATAGTTAAATATAGGGAATACTTAGCTGATAAAAGACAGCAAATCGTCTACACAGCCGCCCCTGCAGACGAGGTCTTAAATTGTTGTCATGATCATCTCTCAACGGGCTGTAATAGATCATATTATGTAAACAATAAATTACCCCTAAGGGGTGTTATGTCAGCATATTTCATTCACTGATGGCTGACAAACTTACGTGTGTGGACTCAAAAGTCTGCACCTCACTGCCGACTATAGGTTGATTACAAACTCCTTGCGACTGAAGAAATGCGCAGTCCCCCGTACTACAAGAAATTCGTAACCTATCTTGCTCTTGTAGCATGAGCTATGGTGTTCTTCACACCTTCGACAGGTATCGGTGACTTGATAGCTGAAGTGTCCTTGGATGTCCACGTCTTCCATAGTCTAGGAATACGCACACTGGTACACTATGTTCCACAAGATTGGTCTTTATTGTTCACAATCTTATCACTAAAGAAGCTGATCACACTTCTCTGTAAGTGTTTATTGTGTTTTGTGAGACACTTTGTTCACACTAACGCACGGATCAGTGTTCTTTGTTAGTTATCCTGGCATCAGTGTGACTCTCGGTAGAGTCAAAAGTAATCTGAAGACGCCACAGCCTCATACACCGTCACTGCCCCTAGCACATAAAGGAAAAGCTGACCTAGTACTTTTGCTTCCTTGCCACTTCCTCCATGAAGCAAAGCAGAATGCTTGAATCTTGCTGTCTTAAGCATAGACAACAATGTCCACTATCTTTACCATGGTAATAAAGTGGGAGCAGGATTTTCCTTAATTGTCCTGCTAAGGTAAGAGATGGACTGTCTTTTATTAAAATACACTTTGCAACACTGAAGTCTTGCACGGAGCCTCGGTCGCTTGACCACATCGTATACTGGTACAGCATCTGGGATTAATTACTTGCTGTAGCAGTAAACAAGATGCTTGCCCCTTCTGAGAGGGCTGGGCCCCTCAGGGCTGAAAGGGGATGAAGGGGGCTGATACCCCCCTCCTGGAGAAAATTTCTCCACAATGTTGCTTCACTGATACCTTTGTGGAACGGTTATATCAGCAGACATAGAATATTCAAGGCAGGGCCTGGGGAAGAGTGCATGGACGTGTAATCAGTATCTTTTTCGAAGCCCGTATCCGGCTGCAGGAGATGTCTGCAGCGTTCCTCATCTCGCTCATAAAGAACTTACTTGAGTTAATCTATAGGCTGATCAATGACTCACTGAACACCGAGTCGTACTTGAATTTAAGTAGTTGAATCATTTCCAGGTTGTCAAGTATGTTCCTTCTTGAATCAGAGGCATGATACTAGAGGCTAGATTTTGCGTATCGGAAGTATTTTGGATTTTTCTCGATTTCCCTAATAAGGTAAATAGATACAGATGTAACTAATGTGACATTTTATTGTGCCAACCTTTCGCTTTCCAGGAGCTTTGTAAAGCCGTTACAAACATACAAAGACACGGAGGGTATATATAAATATTACGTGAGGTGAAAGATAGTAGTAGTAGTAGTAGTAGTAGTAGTACTGCTACTACTTCTACTACCTATCTTTCATCTCACGTGGTACCTATATATATATATATTATATATATATATATATATATATATATATATATATATATATATATATATATATATATATATATATATATATGTGTGTGTGTGTGCGCGTATTCACCTAGTTGTACTAACCTAGTTGAGGTTCCAGGGGTCAAGTCCTAGCTCCTGGCCCCGCCTCTTCACTGGTCGTTACTAGGTCACTCTACCTGAACCGTGAGCTTTATCATACCTCTGCTTAAAGCTATGCATGGATCCTGCCTCCACTACATCGCTTCCCAAACTATTTCACGTCCTGACTGCTCTGTGGCTGAAGAAATACTTCCTAACATCTCTGTGATTCATCTGTGGCTTCAACTTCCAACTGTGTCCCCTTGTTGCTGTGTCCCATCTCTGGAACATCCTGTCTTTGTCCACCTTGTCAATTCCTCTCAGTATTTTGTATGTTGTTATTATGTCCCCCCTATCTCTCCTGTCCTCCAGTGTCGTCAGGTCGATTTCCTTAACCTCTCCTCGTAGGACACCCCTTAGCTCTGGGACTAGTCTTGTTGCAAACCTCTGCACTTTGTGTGTGTGTGTGTGTGTGTGTGTTTGTGTGTGTGTGTGTGTGTGTGTGTGTGTGTGTGTGTGTGTGTGTGTGTGTGTGTGTGTGTGTAATGTTTGTAACGGCTTGACACAGCTCCTGGAGAGTGAAACATTGCCACATTAGTTGTATCTGTGTCCATTTCCCTAACATTTCCTCGGTAATTGTACCATTATTACTAAGGCTTTTTCGTTTCCTCTCTCTTGGCACGAACCATTAAATTTAAGGCGTTTTCCAGTTCTCTAGCCAGTCTTTGCGTTTTTGTTTCAGAGTTTGCTGTCTTTGGGGCGTTTTGGTGTTCGTCTTTGTCTATAGAGGGCGGGCCTCTCCCTTTCGAACCTGCATCTTCTCCCCTTCGTTATGACATGTAGCTGGCACTTCTAGTGTCACTGAGTTCTTTCTCTATAGATATGGTTCAGAAATCTGACACCATAGGAGAGCTGAGAGGAGCTCCATGGGATGCTTCACACCATAGGAGAGCTGAGAGGGGATCTATGGGATGCTTGACACCATAGAAGAGCTGAGAGGAGCTCCATGGGATGCTTGACACCATAGGAGAGCTGAAAGTTCCGTGGAATGCTTGACACCATAGAGCTGAGAGGAGCTCCATGGGATGCCTGACACCATAGAGCTGAGAGGAGCTCCATGGGATGCTTGATATCACATGTTACGGAGAGCTTAGAGAGAACCGCCCGTATCCGGCTACAGTGGTTGGTTAAGCAGAGGCCACAAGGCACAAGGAAGGACGGGGGAGGGGTAGGGGAGAAATGGGTTCCAGAGGGGAGGGAGAGGGTTGTGTGGGAGGTGGTACTAAGACGGGAGGGGGAGGGAGGGGTTTCCCGGATGCTGGGTCAGGGGTAAACCAGTTTTTCCTGTTTGAAATCCCCCCCTCCTCATCTCCTCCACCCACACCTCTTCCCCCACTTCCCCCTCCCTCATTCCCCTACCTCTACTACCCTTCTCCTCACATCTCCTACCCACCTCACCCTCCCTAGTAGAGTAGCAGCATGCTATTCTACAGTCAACAAATTAGCATGCTACGGTTCACAAATTAGTCAACAAATCTGCATGCTATAATCAACAAATCATTGTGAGACGACCTTCACGCCTCGGTTCTTCACGTCATTACCTTACTGATATATAATACTGGAGGAGGTTACCTAGGTGTTACACCTGTGTTATTACCTAGGTGTTACACCTGTGTTATTACCTAGGTGTTACACCTGTGTTATTACCCGGGTGTTACACCTGTGTTATTACCTAGATTTTACACCTGTGTGTTATTACCTAGATCTTACAGATGTGTGCTGTTACCCAGGTGTCACCTGTGTTATTACCTAGATCTTACAGATGTGTGCTGTTACCCAGGTGTCACCTGTGTGTTATTACCTAGATCTTACAGATGTGTGCTGTTACCCAGGTGTCACCTGTGTGTTATTACCTAGATCTTACAGATGTGTGCTGTTACCCAGGTGTCACCTGTGTTATTACCTAGATCTTACAGATGTGTGCTGTTACCCAGGTGTTACACGTGTCTTGTTCATCCGTATCACGCTGTTTTCTTATGCTTCATTGTTAGGACACATTGTTAGGACACATTGTTAGGACACATTGTTAGAACACATTGTTAGAACACATTGTTAGGACACACTATAATACTCAACACAACCAGTGGTATACATGAATCATGTTTTCCGAGAGTCAACGCCCCTGCGGCCCGGTCCTGGACTAGGCTTTCTGGTGGATCAAGGTCTGATCAACTAGGCTGTTTTGCAAAAACTTTGTTACTATTATTATTATTATTATTGATTATTATTAGTAGTAGTATTAGCATATAATAATTTAATTAGTTTTAGTACTGTATTATATTATCAGTAGTAGTATAAAATTATTATTAATAGTAGTAGAGGTATAATAGTAATTAGTATAATATTATTATTATTATTATTATTATTATTATTGTTATTGTAGGTGACAGCAAGAACAGTGTTGGCCTCGTACCTCACTAACACATATCACAGCCTAAGGACCCGGGTTCAATCTCGGGTCAGGTGGAGAGGCATGGGCAAGTCTGCTTACACCTGTTGTCCCTGTTCACCTAGCAGTAAATAGGTATCTGGGTGGTTGCCAACTGTCATGGGTGGCATCCTGAGAAAGGGGGGGGGGAAGGTGAAGGGAGGGGATGGCGGAATTAGAATGAACTGAAATTAAAACTAAAGCACGTAATGTTACAGCTCTTGGAATGTAAATTCGAAGTTGTAAAAGAAATTGGCCTTATATTGTAAATTTGAGGTAAAAATCAATGGTATTCAAATCTCTTTGATTTTGAAGATTGAGACACTTATGCAGCATATGGGAATCTTTATTCAGGAAACGTTTCGCCACACAGTGGCTTCATCAGTCCAATACAAAGAGGAAGGCGTAAGGAGAGGAGTAGTATGAGGTAATCAGTCCCTCGGCCTGGAGTCGATGTGTTCAGTCCATCAGTCTTGTAGAATGTACAGCATAGGGCCGTAGACGTGGCTTATATACTGTAGTCAGGCGAGGTGAAGCAGGCGGAGGCGGGGTCATAGTGGTACCATCCACTAGTCGAAGTAGGTCTTCGTCCAAAGGTTGAACAAGTGTTGAAGAATTCTTTGTAACAAGATCCCATGATGCTGCAGTGTCTGACAGTTGTGATGAATGGTTTGAAAAACCAACAAGTTGAAGATTGAGACACTTATGCAGCATATGACCCCGCCTCCGCCTGCTTCACCTCACCTCACTACAGTATATAAGCCACGTCTACGGCCCTATGCTGTACATTCTACAAGATTGATGGACTGAACACATCGACTCCAGGCCGAGGGACTGATTACCTCATACTACTCCTCTCCTTACGCCTTCCTCTTTGTATTGGACTGATGAAGCCACTGTGTGGCGAAACGTTTCCTGAATAAAGATTCACATATGCTGCATAAGTGTCTCAATCTTCAACTTGTCGGTTTTTCAAACCATTCATCACAACTGTCAGACACTGCAGCATCATGGGATCTTGTTACAAAGAATTCTTCAACACTTGTTCAACCTTTGGACGAAGACCTACTTCGACTAGTGGATGGTACCACTATGACCCCGCCTCTGCCTGCTTCACGGCACCTAACTACAGCATATAAGCCACGTCTACGGCCCTATGCTGTACATTCTACAAGATTGATGGACTGAACACATCGACTCCAGGCCGAGGGACTGATTACCTCATACTCCTCCTCTCCTTACGCCTTCCTCTTTGTATTGGACTGAAGAAGCCACTGTGTGGCGAAACTTTTCCTGAATAAAGATTCCCATATGCTGCATAAGTGTCTCAATCTTCAACTTGTCGGTTTTTCAAACCATTCATCACTCTTTGATTTTGTTGGTAATTAAGGCTGGTGAAGGGCTCTTGATTCAAGGGACTGGAACTACTCCCTCTTTGATTCAGCCTGATTACCATCCCATGACCCGTGTGGGTTTAGCACTTCCCCATGAATATACTAGCTATTGGAAGAGTTTCAATTGCTTCGCGAACGGCTGTTTGTAGGACTGATCCAAGCTGGGGTACTGTGTGTGTGTGTGTGTGTGTGTACTGGTTTGTACTCATTTGTGGTTGCAGGGGTTGAGTCGTAGCTCCTGACCCCTTGTGCGTCTGTGTAAGAATGAAATCAGTGTATCTGGCTTCTATTACTGGCTGTAATGACTGGGAACGTCAGTCACCCTTCTCCAGCTTCTGCAACGAACATGTCAGTCGTGTCTGTTTACTGTATGTTACAGGTATGTTGGCCCAACCCCCCTTCTCTCTCTCTCTCTCTCTCTCTCTCTCTCTCTCTCTCTCTCTCTTTCTCTCTTTCTCTCTTTCTCTCTTTCTCTCTTTCTCTCTCTCACCCTCCATCCTCCAAAAATATTGATTTCACTTCGACACAGTACAAAGAACAACTTGAGCACACATACACAACCCGTGTCCCCGGTGCCAGCACTGTTGGGAGTGGCTACTACCAGGTCAGTATCAATATGATGGGTCTGTACCTATAAAAATTTTTGGGTAAACATTATTTTAGGAAATCTCACAACCAATACACTTGATTTAGAAATAAGAACAGTCAACACCGATGATAGTTTAATACCCCGAAACGTTTTCATGTTATATGATGTATTCCCAGTAAAAGTAGGCCTTAGACAAGGATGTGTGATGTCACTGTGGTTGTTCAATATATTTATGGATGGGGTGGTAAGAGAAGTGAATGCTCGGGTGTTGGCAAGAGGTGTGGGATTAAAAGATAAAGAATCTAACACAAAGTGGGAGTTGTCACAGTTGCTCTTTGCTCATGACACTGTGCTTTTGGGAAATTCTGAAGAGAAGTTGCAGAGGTTGGTGGATGAGTTTGGTGGGGTATGCAAAAGAAAATTAAAAGTGAATATAGGAAAGAGTAAGGCGATGAGGATAAGGAAAAAAAAATAGATCACGAAAGATTGGATATCAGATTGGAGGAAGAGAGTATGGACAAGGTGAATGTATTCCGACATTTAGGAGTGGACGTGTCAGTGGATGGGTCTATGAAAGATGAGGTGAATCTTAGAATTGATGAGGGGAAAAGGGTGAGCGGTGCACTGAGGAGTCTCTGGAAACAGAACTTTGTCCTTGGAAGCAAAGAGGGTAATGTATGAGAGTATAGTTATACCAACGCTTTTATATGAGTGTGAAGCATGGCTGGTAAATGTTGCAGCGAGGAGAAGGCTGGAGGCAGTGGAGATGTCATGTTTGAGGGTAATGTGTGGTGTGAATATAATGCAGAGAATTCGTAGTTTGGAAGTTAGTTTTGGTAATCCCACACCTCCTCCTATTATCCAGAGGGCTGAGGAGGGGTTGAGGTGGTTCGGACATGTAGAGAGGATGGAATAAAATAGAAAGACTAGTACTATTAATCCTTCACAAAATATTCACTAAATCCTTCCATGGTGATGAGGGATTTTTTTTTAAATCAAAATTGGATACATCGGTAGTGTGCTGCTACACTATTCTGTATGATAGTTACACAGTGGGAACAAAAGCTAACTGTTTCCCTGTCATATTCCATCGCAGGATGAGTCACATACATAGTGTTGACATCTGTCAGCCTGAGCTGGCAGACTTCAGTAGTGTCAGCCTGAGCTGGCAGACTTCATTAGTGTCAGCCTGAGCTGGCAGACTTCAGTAGTGTCAGCCTGAGCTGGCAGACTTCAGTAGTGTCAGCCTGAGCTGGCAGACTTCAGTAGTGTCAGCCTGAGCTGGCAGACTTCAGTAGTGTCAGCCTGAGCTGGCAGACTTCAGTAGTGTCAGCCTGAGCTGGCAGACTTCAGTAGTGTCAGCCTGAGCTGGCAGACTTCAGTAGTGTCAGCCTGAGCTGGCAGACTTCAGTAGTGTCAGCCTGAGTTGGCAGACTTCAGTAGTGTTAGCCTGAGCTGGCAGACTTCAGTAGTATCAGCCTGAGCTGGCAGACTTCAGTAGTGTCAGCCTGAGCTGGCAGACTTCAGTAGTGTCAGCCTGAGCTGGCAGACTTCAGTAGTGTCAGTCTGAGCTGGCAGACTTCAGTAGAACAATGATAATATGGTCAAGTATTCTTTTAAAGGTTCATCAGCTACGGCAGCTTCAAGGAGGGAGTTGGTGGGGGATTAAGGAGGGAGAGGGGCGTAATGAAGGTAGTGGGAATTTTTGAGGGGTGAGGGAGAAAAGAGTTGGAGGAGATTAGGAAGTTGGCGGGAGTGAGGGAGTTGGTTTTGGAGAGGGAGTTGGGAGTGGAGGAAAGAGGAAAAGTTGGTGAGGGTGATGAAGGATGAGGGAGGGGATTGGGAAGACTTTTTTTTTTGGAGTAGTTCCATAAACCAGTGGGTTCTGAAAGTGGTTTATCAGTGGTTTTATAAACCACTGTGGCTCCCGTATTGCACAAAAGTAGTTCCTAATAACCATTGTGGTCCAATATTGTTCATCCGTGATCCCACAGATTATGGTCCGAAAACAGTCCAGCCGTTGTTGCTAAAGACCTTTGTGGTCCTACAGTGTACCACTGATTTCCAGAGACCATTGGAGCTCTATAATGACCCAGCAATAAGTTACTATGGTTCTAAAATGGCCTTGCCGTTTTTTTTCGTAAAGACCATTGGGGTTACAATATGGTCCAGCTCCGCTTTCCCCAGAGCCATTATGGAACCCCTGCAAGAATAAGCTCCAAGTCGTTTACATTCAAAGTGTCCACAATATGAAAACAGAGTTGAGCATTTCTCATCGCCAGCCTTTATGGCCGACTCTTACAGGCAGAGGAAAGCATTGGAAAAACATTACCGCCAGAGAATTTACAATCCTTTCAGTCTGGAGTCTTGAGATGAAAGATTACAGCGGTGATTAACGAGTGCGCAGGAGTTGCGATTGTTCTGTTCTTTGGGGGGGGGGACGTTTCGCCCACTTTTAACACCCGTGTGTGCTTTAAGAATACAAGAAAGGAAGAACACTGCAAGTAGGCCTACTGACCCATACTCGGCAGGTCCTTGTTAAACCCAAACCCACTAAAAAATATTCGCCCAACCCACTATCAGTGTTACCCAAGGAATAACCTTTGATAACCCTATGAACTTTAGCGTAAGTCCCACTCAAATACAACCAATAGTAATAAAATGAATAGAAAACCGCTAGTTGATGAATGAGACACTTGTGCCACATTCCCAAATGTTGCACAAGTGTCTTCCATATTTAACATTATACTCACATTATTTTAGTAAATAAATTTGGAAATGTCAGTAGTGTGCTGCTGCCCTATTCTACGTGATATTTACACAGTGGGAACAAAAGCTATGTCTGGCTGTCATATTCCAGTCACACAGGATTGTACTCGCCAGTTTTTGGCAGTGGGGGGAGGGAGATGAGTCTGGGCTCCTTGTTTAGCCTCTCCAACTCAAGGATGATTATACAATGTTTTTAACTTCTTGAGGCCCGGTTATACTAACTCTTCAGAGTGTTTATGGGATCTGTTTCCACTGCTTCCTCATCCAGAGAGTTCCATTTCCCATCCACCCTCAGAGTGAGGTAGCTTCTGACATCCACCCTCAGAGTGAGGTAGCTTCTGACATCCACCCTCAGAGTGAGGTAGCTTCTGACATCCACCCTCAGAGTGAGGTAGCTTCTGACTTCCACCCTCAGAGTGAGGTAGCTTCTGACATCCATACGTCGTGTAACCATAATCCATCGTTCCTAGTCATATCCTGTCAGCTCGTCCCTGTGTCCGTAGGTTTGTGTTGAAATACGGATGTAATAGGATTCCCAGAAGAGGTAGAAAAATAAGAGAGACTTTGTTACCATTATTAACCCGGAGGATTAGTAGCCCAGAATAAACTATGTTAGGATGTGACCCAGGACTCTCTGTCTAATTTACGTTGTGGTCCATTGATCCTCTCTCTCTCTGTCTCGGGATGCGATCCACACCAGTCTGCTAAAAGCAAGATACTGTCTTGCTCCTAAGTGAACAGGGGTAGCAAGTGTGGAGCTCATCTGGTGACATCTGGCTACTTTATCGAGACACCCGAGCATCGTGTACGTCGCAATCGTGTCTCCTCTGAGTCTCTTCTCATCTCCTTTAGTGTAGCACACCCTTCTTGGCGTAACTATTGGGAATTTTTTCCCTTTTGCCAACATTTGCTGTGACTTATCACCTGTTAAATCGAAAGATTGTAGATATGGTTTGTACTGTGGTTAACAGCCTTGTGCCATCACTGCTGCTGCTGCTGCTGCTGCTGCTGCTGCTGCTTCTTCTGCGTCTGCTTCTTCTTCTTCATCTTCTTCTTTTGCTGCTGCTGCTTTTTCTTCTTCCATCACCTAGAATTGAATATTTCTCCCTCATGTATGGTGAGAATGATCTCTTAAGTGTCATTACCTTAATTCTGGTAGCCAGACTTGGTATTGGGAGAAGGGAAGTGTTCCGTTTGGTGCAGTTTGGTATTAATGACAGCAGCAACTGCTTAATATTACCACCATTTTCTGCGAAAGTGGTGAAAAAAATACCTCGGTTCTAGTACTTTGTAAACAGTGCCACTCCTCTCTTCTAGTAGTGTTCGGTTCAGTTCCTTTAGTCTGTCTTCCTTTGTAAGCCAGAACTCTTGCTTAGTTACAGTAGTTGTCTTGAAAGTAATCTTTGAAGATGGTTTTCGCAGATGGATGGGGGTTGCATGGTGGTGATACCTGCAATATGGTGGATTTGGCAGATGTCTTGCAGTGTCTTGAACGACTGAATGAATCACAGGTGCAACTCCTTTACTGAAGTCTTGGGTAGCATTGAAAAACGGGTTGGGCAAATACTTTTGTTAGTGGTTTTTGGTTTAAGAAGGACCTACCTAGTATGGCCCAGTAAGCCTGATGCACTTCCTTCTTATGTATGAGAGATATCCACGTGTTACACATGTCTCACTCATCACATTGTTAGTATTGTCCCTTACATATGATAATTCCTGAAGGATTGTTTGTTGAGGTTCCTGACTGTCGTTTTTAAGTTTATCGGTCGCGTTCACTGCCTGGGTTCATGTCCAAGTCTTTAGGATAATGGATACCTCTCGGTGTAAATTACATTGTTTTTCCCTGTCTGCCCAGATCTTCGGTCCAACACAACAGTTATGCTATTTCATTCATTGTGTAATAAAAATATAATATTAATAATGTAATATGTAAGAGCTTCAAAGTCACCTTCAGAGGGTCATAAAGGAATTTGATTTTCTCAATTTCAGTTTGTGTGTTAGTGAGGTAATGAAGGTGTGAATAGCAGGAGAGATGACTGGGGAAAAGAGTGCTTACCTGTTTGTGCTTCCCTGTTTGTGCTTACCTGTTGTGGTTGCAAGGGTCGATTCACAGTTCCTGGCCCCGCTTTTTCACAGGTCGCTACTAGTGAGTGTGTGTGTGTGTGTGTGTGTGTGTGTGGGTGTGTGCGCGCGCGCGTGTGTGCGCGCGTGTGTGTGTGTGTGCGTGTGTGTGTGTGTGTGTGCGTGTGTGTGTGTGTGTGTGTGTGTGCGTGTGTGTGTGTGTGTGTGTGTGTGTGTGTGTGTGTGTGTGTGTGTGTGTGTGTGTGTGTGTGTGTGTGTGTGAGAAAATCATACTCAGGCAGCTCACTACTACCACTACTATCACCGTCAGTACTACCACCCATCACTACAATCAATACTACCACCCATCACTACTACCACCCATCACTACAATCAGTACTACCACCCATCACTACAATCACTACTACCACCCATCACTACAATCAATACTACCACCCATCACTACAATCAATACTACCACCCATCACTACTACCACCCATCACTACAATCAATACTACCACCCATCACTACAATCAATACTACCACCCATCACTACAATCACTACTACCACCCATCACTACTACCACCCATCACTACCACCCATCACTACTACCACCCATCACTACTACCACCCATCACTACTACCACCCATCACTACAATCACTACTACCACCCATCACTACAATCAATACTACCACCCATCACTACAATCACTACTACCACCCATCACTACAATCACTACTACCACCCATCACTACAATCAATACTACCACCCATCACTACAATCAATACGACCACCCATCACTACAATCAATACGACCACCCATCACTACAGTCAATACTACCACCCATCACTACAATCACTACTACCACCCATCACTACAATCACTACTACCACCCATCACTACAATCAATACTACCACCCATCACTACAATCAATACTACCACCCATCACTACAATCAATACTACCACCCATCACTACAATCAATACTACCACCCATCACTACAATCAATACTACCACCCATCACAATACTACCACCCATCACTACTACCACCCATCACTACAATCACTACCACCCATCACTACAATCAATACTACCACCCATCACTACAATCACTACCACCCATCACTACAATCACTACTACCACCCATCACTACAATCACTACTACCACCCATCACTACATCAACTACTACCAACCTCACTACAGTCACTACTACCAACCTCACTACAATCACTACTACCACCTATCACTACAATCACTACTACCAACCTCACTACAGTCACTACTACCAAACTCACTAAAGCCACTACCACCAACCTCACTACATTCACTACTACCAACCTCACTACAATCACTACTACCAACCTCACTATAATCACTACTACCACCCATCACTACTACTAATCTCACTACAATCACTACTAACACCCATCATTACTACCAGCCTCACCACAATCACTACTACCGCCCATCATTACAGTCAGCTATCACTACTACCACCCATCACTAACACCAGCCTCACCACAATCACTACTACCACCCATCACTACTACCAGCCTCACCACAATCACTACTACCACCCATCACCACTACCAGCCTTAACACAATCATTACTGCTAGCCTTAACACAATCACTACTACCAGCCTTACCACAACCACTACTACCATCCTCACAATCACTACTACCAGCCTCCTCACAATCACTATTACCAGCCTTACCACAATCACTACTACCAGCTTCACTACTATACTACCAACCTCATTACTACCACCAGTCACTACTATCAACCCTACCACCATCACCAGTACGAGCACCACCAGTACTACCACCCACTACTACCATCGCCTATCACTGCTACCAGCCCCACCACAACCACTGGACCAACACAATACCATCACTTGCCACTACCATCACCTACCACTACTACCTGCTCCACCACCACTAGACTAACACAATACCATCACCCACCTACCACAACCACTACTACCAGCCCCAACACAACCACTAGACTAACAAAATACCATCACCCACCTACCACAAAAGCTACTACCAGCCCCACCACAACCACTAGACTAACACAATACCATCACTCACCTACCACTACCACCACAACCAGTACTACCAGCCCCACCACAACCAGCCCCACCACAACCACTAGACTAACACAGTACCATCACCCATCTACCACTATCACCACAACCACTAGACTAACACAGTACCATCACCCATCTACCACTATCACCACAACCACTACTACCAGCCCCAACACAACCACTAGACTAACACAATACCATCACCCACCTACCACCACAACCATTACTACCAGCCCCACCACAACCACTAGACTAACACAGTACCATCACCCATCTACCACTATCACCACAACCACTACTACCAGCCCCAACACAACCACTAGACTAACACAATACCATCACCCACCTACCACCACAACCACTACTACCAGCCCTACCACAACTACTAGACTAACACAATACCATCACCCACCTACCACCACAACCACTACTACCAGCCCCACCACAACTACTAGACTAACACAATACCATCACCCACCTACCACCACAACCACTACTACCAGCCCCACCACAACCACTAGACTAACACAATACCATCACCCACCTACCACCACAACCACTACTACCAGCCCCACCACAACTACTAGACTAACACAATACCATCATCCACCTACCACCACAACCACTACTACCAGCCCCACCACAACCACTAGACTAACACAATACCATCACCCACCTACCACCACAACCACTACTACCAGCCCCACCACAACCACTAGACTAACACAATACCATCACCCACCTACCACCACAACCACTACTACCAGCCCCACCACAACCACTAGACTAACACAATACCATCACCCACCTACCACCACAACCACTACTACCAGCCCCACCACAACCACTAGACTAACACAATACCATCACCCACCTACCACCACAACCACTACTACCAGCCCCACCACAACCACTAGAGTAACACAATACCATCACCCACCTACCACTACCACCACAACCACTACTACCAGCCCCACCACAACCACTAGACTAACACAATACCATCACCCACCTACCACCACAACCACTACTACCAGCCCCACCACAACCACTAGAGTAACACAATACCATCACCCACCTACCACCACAACCACTACTACCAGCCCCACCACAACCACTAGACTAACACAATACCATCACCCACCTACCACCACAACCACTACTACCAGCCCCACCACAACCACTAGAGTAACACAATACCATCACCCACCTACCACTACCACCACAACCACTACTACCAGCCCCACCACAACCACTAGACTAACACAGTACCATCACCCACCTACCACTACCACCACGACCACTACTACCAGCCCTACCACAACCACTAGACACAATACCATCACCCACCTACCACCACAACCACTACTACCAGCCCCACCACAACCACTAGAATAACACAATACCATCACCCACCTACCACTACCACCACAACAACTACTACCAGCCCCACCACAAACACTAGAGTAACACAATACCATCACCCACCTACCACTACCACCACAACCACTACTACCAGCCCCACCACAAACACTAGACTAACACAATACCATCACCCACCTACCACCACAACCACTACTACCAGCCCCACCACAACCACTAGAGTAACACAATACCATCATCCACCTACCACTACCACTACTACCACAACCACTACTACCAGCCCCACCACAACCACTAGACTAACACAATACCATCACCCACCTACCACTACCACCACAACCACTACTACCAGCCCCACCACAAACACTAGAGTAACACAATACCATCACCCACCTACCACTACCACCACAACCACTACTACCACAACCACTACTACCAGCCCCACCACAACCACTAGACTAACATAATACCATCACCCACCTACCACCACAATCACTACTACCAGCCCCACCACAACCACTAGACTAACATAATACCATCACCCACCTACCACCACAATCACTACTACCAGCCCCACCACAACCACTAGACTAACACAATACCATCACCCACCTACCACCACAACCACTACTACCAGCCCCACCACAACCACTACTACCAACTCCACCACAACCACTAGACTAACACAATACCGTCACCCACCTACCACTACAACCACTACTACCTGCCCCGCCACAACCACTAGACTAACACAATACCATCACCCACCTACCACTACTACCAGCCCCAACACAACCACTAGACTAACACAATACCATCACCCACCTACCACCACAACCACTACTACCAGCCCCACCACAACCACTAGACTAACACAATACCATCACCCACCTACCACCACAACCACTACTACCAGCCCCACCACAACCACTAGACTAACACAATACCATCACCCACCTACCACCACAACCACTACTACCAGCCCCACCACAACCACTAGACTAACACAATACCATCACCCACCTACCACCACAACCACTACTACCAGCCCCACCACAACCACTAGAGTAACACAATACCATCACCCACCTACCACCACAACCACTACTACCAGCCCCACCACAACCACTAGACTAACACAATACCATCACCCACCTACCACCACAACCACTACTACCAGCCCCACCACAACCACTAGACTAACACAATACCATCACCCACCTACCACCACAACCACTACTACCAGCCCCACCACAACCACTAGACTAACACAATACCATCACCCACCTACCACCACAACCACTAGACTAACACAATACCATCACCCACCTACCACCACAACCACTACTACCAGCCCCACCACAACCACTAGAGTAACACAATACCATCACCCACCTACCACCACAACCACTACTACCATCCCCACCACAACCACTAGACTAACACAATACCATCACCCACCTACCACCACAACCACTACTACCAGCCCCAACGCAACCACTAGACTAACACAATACCATCACCCACCTACCACCACAACCACTACTACCAGCCCCACCACAACCACTACTACCAGCCCCACCACAACCACTACTACCAACTCCACCACAACCACTAGACTAACACAATACTGTCACCCACCTACCACTACAACCACTACTACCTGCCCCGCCACAACCACTAGACTAACACAATACCATCACCCACCTACCACCACAACCACTACTACCAGCCCCAACACAACCACTAGACTAACACAATACCATCACCCACCTACCACCACAACCACTACTACCAGCCCCACCACAACCACTAGAGTAACACAATACCATCACCCACCTACCACTACCACCACAACCACTACTACCAGCCCCACCACAACCACTAGACTAACACAGTACCATCACCCACCTACCACCACAACCACTACTACCAGCCCCACCACAACCACTACTACCAACTCCACCACAACCACTAGACTAACACAATACTGTCACCCACCTACCACTACTACCTGCCCCGCCACAACCACTAGACTAACACAATACCATCACCCACCTACCACTACTACCAGCCCCAACACAACCACTAGACTAACACAATACCATCACCCACCTACCACCACAACCACTACTACCAGCCCCACCACAACCACTAGAGTAACACTATACCATCACCCACCTACCACCACAACCACTACTACCAGCCCCGCCACAACCACTAGACTAACACAATACCATCACCCACCTACCACCACAACCACTACTACCAGCCCCAACACAACCACTAGAGTAACACAATACCATCACCCACCTACCACCACAACCACTACTACCAGCAGCACCACAACCACTAGACTAACACAATACCATCACCCACCTACCACCACAACCACTACTACCAGCCCCAACACAACCACTAGACTAACACAATACCACCACAACCACTACCAGCCCCACCACAACCACTAGACTAACACAATACCATCACCCACCTACCACCACAACCACTAGACTAACACAATACCATCACCCACCTACCACCACAACCACTACTACCAGCCCCACCACAACCACTAGAGTAACACAATACCATCACCCACCTACCACCACAACCACTACTACCAGCCCCACCACAACCACTAGACTAACACAATACCATCACCCACCTACCACCACAACCACTACTACCAGCCCCACCACAACCACTAGACTAACACAATACCATCACCCACCTACCACCACAACCACTACTACCAGCCCCACCACAACCACTAGACTAACACAATACCATCACCCACCTACCACCACAACCACTACTACCAGCCCCACCACAACCACTAGACTAACACAATACCATCACCCACCTACCACCACAACCACTACTACCAGCCCCACCACAACCACTAGACTAACACAATACCATCACCCACCTACCACCACAACCACTAGAGTAACAATACCATCACCCACCTACCACCACAACCACTACTACCATCCCCACCACAACCACTAGACTAACACAATACCATCACCCACCTACCACCACAACCACTACTACCAGCCCCACCACAACCACTAGAGTAACACAATACCATCACCCACCTACCACCACAACCACTACTACCAGCCCCACCACAACCACTAGACTAACACAATACCATCACCCACCTACCACCACAACCACTACTACCAGCCCCACCACAACCACTAGACTAACACAATACCATCACCCACCTACCACTACCACCACAACCACTACTACCAGCCCCACCACAAACACTACAGTAACACAATACCATCACCCACCTACCACTACCACCACAACCACTACCACAACCACTACTACCAGCCCCAACACAACCACTAGACTAACACAATACCATCACCCACCTACCACCACAACCACTACTACCAGCCCCACCACAACCACTAGAGTAACACAATACCATCATCCACCTACCACTACCACCACAACCACTACTACCACAACCACTACTACCAGCCCCACCACAACCACTAGACTAACACAATACCATCACCCACCTACCACTACCACCACAACCACTACTACCACAACCACTACTACCAGCCCCACCACAACCACTAGAGTAACACAGTACCATCACCCACCAACCAGCCCCACCACAACCACTAGAGTAACACAATACCATCACCCACCTACCACCACAACCACTACTACAAGCCCCACCACAACCACTAGAGTAACACAATACCATCACCCACCTACCACCACAACCACTACTACCAGCCCCGCCACAACCACTAGACTAACACAATACCATCACCCACCTACCACCACAACCACTACTACCAGCCCCAACACAACCACTAGAGTAACACAATACCATCACCCACCTACCACCACAACCACTACTACCAGCTCCACCACAACCACTAGAGTAACACAATACCATCACCCACCTACCACCACAACCACTACTACCAGCCCCGCCACAACCACTAGACTAACACAATACCATCACCCACCTACCACCACAACCACTACTACCAGCCCCAACACAACCACTAGAGTAACACAATACCATCACCCACCTACCACCACAACCACTACTACCAGCCCCACCACAACCACTAGAGTAACACAATACCATCACCCACCACCACTACCACTACTACCAGCCCCACCACAACCACTAGACTAACACAATACCATCACCCACCTACCACTACCACTACTACCAGCCCCACCACAACCACTAGACTAACACAATACCATCACCCACCACCACTACCACTACTACCAGCCCCACCACAACCACTAGAGTAACACAATACCATCACCCACCTACCACCACAACCACTACTACCAGCCCCACCACAACCACTACTACCAGCCCCACCACAACCACTAGAGTAACACAATACCATCACCCACCCACCATCGTGTGAGAGAACAATTCCACTCCCTGTACAAACAACAGTTTCAACAACTTACACAACTGCACTATTCTTTCTTCCACTAAACACACTCGCTTGAACCAAATGGTGGTCTTGTGTTTGCTCTCCTCTATGTCCTTGTTGTTTTTGTTTTACTGCCCAAGATGTGTGTTTGTTTAACTCAGGCTTCATGTTTTATGAACATGTAATTGTTCCATGTAATATACCTTTTTTTGCTTAATTATAGCAACTTTTTGAATATCATATATATATATATATATATATATATATATATATATATATATATATATATATATATATATATATATATATATATATATATATATACAGTGGAACCTCAAATATCGAACTTTCTTCGGTCCAGAAGGCTGTTCGCGTGCCACTACCGAACGAATTTATTCCCATCAGGAATAATGTAAATTAGATTAGACCATTTAAGACCCTCAAAAATACACTTATAAAAGCACTTACAAAAATACACTTACATAATTGGTTGAGTTGGGAGCAGTTCGATTTTTGAGGTTCCACTGTATATGCTAAATTAAACTGCTTGTTATAATAAGGTTAGGCAAGATTTCTAAGGTTCTTTTGGTACAAAATTGCTAATTTTTACATTAACATAATGAAAATATTTTATTATCACACTGGCCGATTCCCACCAAGGCAGGGTGGCCCGAAAAAGAAAAACTTTCACCATCATTCACTCCATCACTGTCTTGCCAGAAGGGTGCTTTACACTACAGTTTTTAAACTGCAACATTAACACCCCTCCTTCAGAGTGCAGGCACTGTACTTCCCATCTCCAGGACTCAAGTCCGGCCTGCCGGTTTCCCTGAATCCCTTCATAAATGTTACTTTGCTCACACTCCAACAGCACGTCAAGTATTAAAAACCATTCGTCTCCATTCACTCCTATCAAACACGCTCACGCATGCCTGCTGGAAGTCCAAGCCCCTCGCACACAAAACCTCCTTTACCCCCTCCCTCCAACCTTTCCTAGGCCGACCCCTACCCCACCTTCCTTCCACTACAGACTGATACACTCTTGAAGTCACTCTGTTTCGCTCCATTCTCTCTACATGTCCGAACCACCTCAACAACCCTTCCTCAGCCCTCTGGACAACAGTTTTGGTAATCCCGCACCTCCTCCTAACTTCCAAACTACGAATTCTCTGCATTATATTCACACCACACATTGCCCTCAGACATGACATCTCCACTGCCTCCAGCCTTCTCCTCGCTGCAACATTCATCACCCATGCTTCACTGTTACAAAAAACGCGATTCTAAAAGCTTAGAGATCTCCAGTGAATGCTAGAAAGGACTGCCCTTCTAGCATCCAGCCTGTTACTGGGTTTTCGTAACAAGTAGTCAGTATCCTTGTCCAATTATCCATTAAAATTCAGTATTATTCAATAGTGCTTCAGGATTACAACTGGTAGACTACTAACTAGAGAAGTTAAAATTTAATAAATTTATTAAGTCTAGAGGTATATTATCAAATTAAATTAAATTAAATTAATCACAGTAATCAAAATAATATCACTTCTCTCGAGTTCAATATTATTGTGATTAAAGCACATATCACATTTATAATTCTTAAGTACCGTCTGGTACATTAACATTTAATAAGATATTACAAATATGTACAAGTGTGTAAGTGTGTAAGTGCTCTAAGTAGTTCACTATGTCTCACGACTCGACTAGACTTAAACAAGTGACTGACAAAGTCCTCAAATAAACTAACTTCTTGACCGACTGGCAACCAGAACAGTCTGCTTGAACAATAAAAAGAATGCTAAGCCCAATAGCAATACAACAAGCAACTGCAACACAATCAGGACAAGGAGATAATATAACGACACTAAGTAGGGACCATCAGCAGATCCTCCACAAAAGTCACAAAACTCCCATACTACTGAATCTAAGTTCAGCATAGGAAAAACCCTGACTGTGATTATACACAGATACCAGTACAAATTAGGTCATAAGCTATAGCTAAGGACCTGAGATACTCAAGAGTGTCTATGAGACACACAACCTCAGTACAACGTCAAAAATCACTAAGTCTATTCAAGGTTCTGTGAACAGAGTTCTACAGAACTAACAAGAATAATGAGACAGACAATCTGTCCAACCACCAAGCGAGTCTAGAGCAGACTGAATACTTCAGACGAGGTGAGGACACCCCCCCCCTCGATCACGTGATAGCTCCGTGGGCAGCAGTCGCCCATCAAGAAGCAGAAGCCGGCAGTATAACGAGCAACAAGCGAGAATTACAGTAGTTTGACAATCAAGACTTGAACTGAGCACATAATATGTTACATCCTAACAACATAAGTCAAATAACAATATAAAGCAATACATTTACGATTTAGCTATTATCGCAAATATAAGCAATATAAAATTATATGAAAAGGTAATAATTATATATATACATAATAATCATTGCAACCATTCAGGGGTTGCAACATTCACACCCATATAAGAGCGATGGTAAAACTATACTCTCATACATTCCCCTCTTTGCCTCCAAGGACAAAGTTCTTTGTCTCCACAGACTCCTAAGTGCACCACTCACCCTTTTCCCCTCATCAATTCTATGATTCACCTCATCCTTCATAGACCCATCCGCTGACACGTCCACTCCCAAATATCTGAATACATTAACCTCCTCCATATTCGAATCTCCCTCCAACCTGATATCCAATCTTTCATCACCTAATCTTTTTGTTATCCTCATAACCTTATTCTTTCCTGTATTCACTTTTAATTTTCTTCTTTTGCATACCCTACCAAATTCATCCACCAATCTCTGCAACTTCTCTTCAGAATCTCCCAAGAGCACAGTGTCATCAGCAAAGAGCAACTGTGACAACTCCCACTTTGTGTGATTCTTTATCTTTTAACTCCACGCCTCTTGCCAAGACCCTCGCATTTACTTCTCTTACAACCCCATCTATAAATATATTAAACAACCACGGTGACATCACACATCCTTGTCTAAGGCCTACTTTTACTGGGAAATAATTTCCCTCTTTCCTACATGCTCTAACTTGAGCCTCACTATCCTCGTAAAAACTCTTCACTGCTTTCAGTAACCTACCTCCTACACCATACACCTGCAACATCTGCCACATTGCCCCCTATCCACCCTGTCATACGCCTTTTCCAAATCCATAAATGCCACAAAGACCTCTTTAGCCTTATCTAAATACTGTTCACTTGTATGTTTCACTGTAAACACCTGGTCCACACACCCCCTACCTTTCCTAAAGCCTCCTTGTTCATCTGCTATCCTATTTTCCGTCTTACTCTTAATTCTTTCAATAATAACTCTACTATACACTTTACCAGGTATACTCAACAGACTTATCCCCCTATAATTTTTGCACTCTCTTTTGTCCCCTTTGCCTTTATACAAAGGAAAAATATATATCTTAAAACGTATAAGAGAAAATTTTAGAAAGGACTTTATTTTAAATGAGTTCTTACTAATTGACCAGTTTTACCTATTCGGCACTACACACACACACACACACACACACACACACACACACACACACACACACACACACACACACACACACACACACACACACACACACACACACACACACACTATTATCATTGGTTATACATCAAGTTGTGTTTGTGGGAAGAGTCGTGTGTAAGTGCATGAAGATTCAGAGACGATGTTATAAGTAGTTAAACACGCTAAAAACAATGCAAAACAGTCTCTTGTTGCATAAACAATATTTGCTGCACTTGTCTTGCTTAGTTACGTAGCAATATAATTTAATTCATAAAATTAAAGGGTTGGACGGGTAAGCCAGTGGAATCCCTCGGTTATATGACCCAAAGTTCCAGCTGTGGGTCTTCATGTGACTAAGACATTCTCCCTCTGACTCTCTACTTTATATACACTCGTGTACTCTTCACCCAGGTATATCTGTTTGTTACTTGATAAAGTCCACTGTGTGGGCGAAACGTTGTCAATAAAGGATCACATTATACTGCATTTGTGTTCATTTTTCCACGCAGGAGGTAGAAAGTTTGTATGTTGGTAGAATTACCGACAATATGTTGCACTTGTGTCCTTTTACCTAGAAAAGTTTGGAAATACTCTATGTAAAGATTAACAAGAACATGGGCTGGAGGTTCACAACAACAAGGGCTTGAGAATAAATTTGCCCTGGAAGGAGAGGAGTTAGAATCCAGGCGAAGGTGAAGTAGATCAAGACATCAGTGGGTTTACCTGTAGAGAGAGGTAAACCCACTGATGTCTTGATCTACTTCACCTTCGCCTGGATTTTAACTCCTCTCCTTCCAGGGCAAATTTATTCTCAAGCCCTTGTTGTTGTGAACCTCCAGCCCATGTTCTTGTTAATCTTTACATAGAGTATTTGGGTATGGGACATGAAGTTCTCACTCATTCACTGAGAACATGAGCACTACAGCAGGACTACTGGCCCACCTACCACCACAACCACTACTACTAGCCCCACCACAACTACTAGACTAACACAATACCATCACCCACCTGCCACCACAACCACTACTACCAGCCCCACCACAACCACTAGAGTAACACAATACCATCACCCACCTACCACCACAACCACTACTACCAGCCCCAACACAACCACTACAAGTTAAGCAGGTCCATCTCACACCTACTCATGTACTCGTCTAGTAAAGACAGACTCAACATTAACAATTAACATCTTGCAGGCAGGTTCTGGTCATGCAAACGCTGTCTTAACGTACGATTTGTTCGGATTTTTAACCTGGGGGAGTGTTAACCAGCCAGGATAGCCCAGGAAAGCCAGTGCTGACTAGGGGGTCCTTCAGTCTTCTTCCCCAGGATGTGACCCACACTGGGCAGGCGGTGCAACATACCCCCAGTGACATACCACCAGTGACATACCTCCAGTGCCATGAGTACACTAAAAGAAAACACAGTAAGTGTTCGGGGCCCAAGACTGTTTAACAGCCTCCCACCAGCCATAAGGGGAATTACCATTAGACTTCTTGCAGCCTTCAAGAGGGAGCTGGGCAGATACCTAAAGTTAGTATCCGTTCAGCCGGGCTGTGGTTCGAACGTTGGACTACGTGCTGCCAGCAGCAACAGCCTGGTTGATCAGTCCCTGGTCCACTGGGAGGCCTGATCAAGGACTGGGTGGTGGGGGCGTTGACCCGCGTAACACCCTCCAGGTAGACTCCAGTCAATTAAATCCCAGGCACCTACCTACAGCTAAGTGAAAAAGGATATCAGGTGTAAGAAAACGTGCCCAACGTTTCCACCCGTACCGGGGATTGGATCACGGACACTCAGTATGTGAAGCAAGAGCGTTGCCAACCGCGCCACGGGACACCCCATGCTCTCTAACCACATGATTCTATTTTCTTCCAGTCATAAGATGTTGCGCAGAAAGCGGGAACTGGGGCCTAAGGGCCTTGTCTAAGGACTATCCCAGTCAAAACAGAAATCGCTAAACCAGTATTTACTACATCAATGGGTTGGTTATCAGAGGGATCAGGCAAAGTTCCTCGTTAGAAAAATATGCATTTATTTAAGGTAACACTACACTCACTAAATACACACAACTACCTCTTCCTTAGCACAAACACCCAAAAGCAGATACATATGGAACCGGCAGGCTGGAGAGTTGCAGCAAAACAAATAGACACATGGACGTATGGGTGGTATACAGTAGTAATGTATCGGATATCTGCATCTGCATCCGCGGAACATCCGCACAATTTCTTACATCTGCATCCGCATTTCACTGTAAACAGATATCCGCATCCGAATCCGCAGAACATCCACATCAACATCCGCACAACATCTGCACAATTTCTTACATCCGCATTTGCATCCGCAAAATAAGACATCCTCGTACACATCCGCATCCACAGATATCTAAATTTTCACATCCGATACATCTGTAGTGTACAGTTGACACCAGGCCCCAACACTACTCTACTCTCCTGCCGACACCATGTTATCCAAATTCACCCGCGCTCACACAACTGAGTCCTGACCACATCGGAGCCCCGGTGAGCCTACTGGTAAACACTTAAGTAACTTATGGCATGAGTTGGCTAAACAAAAGGAGTACCAAAATTAGCTCAAATACAAGGCACCATCTTCACTCGTGCCGCCCTCCACGTGACTAACCCACGATCACAGACGCTGTGCCCCCACATTTGAAAAATAAATCCCGATAGGAATTCGTTAAATTTTACAGTTTATACCTTTGTGATATACAATTTCGCTGAGTTTAGTGAAATTTCAAATCAAGAGCCCTTCACGAACAGTTCCCCCCTAGACGATTCAAGAAAAAAATATGTATATCCTGTTTGCTGTCTAAAGATGCGAGTGTTTGAATATTAATAGACGAATGAAGTTGTGTTTATGGAGGAAGCAGAGGAGTGTAAAAATACCAATTAACACTACTAAACACCAGTGGAAGGCTATCAACAGACTTTGACAAAAGTACGCAAAGAACCAGACTGAAAACTCAAGGATGGCTTAGTAGTGGAAACGGAGAGATAACGGAAAGCAGGTGGAGAAGACGAGGTTAATTACCACAGGAGAACATCTAGATATCCTAGAAGGACAGGAAGAAATGTGCTGAAAAAGGTACACACTGCTGCACTTAATGGTGCAGACGGAATGTCTTGCATGAGCCTTGGAGGAAGGAGGGAGAACGCCACGTGATCCTAAAGCAATATCAGTAACACGTTACTCCAAGAAGAGCAGATGTTTCAATAGCCTCGTTTTGCGAGAAAGTGTATGTGCAGGAGATATTAAACCAGTCCAGTCTTAATAACATGCATAATCTTTAATTAAATTAATTGCCAGGTGAACGATGGTAGAGAGAAAATTTGATTTTTGTTTTACGTCAAAAGAAGGACTGCAAGAATGGGGAGGGGAAAGTGCTGGGAGTAGGATAGAGGGGTAAAAATGGGTTGTGGGGAAATAAGAAACAGATAGGACAGGTTAAGTGACCTGTCTACTCAGGGTGGATTTCTATTTTAACGGAAAAAAACGCTGATATAGGAAAGCAAATCCTACCTCACAAAGCTGCTATGGTTCTACGAGAGTAGAGAAGATGAAAGACTTAAAGAAGAGTAGATAGGTAGATAGAGCAGTTAGTGTGGGATTAGGGGGACACCTCTTGACACAGTACCCCAATAGACTGATTCTCACACTAGAGAGGCAGGAAGAACACGAGGGTAAATACCATAGTGGATAGAAGCATACCTAAGGGCAAGGATACAATGAACTTAAGGCTAGGATACAGCGATCTTAAAGCTAGAATATAGTAATCTTAAGGCTAGGATACAGTAATCTTAAGGCTAGGATACAGTAATCTTAAGGCTAGGATACAGTAATCTTAAGGCTAGGATACAGTAATCTTAAGGCTAGGATACAGTGATCTTAAGGCTAGGATACAGTGATCTTAAGGCTAGGATACAGTGATCTTAAGGCTAGGATACAGTGATCTTAAGGCTAGGATACAGTGATCTTAAGGCTAGGATACAGTGATCTTTAGTGAAGTACTAGAAAACATAAGTGTAACACTCGGGGTCCCACAATATGTAAACAATATTTTAGAAGTGAATGAATTCTGTGCAGAGATAAAATCCAGGTAAGTCTTAGTGAACGACTGTTGATGAATAAACAGAGGAATGAATTGGTGACTTGAACCGTGGTCCTTGCATATAGCAGACCCTTGCATATAGCAGGTCCTTGCATATAGCAGACCCTTGCATATAGCAGGTCCTTGCATATAGCAGACCCTTGCATATAGCAGGTCCTTGCATATAGCAGGTCCTTGCATATAGCAGGTCCTTGCATATAGCAGGTCCTTGCATATAGCAGACCCTTGCATATAGCAGGTCCTTGCATATAGCAGACCCTTGCATATAGCAGGTCCTTGCATATAGCAGGCCCTTGCATATAGCAGGTCCTTGCATATAGCAGGTCCTTGCATATAGCAGGTCCTTGCATATAGCAGGTCCTTGCATATAGCAGGTCCTTGCATATAGCAGGTCCTTGCATATAGCAGGTCCTTGCATATAGCAGACCCTTGCATATAGCAGGTCCTTGCATATAGCAGGTCCTTGCATATAGCAGGTCCTTGCATATAGCAGGTCCTTGCATATAGCAGGTCCTTGCATATAGCAGGTCCTTGCATATAGCAGACCCTTGCATATAGCAGGTCCTTGCATATAGCAGACCCTTGCATATAGCAGGTCCTTGCATATAGCAGGCCCTTGCATATAGCAGGTCCTTGCATATAGCAGGCCCTTGCATATAGCAGGCCTGCTACATGCAAAGACCATGGTTAGAGTCCCCCGTCCGTTTTTCTGTTTATTCTGTGTAGAGACGTTTAAGGATTATATAAAGCTGAAGAAGAAAAAACATTAGAGTTAAGATCGGGAGACAAAGGAATAGAGAGAGAATAAAAACGCACAATACCTTGACTGGAACAATACACACATAACCCGCACATAAGAGAAAGAAGTCGGACCGAAACGTCGTCATAAGCTTCTCTCTCCTGCATGCGGGTTGTTTATGTATAATAAAAATCAGTACTGAAGAAGTTCGAAGTCATGCGTATAGGGGATGAGGGAGAGAGAAGGTCAGGGACAAGAATACACCAAGAGCACGGGGAAAACTGCAAGTATCAATCAAGAAGGAGCTAGAAGTAGACATCATAAATGTATCACCGGTTGTGCGCACGAAATGCGAAGCCTCTGAGTCATACCTCACCTTTGATGAGGTCCGAGAGTTATTTCTACTCCCGGAGCCCGGCCTTGGGCCAGGCTCATCTGGTGCTCGCCTGGTCAACTCTAAGATAAATTTTTATTGCTTTAATAAGGAACGTAAAAAAAGAGAGAATATTTCAGAACACTACAGAACATCAGTGTCATCCATTCCTTACTCAGGGGTAAGGAATGGATGACATTCCTTACTCAGGGGTAAGGAATGGATGACATTCCTTACTCAGGGGTAAGGAATGGATGACATTCCTTACTCAGGGGTAAGGAATGGATGACATTCCTTACTCAGGGGTAAGGAATGGATGACATTCCTTACTCAGGGGTAAGGAATGGATGACATTCCTTACTCAGGGGTAAGGAATGGATGATATTCCTTGCTCAGGGGTAAGGAATGGATGATATTCCTTGCTCAGGGGTAAGGAATGGATGACATTCCTTACTCAGGGGTAGGGAATGGATGACATTCCTTACTCAGGGATAAGGAATGGATGACATTCCTTACTCAGGGGTAAGGAATGGATGACATTCCTTACTCAGGGGTAAGGAATGGATGACATTGCTTACTCAGGGGTAAGGAATGGATGACATTCCTTACTCAGGGGTAAGGAATGGATGACATTCCTTACTCAGGGGTAAGGACTGGATGACATTCCTTACTCAGGGGTAAGGAATGGATGACATTCCTTACTCAGGGGTAAGGAATGGATGATATTCCTTGCTCAGGGGTAAGGAATGGATATTCCTTGCTCAGGGGTAAGGAATGGATGACATTCCTTACTCAGGGGTAGGGAATGGATGACATTCCTTACTCAGGGATAAGGAATGGATGACATTCCTTACTCAGGGGTAAGGAATGGATGACATTCCTTACTCAGGGGTAAGGAATGGATGACATTCCTTACTCAGGGGTAAGGAATGGATGACATTCCTTACTCAGGGGTAAGGAATGGATGACATTCCTTACTCAGGGGTAGGGAATGGATAACATTCCTTACTCAGGGATAAGGAATGGATGACATTCCTTACTCAGGGGTAAGGAATGGATGACATTCCTTACTCAGGGGTAAGGAATGGATGACATTCCTTACTCAGGGGTAAGGAATGGATGACATTCCTTACTCAGGGGTAAGGAATGGATGACATTCCTTACTCAGGGGTAAGGAATGGATGACATTCCTTACTCAGGGGTAAGGAATGGATGACATTCCTTACTCAGGGGTAAGGAATGGATGACATTCCTTACTCAGGGGTAAGGAATGGATGACATTCCTTACTCAGGTGTAAGGAATGGATGACATTCCTTACTCAGGGGTAAGGAATGGATGACATTCCTTACTCAGGGGTAAGGAATGGATGACATTCCT
>NC_091357.1:6019999-6024999 GCF_038502225.1 Cherax quadricarinatus
ATAATATAATCGTTGTAGATAGTAATAGTAGTAGTAGTGGTTGTAGTAGTACTTGTAGTACTACAACAAGTACATGACCATGCAATAAGTTCATCAGAAACTGATATCATCTTACGGTGCATTATAACGACAGTGAAAAGTAATATTAGTATTCCAAGCGCTTTCGTGATTTCTCTCATTATTGAAGAGGTTTTTACTGTTACTTGGTAATGTGAAAAATCACGAAAGCGCTTGGGATACGTTTCGCTGCTGTTATATTGCACACCTGATCATGTTCAGAAATTATTAATTTGCAACCCATTCTCGTCATCGACGTCAATATATCACTAAGAACGTCTGGCGCGTGTCCATGACACTGCAATGTCATAATTTTGTAATGGTTAATATCAACCCGCTAGCTGCGTCCCCTTTGTGTGTTCCCGCTTCTGATACTAAGTATAATTATCATACCTAGTACATGTGTAAATTACCAAGGATAACTCTTAAAAAGTCAGACAAAGGGACTTATTTCCATTTGTAGTCTGTCATTTTTTTTTGTTAAAGTAGAGTACCAAGAATAATCTACATGACATAGTATAAGTGTATAAGAGGTAGACATAAGGCCCTGCGAACCTCGGTAGTTAGACACTGAGAGAACTGCAGCCTGATATTCGCTGTTTCTACTATACTGTTAAACTAAATGGTTATAACTATGACCATAATTTTTAAAGGGGTGGAGGGGTAAGCCAGTGGAAGGTGTCGGTCAGATGACCAAAAGCTCCAACGGCAGGTCATCTAAGACCCGCATCAGGAAACACTTGTCCTGTTTCCTGACGAATCTAAGCTAAGCTAAGCTAACCTAACCTAACCTAGCCTAACTACACTGTTCACCATCACTTCTCCCAACATTCTTGGCTCGAATGGAGTTCGTAGTTATCTCACTAAAGATATTGAAGTTATGGGTTGCCCCAGTTAATGGGTTGCCCCAGTCTATCTCAGTTATTACTACATTTATCAGGTTTATGGTATGTTATATTTGGTTAAATATTGTTCATAATGATAGTTTATTCTAGGCAAACCTAACAGAAACAAATATATCGAGAAATTGACTTCAAATTGTATGAAGGAAATCGACGTTTTGTTTCGAAGAACAGATTGAAAATTGATGGAAAATTAGGCTAATACAGGAGATGCGAGAACTGATTTTTGAGAGACGAAGGAAAGTGAACCTTACAGCATTGTAAGATTAGGACCAACACGACGTGATTTCCAAGTACCAGAAGTGTAGAAATTCACAAAGCAAATACGCTTTGAAATTCAATTAAGTTAGAGCTAAGGGACATAGAAGGTAAATATACGTATTTGATAATGTTAACAGCACTAGGAATTTAATATTTTTTTTAACATGAGAGTGGAAAGAATAATGAAGTATTGGAGGAGAATTCCATTCTGGATTTAAGGAAATATTAAATTAATTTCGGTTAACAGTAGAATAACAGGCGAGGACAAGAGCTGCATCTCACCCTCCCCCCCTCACCCCTCAAATAACTTTGTGAGTACAATACTTTATGTATCATTACCACCCGTCCTTACACACACACACACACACACACACACACACACACACACACACACACACACACACACACACACACACACACACACACACACACACACACACACACACTACCACACACACTACCACACACACTACCACACACACTACCACACTCACTACCACACACTCACTACCACACACTCACTACCACACACTACCACACACTACCACACACTCACTACCACACACTCACTACCACACACACACTACCACACACACACTACCACACACACACTACCACACACACACTACCACACACACACTACCACACACACACACTACCACACACACACTACCACACACACACTACCACACACACTACCACACACACTACCACACACACACTACCACACACACACTACCACACACACACTACCACACACACACTACCACACACACACTACCACACACACACTACCACACACACACTACCACACACACACTACCACACACACACTACCACACACACACTACCACACACACTACCACACACACACTACCACACACACTACCACACACACTACCACACACACACTACCACACACACACTACCACACACACACTACCACACACACACTACCACACACACACTACCACACACACACTACCACACACACTACCACACACACACTACCACACACACTACCACACACACTACCACACACACACTACCACATACACACTACCACACACACACTACCACACACACACTACCACACACACACTACCACACACACACACACACACACACACACACACACACACACACACACACACACACACACACACACACACACACACACACACACACACACACACGATGTAGTGGAGGCAGGATCCATACATAGCTTTAAGAAGAGGTATGATAAGGCTCACTAAGCAGGAAGTGTGACTGGGTAGCAGCCAGGTGAAGAGGCGGGGCTAGTAGCTGTGACTCGGCCCCGCAACCATAACTAGGTGAGTACAGCTAGGTGAGTGAGCGTGCGCGCATGCACATACACACACACATACACACACACACACACACACACACACACACACACACACACACACACACACACACACACACACACACACACACACACACACACACGGGTGCCTGGCAAACATGAGAATAGCGTTCCGATTCCTTAGTAAGGAATCGTTCAAGACACTGTACATCAGGCCCATACTGGAGTGTGCAGCTCTAGTTTGGAACACACACCTTGTCAAACACGCCAAGAAATTAGAGAAAGTGCAAAGGTTTGCAACAAGGCTAATTCCGGAGCCCAGAGGTATGTCCTACGAAGAAAGGTTGAGGGAAATCAGACTGACGACATTGGAGGACAGACGGGTCAGGGGAGACATGATAACGACATACAAAATACTGTGTGGAATAGATAAGGTAGAGACAGGTTGTTCCAGAGAGGGGACACACAAACAAGGGGTCACAATGGGAGCTGAAGACTCAGACGAGTCATAGGGATGTTAGGAAGTATTTCGTCAGTCATAGAGTCATCAGGAAGTGGAATAGCCTAACAAGTGATGTAGTGGAGGCAGGAACCATACATAGCTTTAAGACGAGTTATGACAAAGCTCTGGAAGCAGAGAGAGAGAGAGAGAGAGAGAGAGAGAGAGACAGAGACAGAGAGGACCTAGTAGCGATCAGTGAAGAGGCGGGGCCGGGAGCTGTATCTCGACCCCTGCAACCACAATTAGGTGAGTAAACACACACTACCACACACTACCACACACAACCACACACACACTACCACACACACACTACCACACACACACACTACCACACACACACACTACCACACACACACACTACCACACACACACACTACCACACACACACACTACCACACACACACACTACCACACACACACACTACCACACACACACACTACCACACACACACACTACCACACACACACACTACCACACACACACACTACCACACACACACTACCACACACACACACTACCACACACACACACTACAACACACACACACTACCACACACACACACACACACACACACACACACACACACACACACACACACACACACACACACACACACACACACACACACCATAAAAATATTACACCTGAACGATAAAAGAAAACAAAAAAAAACTAATTACCAAACAACTTTTAATAACATTCGTGAACCTGAACAACAAAGAAGGAACAATATAATCTATCATAATTTTTTGGAAAGCGAATACAAAGGCAGGATTACAATAATATTTTATAATATAATTACGCATCTAATTCCCTATTCATAGTGGCAAGAGGAGACAAAAGTTTCTACTGATGGGGCTGGAAGAACAAAGAGACGAGACACTTCAGAGGAACGAAGTGAAGGACTGTTTGCCAGTTGTAAATATGCCACACTCGTGAACGCTGTGTAATTACTGGCCCTTATTACGCCAGAGGGGAAGAGGCGTCGAAGGAGGCGATGTTCATTCATGTGCTGGTATATGTGGGGTGACTTGTTCCTCTTTTTTTTTACACAGGGTTTGACAAGGTTAAGGATCCCTAGCTTTATTGACAGCTATTTACAGGTTAAGGATTCCTAACTTTATTGGCAAGCTAAGAGCTGTTACCTACATCAGCTCTCTCTCTCTCTCTCTCTCTTATAATCTTCATTTCTTCAAGTACATGATGCAACTTATACAGACCATAGCTGATATCAGTGACATATATAGAAAGGCCTTGGTTACCCAGATAATTTCTCGCAGCTTGTGTTAATTTTGTACCTCAGGATGCGACCTACATGAGTCGGCTAACACCCAGGTAGCTGCTTCTTTGGTATTTGTGTAGTCACTGCAGATTATCGTTTTACTGCCTGTATCTTGTTACATATTGATTATGTTCCCATATAATTTTTGTACCTGAGTTTAAATAAAATATAAAAAAAAAGCTGCTGACTGCTAGGTCAACAGGGGCAACGAAGGAAACACGCCTCAGTGTTTCCACCCGTACCGGGGGTCGAATCAGACTGGAGATAGGCTTCCATTTTCTACATGTAATTAACAAGTATATTACATCAATTACACTTGTATCTTTAAGTCCTGTTCCCAGAAGTGTCTCTAGTGGAGAGTTATTTATAACAGTTTAATAGAAGAGATGATATATTGTTTTTTGGATACAGACACAATTAGGAAGCTCTATACAGGCATGTAATATTGACACTGGGCGAAATGCTGTTCCAATGAAATCGTGTTCTGAAACTTATGTCTTTCCCTCAATAGGTATCTTATTTTATTAAAAACTGATAACGTGCCTATTGGTAATGTGGAGCCAGTCGTGAGTCTGCACTGCCACTCAGTCAGATGTCTTCATATCTCGACTCTCTCTTGTCAGAAGATAATCCAAATGTCAGTTAGTTTAGAAGTGAAGGGTTAATG
>NC_091357.1:6029999-6077499 GCF_038502225.1 Cherax quadricarinatus
GGGACGGGAAATCCTGTGTCACAAACCTACTGGAGTTCTATGACATGGTGACAGCAGTAAGACAAGAGAGAGAGGGGTGGGTGGATTGCATTTTCTTGGACTGCAAGAAGGCGTTTGACACAGTTCCACACAAGAGATTGGTGCAAAAACTGGAGGACCAAGCAGGGATAACAGGGAAGGCACTACAATGGATCAGGGAATACTTGTCAGGAAGACAGCAGCGAGTCATGGTACGTGGCGAGGTGTCAGAGTGGGCACCTGTGACCAGCGGGGTCCCGCAGGGGTCAGTCCTAGGACCAGTGCTGTTTCTGGTATTTGTGAACGACATGACGGAAGGAATAGTCTCTGAGGTGTCCCTGTTTGCAGATGACGTGAAGTTGATGAGAAGAATACACTCGATCGAAGACCAGGCAGAAATACAAAGGGATCTGGACAGGCTGCAGACCTGGTCCAGCAATTGGCTCCTGGAGTTCAATCCCACCAAGTGCAAAGTCATGAAGATTGGGGAAGGGCAAAGAAGGCCGCAGACGGAGTACAGTCTAGGGGGTCAGAGACTACAAACCTCACTCAAGGAAAAAGATCTTGGGGTGAGTATAACACCAGGCACATCTCCTGAAGCGCACATCAACCAAATAACTGCTGCAGCATATGGGCGCCTAGCAAACCTCAGAACAGCATTCCGACATCTTAATAAGGAATCGTTCAGGACCCTGTACACCGTATACGTTAGGCCCATATTGGAGTATGCGGCACCAGTTTGGAACCCACACCTAGCCAAGCACGTAAAGAAACTAGAGAAAGTGCAAAGGTTTGCAACAAGACTAGTCCCAGAGCTAAGAGGTATGTCCTACGAGTGTCAGCATAGTTGCTGATCCCTGTATTCCCTGTATTATATAGCATAGCATATTAGTATCATCCCTGTGCTTTAGACACGAGATCCCTCGTAGGCCTGTGGCTTGGTGTGACGTCACGGGTTGCACACGAGGAGGCCCATTCCTCTGTCCCGGCCTCACTCGGCGGCAAACCTTAGAGGCGTGAACAGGCTAGACACCGGGCTCCATCTCTCATCTCAGTCTGACAATACATTTACCATCCTACAAGTGTGTCTACTTTCAACCTACGATATCTCCATTCAAGAACCCCTTACGACAAATGGTGGCAGCGGTGAGCCTGTAATTCTGACGATTACAGCGATTTCTGGAGATAAAGTTGTCGACCAGCAAGACGGCCATTTCGTGTTACCAGTAGGCCTACCGAGGTTCACCCCATCCAGCTACCTCAAGCCAGCTACTCTACCAGCTTCTACATTATTCACTGGTCAGTCTCTTTGTATTAGTGGTTATCTGCTTTTGCATTACTCCCGAGGGGTTGACCCGAGTTTGCAAAATAAGCCAGCTTCCAGTCTGTGGTGGGGGAGTCAGAACACCCGAGTCCAGTCCAGCCTAGCCTACTCCATCCAATTATTTTGCCTGCCAAGCCAGCTTCCACCCCTCCTGTGCTCATCGTGTGGAGTTATCAAGCTATTCTGTGTGAAGGGTTAAGATAAGCCAGCTAGCAACTAACCCAGGTGTCTTACCCCAGTACTCAAGCAAGCCACATGAGTAGCCTTCATCGCTTGTGATTCAAGTTCCAAGCATTCTGAGTGCTCCTTGTCATCCTTGTGGTGTTGTAGTATTTCGTGGGTTTATTTTAAGCCAGTCGGCAGTGTGGGTTTTCTCAGTGAGGCTTACGACGTTCAACCCATAAGCCCAGCCACTCACGATCACGTGTGTCGCACCATTGCCGGTCTCAGACGCCTCGCTCAGCCATTCCCCACAAACCCAACTACAGTCGGCCATTACATCTCACCTACCTCATCAGTGTTTTGGTGCACTGCTAAGGGTTGTAGCACCATATTTTAAGGACCACATAGGGGGTCAAGAGCTAGAGAGTGGCGCGCCATCTTTAAAAGCCTCCTATGTGTTGTCTCTCGCCGATTTAAGCGCAATTCTACGATCATCTGTGCAGAGGACAGCAGCAAGACGATATAAGCAATCCATCAATCTCATTTTTCAAGTGTTACAGCTATAATATTTTTTTTTTTGAGACATTTGCGAGTGTTGAGACAATTCTTTTGTGTTCCCAGTGAATTTTTCTCTTAGTGACATTCAGTGACTCTTGATCAGACTCTGTTTATCATGTACTGATTGCATTCATTTCTTTTAATCTCCTTAATTCAGTGTTAATTTTCGTGCATTATTGTATATCTGTTGTGTTGTGTATCTTTTTATACACTTGAAGTAAGTACTTAGTGTTTCCTTTGTTGTGTGTGCAACATATGAGCAGTATAGAACTTGTGTTTAAACTTCAGAATTCCAGTGAATTAATTCAGTAATTTTTCACCTCATATTCTGCATCACAACTCAGTGTTGTCTGTTATTTTTTCTTCCCAGCATTTGTGTAATTTTTATTTTTGTTCCCTGTGTGTTGAACATTCTTGTGTTCATATTCCTTTATTCAGCCAGTGTTTAATTTGTCTTATTTCCACAGACAATAGTGCCATTTTTAAAGTCCCAGCAAGAGCTCACATTTACAAAATTTTTCACACATCAAGTTTCATTGCAAGAAAATTCTAGTACTGTGTTTATATTGATGTTTTGTGTTCTGCATCACTGTAAGTGTTGTATTTCTTTTTGTTGTGTGTTTTTTTGCACCTATTAATTTTTTTTTTCATATTGAACAAATTCACTCTTAGTACAATTTTTAAGTTCTCCTTTTAAAGTAAATTGTTCTTTTGCTTGTTGTTTAAGTGCAGTTAAGAGTTAAAGTGTTCATTCCTTGATATATTTCTTTTCTTGTGTGTTATAATTTTTATTATTGCACATAGACTCATTTTGCAATAATTCTTGTGCAAATATTGTGTTGCTATTAAAGTTTTTTCTTGCAGAAAATTTTATGCAGTGTTGTGCAATACAGTTTATTACAGTGCAGTTTCTTATGCTCTGTTCTGTGCATAGTATTTTATTCTGTCTGTGTCATTTTATTTTTTTTAATTTCAGTGAATTGTGTGTTTGTTTTAATTTTTGCACAAGTTTATTGAGTCCATTTTATTATTTTATTGTGTATTTTCCTTGTTGCATTGAAAGTAAAGACATAGTTAAGCATTTTTTTCCATTTAAGCTTACTGTGTCATTCTCTCTATTTTTTTTTTTTGACTTATGCCCTTCAGTATTTTCACTGAGAAGATGTCCCAGTCACTTTTGAACGTTCACTTAGTGTATCATTCCAGTCAAAGTCAATATGAATTAGTCCACAGTACCAAAATTCCCTTACTGACTGAAAGACAATACCTAGCCCTTGAGCAATGTGTTTGTTCTCACAGCTTGTATTTGAGATTTGTTAAAGTGCTGCGAAATGTGAAGTTCAGATTAAGTTCCTATAGATCCATGAATTACTTATTAACGTAGCCGAGCGGTCAGGCACTAGTAATTCTGTCACTCCCATCTGTGTTCCACCTATACCTTCAGACTTGCAGGATAGTGTTCCATTGCCTCAAGTGTCCGGGGACACTCAGACTGCCTTGAGTGCACAGCCTATCCCTGCAATGACTGCTAGTTCGAGTAGTAGTTTCTCCACAGGGGATGCCTTGTCAGAAAACGATTACTTGCAACTAGTAATGCCATCTCTTGTTGATGTGACATGCTGTCTGCAGAAAGACGTCTCTGTTACAGCTAGTGTTCTCACTAGAGTGTCTGTTGTTGTTCCTAATGTTTCAGATGGTGATCCCATCCTAGTTGACAGTAATCAGTGCATTGTAAGAAGTTATTTCTCGAATAACTTTCACATGTTAACGTTGTAAGTGTAGTTTCTTTATAGCTGATACCTCTTGTCACTGTGTGCGACTCAGATTGAATATCAGCATTGTTCACCGTGTTCATTTCTTTTCTCCTGTGCTTGCAGTTGAGATAGTAGATTCGTTCTCCCTTGCTCATATTGCGTGTTATAGCGTTAATTTTTTCAACCGGGGGGAGTCATCCACTCCACCGAGTTTGTTCTTTCCTCCAGTAAGGAAGAACTGATACCTTTATTCCAGAACAAACAGCCTACTGGAAGGTTAGCCAGATGGACCTTGACTATCCAAGAGTTCAATCCCACTTTTGAAAATTTACCTGGCAAGTCGAATGTAGTCGCAGATGCTTTATCGCGACACGTTAGTGTAGTTACTGCAGATCCTCTATTTACTGTCGAGGATGTCAAAAATGCCCAAAGAACCGATCCCTTGTGTCTGGTGTGATTCGATTCCTGCTCCAGGAAGAGCTTATTCTTACTGTGAAGCCACCAGTACCCATTAGTGACTTTGTAATGAGCCAAGAATTACTGTATCGAATAGTCGAGTTGAGTACTCCTAGCAGACGAGTTAGTAATTCCACAGTCACTAGTGATTGTAGTTGTATCTTTTGTAGATATTCCTTCAGATCTCTCTCAGTCAAGGCATGTGTTAGCCATTGCAGAGGAATTCGATCCTCCCAGAGATGATAACCATTCTGCATATGTAAACCTTACCCTCGCAGAATTAGGTTTAAATGTACATAGTCTGTATAATTAGATGTCCGAGATGAATGAAATTGTCAACTGTGTGTTTTGTTATTAGCTGATCAGTTTGTCAGAAATTTTCGTGTTCACGTTCCCTCCGTATTCTGAGAATTAACAGTCTAGATTTGAGTGCACCGAATCTGCCTTTCTGTTAAACACTTCTTTGTATATATTTATTCTTCCTCAGAATCCGTAGAGTGCATGAATACAGATCGATCGATCAATTCCATCCATATTGTATAATGATTTGTTCTTATAGTTTGTAATGATTACGTTAACACCCATTACGTCAAAATCATGTTGTACCATCCATTAGTTCTAAGTTATATATGAATTTGTTATTGTATAGAATCAGCCCAGATCCGCCTGCCTGTTCAGCCTATAGTATAGTAGTGTATGTCGGGACGACATACGTAACATGACCGAGCTGTCAGCATAGTTGCTGATCCCTGTATTCCCTGTATTATATAGCATAGCATATTAGTATCATCCCTGTGCTTTAGACACGAGATCCCTCGTAGGCCTGTGGCTTGGTGTGACGTCACGGGTTGCACACGAGGAGGCCCATTCCTCTGTCCCGGCCTCACTCGGCGGCAGACCTTAGAGGCGTGAACAGGCTAGACACCGGGCTCCATCTCTCATCTCAGTCTGACAATACATTTACCATCCTACAAGTGTGTCTACTTTCAACCTACGATATCTCCATTCAAGAACCCCTTACGACACGAGGAGAGGTTAAGGGAAATCAACCTGACGACACTGGAGGACAGGAGAGATAGGGGGGACATGATAACGACATACAAAATACTGAGAGGAATTGACAAGGTGGACAAAGACAGGATGTTCCAGAGATTGGACACAGTAACAAGGGGACACAGTTGGAAGCTGAAGACACAGATGAATCACAGGGATGTTAGGAAGTATTTCTTCAGCCACAGAGTAGTCAGTAAGTGGAATAGTTTGGGAAGCGATGTAGTGGAGGCAGGATCCATACATAGCTTTAAGCAGAGGTATGATAAAGCTCACGGCTCAGGGAGAGTGACCTAGTAGCGATCAGTGAAGAGGCGGGGCCAGGAGCTCGGACTCGACCCCCGCAACCTCAACTAGGTGAGAACTAGGTGAGGTGAGTACACACACACGCACACACACACACACACACACACACACACACACACACACACACACACACACACACACACACACACATACAAACACAAACACACACACTCACCCTCACTCTCACTCAACGAAGAGAAAACAGCGTCTCAGACACGTATTAAACTGACTGATAAGTACAAATATCGTCAAGAAACAGTGAGGAAGAAAAAGAGGATCACAGCTGTTTAGGTGACAGACACCAGCACATTACTAATACATGTACTTGGCTCGCTACAAGCAAGACATCACTTATTATTATTATTACTTTTTTTTCTCTTATTCGCCGGTACTCTCCCGGCCCGGGTCTTTTCCAAGTAGTGGTGACCCGGCCTTGACTCCCTATCTGGGGAGTGTCTCGAGACCTAAGTCTGCCATGGGAGGAGGTGCAAGTACCTCCTCATCTTTGGGACCAAGTGTCCCCAGGCCTAGCCACAGTCCCCGCCCTCACGGGGCTCGTAGGGAGAAGCTAGGCCTCTGGTCTGCCATCTGCCCCGCCCTAAAAGGGCTCGAGGGGATGGCAGTCTTGAACTTTTTATTATTACTATTATTATTATTGTTTATCGGTTATAAATAATATGGTGTATATATATATATATATATATATATATATATATATATATATATATATATATATATATATATATATATATATATATATATGTATGTATGTATTTTGGGCACACGCCCCAGCTCTGAGGAGCTGGATGAGATTTTCGCCTTATAATCGGTGATACACACGTAACAACATGTACCGTATATGCCACCTTTATATCAATAATGTATCTCCTATATATATATATATATATATATATATATATATATATATATATATATATATATATATATATATATATATATATATATATATATACAATATATATTGTACAGAATGTATATTTTCTTTACGTTAAAATCCATATACAAAGGTATACAAGGCAAAGCAATACTTTTCTAAGACAATGTTTCGCTCAAGGAAAGATTTATTTAGCTTGATAGCCTTATAAAGCTTTCCTTAAGTGAAACGTTTCTTAAATCTTTGCTGTATTCTAAGTGTTTTGCTGTCTGTCTTGTGGTACTCTCTTCAACTCTGGTGCTGTCCATGTTTCCACTGGGAATGCCTCTTCAAAACGTTTGTTCAGTTCCTCAAACTTTCCTTGTCGTTTCTCGTGAGCTGCTTTGCTCTCTTCATTCTTATTACCTGGTCTTTTGATGAAACATCCTCGGTGCAGACTTGGCTGTTGCTGCTACACCACTCTCAGGTTATGGTGCAACTTCTCTTCTCCCTTTTTGGATTTCTGGAGGCTGGTATTCCATCATCTTGCCACCTCCGCTTCTCTTTCCAGTAATTAACGACTGTTAGGGGAATGTTTTCGTCTGCTCTAATTCTTCCTCTCTTCCCGGTCTGGTCTGGAGTGAGTTCCGGGGAAGTTGATCCCCGGAACTCAGTCCAGGTATACATGCTCAACGATCACTATATATAATTAGCTATTACTACTACTACCATCTTTCTCAAAACTGTAAATCAACAGTGGCCGCCATCAGTCTTCCTCTCATTGTCTTTCCTGTCTGGATTGCCTTGTCTGTTGCCTCCAGTTGCCTCACTCTCTTATTGCCTCCTGCGCCTTGCTGCCTACTGAGGGTATCTCTGGCAGTTACTTATCTCATTTGTCTCTTCCTGATTCCTCTGCTCATGCTTTTATAATCATTTAATTTCCTTCGTTTTGCTATTTCTTTCATTTTCTACACAGCCTCTTCTAGCTTCTTCCTTTCCTCGGCCAGTCTTTTGAGTCGTTTCTTTAGTCATAATGATCCTTTTCTCCTGTCCCAAGATGTTTTCACTTGCTTTTCTTTACAAATGTTTCAAGTTTCAACCTAACGAGTGAATAGCTTTCTTTCCCGCACTACCCACTCCTGTGTGTGTGTGTGTGTGTGTGTGTGTGTGTGTGTGTGTGTGTGTGTGTGTGTTGGGGACGGAGACGGTGGGTCTAAAGCCGGATTCTGTGAGAGCTTTTAAAGATGTATGACGGGAAGACTTCGCCCCGGTGAAGAACCAGGGGAAAGGTGGCGTCACCCAGGACGCAAGTGGAAAGTCACGTCACGACGCCAAGAACGTCACCTGTGCTAGGGGAAAAGGGGCTTCACCTAATGCAAGGAAAAAGGGGGTAGAAGAATGGGACATCCCCTACGGCGCCTGGGAAAGGGCAGCCTGAATCACTCGAATTAAAGTTTTGGGTGGCCAGAGGATATATATATATATACATACATTATATATATATATATATATATATATATATATATATATATAATTATATATATATATATATATATATAATATATATATATATATATATATATATATATATATATATATATATATATATATATATATATATATATATATATATATATATATATATATATATATATATATATATATATATATATATATATATATATATATATATATATATATATATATATATATATATATATATATATATATATATATATATATATATATATAATATATATATATATATATATATATATATATATATATATATATATATATATATATATATATATATATATATATATATATATATATATATATATATATATATATATATATATATATATATATATATATATATATATATATATATATATATATATATATATATAGGTAGTAGGTTGGTAGACAGCAACCACCCAGGGAAGTACTACCGTCCTGCCAGATGACTGTGAAACAAAAACCTGTAATTGTTTTGCATGATGGTAGGATTGCTGGTTTCTTTTTCTGTCTCATAAACACGCTAAGATAACAGGGATATCTTGCTACTCCTACTTACACTTTGGTCACACTTCACAGACACGCACATGCATATATATATATACATACATCTAGGTTTTTCTCCTTTTTCTAAATAGCTCTTGTTCTTTTTTATTTCTTCTATTGTCCATGGGGAAGTGGAAAAGAATCTTTCCTCCGTAAGCCATGCGTGTCGTATGAGGCGACTAAAATGCCGGGAGCAATGGGCTAGTAACCCCTTCTCCTGTATACAATTACTAAAAAAGAGAAGAAGAAAAACTTTATAAAACTGGGTTGCTTAAATGTGCGTGGATGTAGTGCGGATGACAAGAAACAGATGATTGCTGATGTTATGAATGAAAAGAAGTTGGATGTCCTGGCCCTAAGCGAAACAAAGCTGAAGGGGGTAGGAGAGTTTCAGTGGGGGGAAATAAATGGGATTAAATCTGGAGTATCTGAGAGAGTTAGAGCAAAGGAAGGGGTAGCAGTAATGTTAAATGATCAGTTATGGAAGGAGAAAAGAGAATATGAATGTGTAAATTCAAGAATTATGTGGATTAAAGTAAAGGTTGGATGCGAGAAGTGGGTCATAATAAGCGTGTATGCACCTGGAGAAGAGAGGAATGCAGAGGAGAGAGAGAGATTTTGGGAGATGTTAAGTGAATGTATAGGAGCCTTTGAACCAAGTGAGAGAGTAATTGTGGTAGGGGACTTGAATGCTAAAGTAGGAGAAACTTTTAGAGAGGGTGTGGTAGGTAAGTTTGGGGGTGCCAGGTGTAAATGATAATGGGAGCCCTTTGATTGAACTTTGTATAGAAAGGGGTTTAGTTATAGGTAATACATATTTTAAGAAAAAGAGGATAAATAAGTATACACGATATGATGTAGGGCGAAATGACAGTAGTTTGTTGGATTATGTATTGGTAGATAAAAGACTGTTGAGTAGACTTCAGGATGTACATGTTTATAGAGGGGCCACAGATATATCAGATCACTTTCTAGTTGTAGCTACACTGAGAGTAAAAGGTAGATGGGATACAAGGAGAATAGAAGCATCAGGGAAGAGAGAGGTGAAGGTTTATAAACTAAAAGAGGAGGCAGTTAGGGTAAGATATAAACAGCTATTGGAGGATAGATGGGCTAATGAGAGCATAGGCAATGGGGTCGAAGAGGTATGGGGTAGGTTTAAAAATGTAGTGTTAGAGTGTTCAGCAGAAGTTTGTGGTTACAGGAAAGTGGGTGCAGGAGGGAAGAGGAGCGATTGGTGGAATGATGATGTAAAGAGAGTAGTAAGGGAGAAAAAGTTAGCATATGAGAAGTTTTTACAAAGTAGAAGTGATGCAAGGAGGGAAGAGTATATGGAGAAAAAGAGAGAGGTTAAGAGAGTGGTGAAGCAATGTAAAAAGAGAGCAAATGAGAGAGTGGGTGAGATGTTATCAACAAATTTTGTTGAAAATAAGAAAAAGTTTTGGAGTGAGATTAACAAGTTAAGAAAGCCTAGAGAACAAATGGATTTGTCAGTTAAAAATAGGAGAGGAGAGTTATTAAATGGAGAGTTAGAGGTATTGGGAAGATGGAAGGAATATTTTGAGGAATTGTTAAATGTTGATGAAGATAGGGAAGCTGTGATTTCGTGTATAGGGCAAGGAGGAATAACATCTTGTAGGAGTGAGGAAGAGCCAGTTGTGAGTGTGGGGGAAGTTCGTGAGGCAGTAGGTAAAATGAAAGGGGGTAAGGCAGCCGGGATTGATGGGATAAAGATAGAAATGTTAAAAGCAGGTGGGGATATAGTTTTGGAGTGGTTGGTGCAATTGTTTAATAAATGTATGGAAGAGGGTAAGGTACCTAGGGATTGGCAGAGAGCATGCATAGTTCCTTTGTATAAAGGCAAAGGGGATAAAAGAGAGTGCAAAAATTATAGGGGGATAAGTCTGTTGAGTGTACCTGGTAAAGTGTATGGTAGAGTTATAATTGAAAGAATTAAGAGTAAGACGGAGAATAGGATAGCAGATGAACAAGGAGGCTTTAGGAAAGGTAGGGGGTGTGTGGACCAGGTGTTTACAGTGAAACATATAAGTGAACAGTATTTAGATAAGGCTAAAGAGGTCTTTGTGGCATTTATGGATTTGGAAAAGGCGTATGACAGGGTGGATAGGGGGGCAATGTGGCAGATGTTGCAAGTGTATGGTGTAGGAGGTAGGTTACTGAAAGCAGTGAAGAGTTTTTACGAGGATAGTGAGGCTCAAGTTAGAGTATGTAGGAAAGAGGGAAATTTTTTCCCAGTAAAAGTAGGCCTTAGACAAGGATGTGTGATGTCACCGTGGTTGTTTAATATATTTATAGATGGGGTTGTAAGAGAAGTAAATGCGAGGGTCTTGGCAAGAGGCGTGGAGTTAAAAGATAAAGAATCACACACAAAGTGGGAGTTGTCACAGCTGCTCTTTGCTGATGACACTGTGCTCTTGGGAGATTCTGAAGAGAAGTTGCAGAGATTGGTGGATGAATTTGGTAGGGTGTGCAAAAGAAGAAAATTAAAGGTGAATACAGGAAAGAGTAAGGTTATGAGGATAACAAAAAGATTAGGTGATGAAAGATTGAATATCAGATTGGAGGGAGAGAGTATGGAGGAGGTGAACGTATTCAGATATTTGGGAGTGGACGTGTCAGCGGATGGGTCTATGAAAGATGAGGTGAATCATAGAATTGATGAGGGAAAAAGAGTGAGTGGTGCACTTAGGAGTCTGTGGAGACAAAGAACTTTGTCCTTGGAGGCAAAGAGGGGAATGTATGAGAGTATAGTTTTACCAACGCTCTTATATGGGTGTGAAGCGTGGGTGATGAATGTTGCAGCGAGGAGAAGGCTGGAGGCAGTGGAGATGTCATGTCTGAGGGCAATGTGTGGTGTGAATATAATGCAGAGAATTCGTAGTTTGGAAGTTAGGAGGAGGTGCGGGATTACCAAAACTGTTGTCCAGAGGGCTGAGGAAGGGTTGTTGAGGTGGTTCGGACATGTAGAGAGAATGGAGCGAAACAGAATGACTTCAAGAGTGTATCAGTCTGTAGTGGAAGGAAGGCGGGGTAGGGGTCGGCCTAGGAAGGGTTGGAGGGAGGGGGTAAAGGAGGTTTTGTGTGCGAGGGGCTTGGACTTCCAGCAGGCATGCGTGAGCGTGTTTGATAGGAGTGAATGGAGACAAATGGTTTTTAATACTTGACGTGCTGTTGGAGTGTGAGCAAAGTAACATTTATGAAGGGATTCAGGGAAACCGGCAGGCCGGACTTGAGTCCTGGAGATGGGAAGTACAGTGCCTGCACTCTGAAGGAGGGGTGTTAATGTTGCAGTTTAAAAACTGTAGTGTAAAGCACCCTTCTGGCAAGACAGTGATGGAGTGAATGATGGTGAAAGTTTTTCTTTTTCGGGCCACCCTGCCTTGGTGGGAATCGGCCGGTGTGATAATAAAAAAAAAAAAAAAAAATATATATATATATATATATATATATATATATATATATATATATATATATATATATATATATATATATAAATATATATATATATATATATATATATATATATATATATATATATATACATACATTATATATATATATATATATATATATATATATATATATATATATATATATATATATATATATATATATATATATATATATAAAATATATATATATATATATATATATATATAATTATATATATATATATATATATATATATATATATATATATATATATATATATATATATATTAAAAATCATTCTGAACCTAACGAAAAACAAATATTTCATTGTGTTTGTTAATTGTTAAATTACTGTAAATTTATCTAAAATATATTTAGTTGGATTAACCTGATTTAAATTGCTGTTGTTATAATAAGATTGGGCAAATTTTCTAAGATTCTTTTGGTACAAATTTATTAATTTTTACATTAACATAAATGAAAAAAATATATCTTTAAACTTATAAGGGATAATTTTAGAAAGGACTTAATTTTAAATGAGTTCTTGCTAAGTGATTAATTTTACCTATTCCGCACGACATTATAATTATTAATGAAATCACGAAACAAGTGATTTTGAATCATTAACAGAACTGCGGCTAGCCAGGATTCGATCCTACGTTACCATGCCCAGCCCCGGGAGAACAGGACAATGTACGCATCACACTATCCACTGGGCCAGGAATCCTCAAACCTCAGGCTCCCAATGGAACTGGGCGTGTTTATAGCAAGAACCAGTAGGTACTGCCTAGCAAGAGCCAGTAAACACTGTCTAGGAAGGACCAGTAGGTGCTGCCTAGCAAGAGCCAGTAAACACTGTCTAGGAAGGACCAGTAGGTGCTGCCTAGCAAGAGCTAGTAGGCACCGTCTAACTAGGACCAGTAGGTGCTGCCTAGCAAGAGCTAGCAGGCTCTGGTATAAACCACTGTGCCTCACTTAGCAGTAGCCACTAGAACTTACAATCTTTTCTTCTCTCTTGTTTAAATTTTTTTCACTCCGACAGGATTACTGTTTTTTCTTTGTCTCAGGAACAACCGGAGAGAGGAATGCACGAAAGGCCGCATGCGACTTTACCTGAACACGAAATCGTCCCTTGATAAGTCATTTAAACCATGAGTAACAAGGGTGACAGTATAAACGAGGAGGGTCAGTAGTCCCCACGGGTGTTTTTGAGGTATGAATAAGCAAGTTCAATTGTCATAATGATGTACCAGTAGTGAAATATTCACGAATAAGACACATGAACAACACGCTGCTGTCTTTATTTCTGCCGTAACGTTTCGCCAATGAAGATACCCATTGTTGCATATGTCTTATCATTATAGAGACCCAGGTGTTGCGGATGTCTCTTATCAGTAGAAAGACCCAGGTGTTGCCTGTGTCTCATTCGTCAACTTGCTTGTATTCTCTACCATCAGTAATATGATCGCAGATCATGTGATGTTCTTGGGAAGGGTACAGCCAGAGGAGTGTGCGTACTGTTGTCCGTCTCGTGGAATCGAGCTGTCTTCTCGCTGACCACGAAGTGAAGCCAAGTGTGACTTTTTACTAATATTGGCTTTAAACATAACGGTAAGGCCACCCGCATCTGTCCGATGTTGAAGACTCTACTGAAATGACAGACTCTACAAAACAAGGGTCCAGATGAGAGATACATTTCTGTCCATAAGTCGTAGATGACACAGGGGGCAGGCAGTCCAAGAGAGTGGTGCATACTCAGGGTGTGAGTGCACCTGTGTCTCGTACGTTTTTTGCAATCTCTACTGTTAAATAAGTACGAGATACACCTCAGTGCTGTTAACTTTCTGGCTGCCTTGCTTACAAGATTTAACACGTAGTTCTTTATAAATACTTAGGAAAAAAAAAACACGGGCAAGCAACTCATCCCCGGGCTCCAGTTCTGTTCATTACTGCCACAGCTCCAGTATTAACGTTATGCTACCTAGAGACCATCATCATTTGCTCTCTCAGAAGCAAACGTAACCTGTCAAAAATTTTCCCCAGGCTGATGTATCTGTAAGCTGGTGATTGGTGTAGCTGAGAGCAGCTGGCATCTCCTCTCATGCATAAATAAATAGTATAGTCGTCTGCATTGAAAGTAAACATTAAATAATAATGAACCAAGCACGCTTCCCTGTGGAGCACTGACTATCTTGTTGACTTTGTCCCGTTGAGAACTAGGCTTAGAGATCTACCTTGAAGGTAATCACCGAGGTGGTGTAGTGCAGAGTCGGCGACGCCTAGTGCTTGCAGTTTTGCAGAGAGTCCGTGATGCCTTATTGAGTCGAAAGCACAAGCAATGTCCAGTGCTAATAAACAGCTGATCTTGGATTCATCCAGTGACTGGTGCCACATAGTTGAAATATATAATATATAACATCAGAGCAGCAGAAGAGTGACCTTATCTGAAGCCATGTTGACGGTCACAAATAAGAGAGAGGTAGTAAAAAAAAATATCCTGAGATTGAATAATAATTTTATTATTATTGCAATATTTATTTTATACCAGTAGACAGTTGGGTAATATCAGTATTGCTATAACGTGTTAGAGAACTCTGGGTAATATTACGGTCAAACGCGATATTTACCCTGATCTATCAGTATTAACTTTAATAAAACGCTTCATGGTAAAACGTACAAAAATGTACTTAACAGCCATTTTTGTTAGAGAGCGTAAACAGTGTCATTATGTGGACGTTAATTAAAGGCAATTAATATATCAGGCGTAATTCAGTTATATGATGCATTGTAGTTTATAATGAACGTGGCGGTAAATTCATTATAAGTTCATTAGTATACTGTAGTATGAGCCGGGTGCCGCGTTGTTGACTGCTGAGTTATTATCACCACCACCGTTGTTAGTTATCACCACTACCGTTGTTAGTTATCACCACTACCGTTGTTAATTATCACCACCACCGTTGTTAGTTATCACCACTACCGTTGTTAGTTTATACCACTACCGTTGTTAGTTATCACCACTACCGTTGTTAGTTATTACCACTACCGTTGTTAGTTACCACTACCGTTGTTAATTATCACCACAACCGTTGTTAATTATCACCACTACCGTTGTTAGTTATCACCACTACCGTTGTTAGTTATCACCACTACCGTTGTTAGTTATCACCACTACCGTTGTTAGTTATCACCACTACCGTTGTTAGTTATTACCACTACCGTTGTTAGTTATCACCACTACCGTTGTTAATTATCATCACTACCGTTGTTAGTTATCACCACTACCGTTGTTAGTTATCACCACCACCGTTGTTAATTATCACCACTACCGTTGTTAGTTATCACCACCACCGTTGTTAGTTATCACCACCGTTGTTAGTTATCACCACCACCGTTGTTAGTTATCACCACTACCGTTGTTAGTTATCACCACTACCGTTGTTAGTTATCACCACTACCGTTGTTAGTTATCACCACTACCGTTGTTAGTTATCACCACTACCGTTGTTAGTTATCACCACTACCGTTGTTAGTTATCACCACTACCGTTGTTAGTTATCACCACCACCGTTGTTAGTTATCACCCTACCGTTGTTAGTTATCACCACCTGGGAGTAGTAATGTCTGAGGATCTCACTTTCAAGGATCACAACAGTGCCACGATCGCACGTGCAAAGAAAATGATAGGATGGATAATGAGAACTTTCAAAACGAGAGATGCCAAGCCCATGATGATCCTTTTCAAATCACTTGTTCTCTCTAGGCTGGAATACTGCTGTACATTAACATCTCCATTCAAAGCAGGTGAAATTGCAGATCTAGAGAGTGTACAGAGATCCTTTACTGCACGTATAAGTTCTGTCAAGCACCTTAACTACTGGGAACGCTTGGAAGCACTTGACTTGTACTCGTTGGAACGCAGGAGGGAGAGATATATCATAATCTACACTTGGAAAATCTTGGAAGGAATGGTCCCAAATCTGCACACAGAAATCACTCCCTACGAAAGTAAAAGACTGGGCAGGCGATGCAAAATGCCGCCAATAAAAAGTAGGGGCGCCATTGGTACACTAAGAGAAAACACCATAAGTGTCCGGGGCCCAAAACTGTTCAACAGCCTCCCATCAAGCATTAGGGGAATTGCCAATAAACCCCTGGCTGCCTTCAAGAGAGAGCTGGACAGATACCTAAAGTCAGTGCCGGATCAGCCGGGCTGTGGCTCGTACGTCGGACTGCGTGCGGCCAGCAGTAACAGCCTAGTTGATCAGGCCCTGATCCATCGGGAGGCCTGGTCATGGACCGGGCCGCGGGGGCGTTGATCCCCGGAATAACCTCCAGGTAACCACCGTTGTTAATTATCACCACTACCGTTGTTAATTATCACCACTACCGTTGTTAATTATCACCACTACCGTTATTACCACCACCACCACCACCACCGTTGTTAATTATCACCACTACCGTTGTTAGTTATCACCACTACCGTTGTTAATTACCACCACCACCACCGTTGTTAATTATCACCACTACCGTTGTTACTTATTACCACCACCACCGTTGTTAGTTATCACCACTACCGTTGTTAGTTATAACCACTATCGTTATCATTACCGTTGTTAGTTATCACTACCGTTAATTACCACCACCACTACCGTTGTTAATTATCACCACCACTGTTGTTAGTTATTACCAGCACCACCGTTGTTAATTATCACCACTACCGTTGTTAATTACCACGTCCACCGTTATCACCACAACCGTTGTTAGTTATCACCACTATCATTACCATTGTTATCACCACTACCGTTGTTAGTTATTACCACCACCGTTGTCAGTTATCACCACCACTGTCAGTTATTACCACCGTTATCAATTATTACAACCGTTATCATCATCAACGACCAGAGTGATTGTTGCTAACAATACTGAGCCTGTTAACAGGTGGTTGTGTTGTGGTTTGGTTGTGTTCAAGTTGAAAGTCGCTGGGAAGTTACTTTCTTCACTTAGCAGCACTGAAGGTTGGAAGCCGATCGGTAGAGTTGAGCGAGGGATGGAGAAGATGGAGGGAGGGACGGAAGGCAGCGGTAGGGAGGAGAGGGTGGAGGGCCGAGGGAAGGGTGGAGGTAGGGAGAAAGGTCGTCAGCATTACAGTATAATAGCACAGACTGACACCAACAGTCTGGTGGAGCGAGAAAGATTATAACACCGAAGACTTGCACCAACAGTCTGGTGGAGTGAGAAACACACAGTATAACACCACAGACTGGCACCAATAGTCTAGTGAAGCGAGAAAGATTATAACACCGAAGACTTGCACCAACAGTCTGGTGGAGTGAGAAACACACAGTATAACACCACAGACTGGCACCAACAGTCTAGTGAAGCGAGAAAGATTATAGCACCGAAAACTTGCACCAACAGCCTGGTGGAACTATCAACAACATTACCTGTGCAGTATACTTGGACATCCTAGCAACATTATAGACAAGCTCTGTGACCAAGGCTTGACCAGGGAGCCTGCCTATAATGTTGCTAGTAAATCTATAAGCAACTTATACAAGGAATATTGTTAGACAACCGACCCATAACCACCTCCAACATTCACTATGCAAATCACTCGTAACTCTCAGTGTTGAATATTGCATGACCGTGTTGATGGTGCCCTAGCGGTCAACCGCCCGCTACTGTGATCCTACAGACAGTATGGTGAACGAAGAGACGGTTTGCTGAACGTACAGTCAGTCTGTTGAACCATACCCCCGGCCGGGATTGAACCCGCGGTCATAGAGTCTCAAAACTCCAGCCCGTCGCGCTAGCCACTAGACCAGGCTGGAGTTTTGAGACTCTATGACCGCGGGTTCAATCCCGGCCGGGGGTATGGTTTATTTGCAATCGTGTCATTACGATTTCTTAAGTCAGTCTGTTGAACGTCTGGTGAACGAGAGACTGTGTTGTGAAGGTATAGATGGTCTGGTGAACGTAGAGATTGGCGAGAATTATTGACGCAAGGGATACATAATTATCAGTAACGAGTACTAAGAAGCAGGATAGCAAGGGATACATAATTATCAGTAACGAGTACTAAGAAGCAGGATAGCAAGGGATACATAATTATCAGTAACGAGTACTAAGAAGCAGGATAGCAAGGGATACATAATTATCAGTAACGAGTACTAAGAAGCAAGATAGCAAGGGATACTTAAATATCAGTAACGAGTACTAAGAAGCAAGATAGCAAGGGATGCATAATTATCAGTAACGAGTACTAAGAAGCAAGATAGCAAGGGATACTTAAATATCAGTAACGAGTACTAAGAAGCAAGATAGCAAGGGATACTTAAATATCAGTAACGAGTACTAAGAAGCAAGATAGTAATGATGATTATCACTGACGAGTACTAAGCAGGATACAGTTTTTGTACTATCTTGGGTAGAGACAGACCGGCGGAGGAGGATGCAGCTGTAATTGGTCCAGTCACAAGTGATCACCTTGATGAAAGAGATTAGTGTGTCGTGAACACTACTGGTGATCCTCTTTCATGGTGGGTCAGTTATGAGACAGACACACATACACACACACACGCGCGCGCGCGCACACACACACACACACACACACACACACACACACACACACACACACACACACACACACACACACACACACACACACACACACACATAGGCTGTCGTTAAATAAAAGTGAAGTGCTGGAAAAGGTAATCAGGAGATTGGCGAGGCATCTGAAGAAGAACTTCACTGGACAGGCATCTGGAGAAAAGGAACTTCACTGGCGAAGCATCGGAGGAGGAACTTCACTGGTGAGACATCTGGAGAAGAGGAACTTCACTGGCGAGGCATCTGAGGAGGAACTTCACTGGCAAGACATCTGGAGAAGAGGAACTTCACTGGCGAGGCATCTGGAGAAGAGGAACTTCACTGGCGAGGCATCTAGAGAAGAGGAACTTCACTGACGAGGCATCTGGAGAAGAGGAACTTCACTGGCGAGGCATCTGGAGAAGAGGAACTTCACTGGCGAGGCATCTGGAGAAGAGGAACTTCACTGGCGAGGCATCTGGAGAAGAGGAACTTCACTGGCGAGGCATCTGGAGAAGAGGAACTTCACTGGCGAGGCATCTAGAGAAGAACTTCACTGGCGAGGCATCTGGAGAAGAAGAACTTCACTGGCGAGGCATCTAGAGAAGAACTTCGCTGGCGAGACATCTACAGAAGATGAACCTCACTGGCGAGGCATCTGGAGAAGAGGAACTTCGCTGGCGAGGCATCTAGAGAGAGGAACCTCACTTGCGAGGCATCGAGAGAAGAGGAACTTCACTGGCGAGGCATCTAGAGAAGAGGAACTTCACTGGCGAGGCATCTAGAGAGAGGAACTTCACTGGCGAGGCATCTAGAGAAGAGGAACTTCACTAGCGAGGCATCAAGAGAAGAGGAATTTCACTGGCGAGGCATCTGGAGAAGAAGAACTTCACTGGCGAGGCATCTAGAGAAGAACTTCGCTGGCGAGACATCTACAGAAGATGAACCTCACTGGCGAGGCATATGGAGAAGAGGAACTTCACTGGCGAGGCATCTAGAGAAGAACTTCGCTGGCGAGACATCTACAGAAGATGAACCTCACTGGCGAGGCATCTGGAGAAGAGGAACTTCGCTGGCGAGGCATCTAGAGAGAGGAACCTCACTTGCGAGGCATCGAGAGAAGAGGAACTCACTGGCGAGGCATCTAGAGAGAGGAACTTCACTGGCGAGGCATCGAGAGAAGAGGAACTTCACTGGCGAGGCATCTAGAGAAGAGGAACTTCACTAGCGAGGCATCAAGAGAAGAGGAATTTCACTGGCGAGGCATCTGGAGAAGAGGAACTTTACTGGCGAGGCATCTGGAGAGGAGGAACTTCACTGGCGTGGAATCTGGAGAAGAGGAATTTCACTGGCGAGGCATCTGGAGAAGAGGAATTTCACTGGCGAGGCATCTGGAGAAGAAGAACTTCACTGGCGAGGCATCTGGTGAAGATGAACTTCACTGGCGAGGCATCTGGAGAAGAGGAACTTCACTAGCGAGGCATCTAGAGAAGAGGAACTTCGTTGCAGAAAACTGTCACGAAAACATTACAAAATATCTGAAGTTATACGACAGAAGAAAAGCTATTCTATGCCATGTTATTCTTTTTTGCGAATGTAGTTGAAGAAACACATCCAGAAATTAATAACACGTGAAAAATGTCTTCAGAGTATGTGTAATTCAATATTAAATTGCTTTACAGAGAACTGAAGATCATATAAGGACGAGAGAGAGAGAGAGAGAGAATGAGAATGATGGCTTGGCTGCATCTTCTTGGACTGCAGGAAGGTATTTGACACTGTACTACACCAGAGACTGTTCCATAAATTGCAAGAGGAAGTTGAGGAACAGGAAGAATGGATCAATGAGTATCTTCCTCCTGTCCCTCGTCTTTCATCCTCTTCTGCTACTTTGTCTCCCATTCTCCCTTCCACCCTCCTCCTCTATCTCTTTTCCATCTTTTCCATTCTTCCATTCTACTCTCCCACTCTCTTCAATTCTTCTGTCCCCATTCTCCATTCCCCTTCCTCTCCCTTACTCATTTCCATCCTCCCCATTTATTTCTCTAATGCTTTCTCCTTCTTCCCTCTCTTCCTCCTCCTCTCCCTACTTCCCTCACTTTCCACCTTCCTCTCTTTTCCGTCACACCCTTCCTCGTCTTCTCCATCATACTCCCCCTCCCGCCCCAGGTAATTAAGCACGCGCGCGCACACACACACACACACACACACACACACACACACACACACACACACACACACACACCACACACACCACACACACCACACACACCACACACACCACACCACACACACACCACACCACACACACACCACACACACACCACACACACACCACACACACACCACACACACACCACACACACCACACACACCACACCACACACACACCACACCACACACACACCACACACACCACACCACACACACCACACCACACACACACACACCACACACACACACACACCACACACACACACACCACACACACACACACCACACACACACACCACACACACACACCACACACACACCACACACACACACACCACACACACACACACCACACACACACACACACACACACACACCACACACACACACACACACACACACCACACACACACACACACACACCACACACACACACCACACACACACACCACACACACACACCCCACACACACACCCCCCACACACACACACCCCACACACACACACACAACCACACACCACACACACCACACACACCACACACACACACCACACACCACACCACACACACACACACACACACACACCACACACACACCACACACTGTTGCAACCCCTGAATGGGTTACAATGATTATTATGTATATATATAATGTATATTATCTTTTCATATAATTTTATATTGCTTATATTTGCGATAATAGCTAAATCGTAAATATATTGCTTTATATTCTTATTTGACTTATGTTGTTAGGATGTACATAATATCTGCTCAGTTCAAGTCTTGATTGTCAAACTACTGTAATTATCGCTTGTCGCTCGTTATACTGCCGGCTTCTGAGCTGTGCTGTCCACGGGGCTATCACGTGATCGAGGGGGGGTGTCCTCACCTCTCGTGAAGTATTCAGTCTGCTCTAGACTCGCTTGCTGGTTGGACAGATTGTCTGTCTCATTATTCTTGTTAGTTCTGTAGAACTCTGTTCACAGAACATTGTATAGACTTAGTGATTTTCGACGTTGTACTGAGGTTGTGTGTCACATAGACACTCTGAACATCTCAGGTCCTTAGCTATAGCTTCTGACCTAATTTTGTACTGGTTTCTGTGTATTGTCACAGTCAGGGTTTTTCCTATGCTGAACTTAGATTCAGTAGTATGGGAGTTTTGTAACTTTTGTGGAGGATCTGCTGATGGTCCCTACTTAGTGTCGTTATATTATCTCCTTGATCCTGATTGTGTCGCAGTCGCTTGTTATATGGCTATTAGGTTTAGCATTCTTTTCATTGTTCAAGCAGACTGTTCTGGTTGCCAGTCGGTCAAGAAGTTAGTTTATTAGAGGACTTTGTCAGTCACTTGTTTAAGTCTAGTCGAGTCGTGAGACATAGTGAACTACTTAGAGCACTTACACGCATACACAAACTTACTTGTACATATTTGTAATATCTTATTAAATGTTAATGTACCAGAAGGTACTTAAGAATTATAAATGTGATATGTGCTTTCAGCACAATAATATTGAACTCGAGAGATTGATTTTATTTTGATTGCTATGATTAATTTAATTTGATAATATACCTCTAGACTTAATAAATTTATTAAATTTTAATTTCTCTAGTTAGTAGCCTACCAGTTGTAATCCGGAAGCACTATTGAATCTTAATGAATTTCTAATGGATAATTGGACAAGGATACTGACTACTTGTTACGAAAACCCAGTAACAGGCTGGATGCTAGAAAGGCAGTCCTTTCTAGTATTCACTGGAGATCTCTAAGCTTTTAGAATCGCGTTTTTTGTAAAACACACACACACACACACACCACACACACCACACACACCACACAGACACACCACACACACCACACAGACACACCACACACACCACACACACACCACACACACACACCACACACACCACACACACCACACACACACACCACACACACCACACACACCACACACACACACACACACACACACACACACACACACACACACACACACACACACATACACATACAACAGGCCCAGTGTCAAATCGACGTGTGGCTAGGACAAAATGGTAACTAACACACACACACACACACCAACCACACACACACACACACACACCAACCACACACACACACACACACACACACAGACACACACACACAGACACACACACAGACACACACACAGACACACACACACAGACACACACACACAGACACACACACAGACACACACACACACACACACACACACACACACACACACACACACACACACACACACACACACACACACACACACACACACACACACACACACACACACACACACACACACACACACACACACACAGACACACACACACACACACACACACACACACACACACACACACACACACACACACACACACCACACACACACACCCACCCACACACACACACACACACACACACACACAGACACACACCACACACACACACACCACACACACACACACACACACACACTTCTCTCCACGTTTCTTCTTTTCACTATTTCTCATTTTCAGTGATTTCTCCCAATATTTCTCTTTTTCACTGTTTTCTCTGCATATTTTCTTCCTTTCGCTGTTTTCTCCCGGTGTTTTTTTCCCCAAGTTTTCGCCGTTGCACTGTTTTCACCCCTTGTTTTCTCCCTTTCACTGTTTTCTTCCTCAGATGTACTTCATTTTTCCTTGTCATGTAAGTTATTTTTATCGTTTATTTTACCTGACTTTACCTTTTTTTTCCGGCTTTATCTCTTTTTCTTGACTTTATCTCTTTCCTGGCTTTATGGACTATATATTTCCGGGTTGTGTATCTTATTTCGCCAGAGTTTGTACTTCAATTTCTCTCACGGTGATTATTTTATTCCGCATTTTCTTCCTCATTTTCCCTGTCTTGTACTTGTTTTTTATCATCTGTGTATTATCTCCCCGGTCCCCCCCTCCCGCTCTTATTTTTTTCCTGGCACTGGTTCTTGTTTTTCCTGTTCCTGTCTTAGGTAGTCCAGGAGGCAGAGCCAAAATTTTGATTTAGCGGGACTATTTGTGTTGAATACTAGTATTGATTCTCTCTCTCTTTAATATGCATGTGTGTATGTGTGTGTATATATATATATATATATATATATATATATATATATATATATATATATATATATATATATATATATATATAATGTACATATATATGCAATAAGATCACAGTAAACAGGTGATTTCAGAATATGCAAAACAACCACTGTGAAAGAATAGAGAATTTCCGAGCGCTTTCCTTGATAATGTGAGTAGTCACGAAAGCACTTGGAATTTCTCTATTCTTTCACAGTGGTTGTTTTGCATATATACATATATGTCGTGCCGAATATGTAAAACTGGTCAATTAGCAAAAACTCATTTAAAATTAAGCCCTTTCTAAAATTTTCTCTTGTACGTTTAGATATATTTTTTTCATTAATGTTAATGTAAAAATTATAATTTTGCACCAAAAGAATCTTAGAAAACTTACCTAACTTTATTATAACAAGAACAATTTATTTTAGCCTAACCCAACTAAATATATTTTATATAAGTTTACAGTAATTTAATAATAAAGAAACGCAACGAAATATATTTTTTTCGTTAGGTTCAGAATAATTTTGGCGAAATTATTGCATACGCAAATTTTCTCTTATCTTATATGGCAAGATGAGCGTTGCTATTTAAGCCAAGATCGCAAGTTCTGCCTATTCGGCACGACATATATATATATATATATATATATATATATATATATATATATATAGATATATAGATATATTATATATATATATGTGTGTGTGTGTGTTACCATTTTGTCTTAGGCACTTGTCGATTAGACACCAGGCCTGTTGTATATGCGTGCGTGTGTGTCCTCACCTAATTGTGGTTGCAGGGGTCGAGACTCAGCTCCTCTGTGTGTGTGTGTGTGTGTGTGTATGTGTATGTGTGTGTGTGTATGTGTGTGTGTACTCACCTAGTTGTACTCACCTAGCTTGGTCGAGTCCAAGCTCCTGGCCCCGCCTCTTCACTGATCGCTACTAGGTCACTCTCTCTGAACCGTGAGCTTTATCATACCTCTGCTTAAAGCTATGTAAGGATCCTGCCTCCCCTACATCGCTTCCCAAACTATTCCACTTCCTGACTACTCTGTGGTTGAAGAAATACTTCCTAATATCCCTTTGATTCGTCTGTGTCTTCAGCTTCCAACTGTGTCCCCGTGTTGCTGTGTCCAGTCTCTGGAACATCCTGTCTTTGTCCACCTTGTCAATTCCTCTCAGTATTTTGTAAGTCGTTATCATGTCCCCCCTATCTCTCCTGTCCTCCAGTGTCGTCAGATTGATTTCCCTTAACCTCTCCTTATAGAACATACCTCTTAACTCTGGGACTAGTCTTGTTGCAAACCTTTGCACTTTCTCTAGTTTCTTTACATGCTTGGCTAGGTGTGGGTTCCAAACTGGTGCCGCATACTCCAATATGGGCCTAACGTACACGGTGTACAGGGTCCTGAACGATTCCTTATTAAGATGTCGGAATGCTGTTCTGAGGTTTGCTAGGCGCCCATATGCTGCAGCAGTTATTTGGTTGATGTGCGCTTCAGGAGATGTGCCTGGTGTTATACTCACCCCAAGATCTTTTTCCTTGAGTGATGTTTGTAGTCTCTGGCCCCCTAGACTGTACTCCGTCTGCGGTCTTCTTTGCCCTTCCCCAATCCTCATGACTTTGCACTTGATGGGATTGAACTCCAGGAGCCAATTGCTGGACCAGGTCTGCAGCCTGTCCAGATCCCTTTGTATTTCTGCCTGGTCTTCGATCGAATAAACTCTTCTCATCAACTTCACGTCATCTGCAAACAGGGACACCTCGGAGTTTATTCCTTCCGTCATGTTCACAAATACCAGAAACAGCACTTGTCCTAGGACTGACCCCTGTGGGACCCCGCTGGTCACAGGTGCCCACTCTGACAACTCGCCGCATACCATTACTCGCTGCTGTCTTCTTGACAAGTATTCCCTGATCCATTGCAGTGCCTTCCCTGTTATCCCTGCTTGGTCCTCCAGTTTTTGCACTAATCTCTTGTGTGGTACTGTGTCAAACGCCTTCTTGCAGTCCAAGAAAATGCAATCCACCCACCCCTCTCTCTCTTGTCTTACTGCTGTCACCATGTCATAGAACTCCAGTAGGTTTGTGACACAGGATTTCCCGTCTCTGAAACCATGTTGGCTGCTGGTGATGAGATCATTCCTTTCTAGATGTTCCACCATTCTTCTCCTGACAATCTTTTCCATGATCTTGCATGCTATACATGTCAGTGACACTGGTCTGTAGTTTAGTGCTTCATGTCTGTCTCCTTTTTTTAAAGATTGGGACCACATTTGCTGTCTTCCATGCCTCAGGCAATCTCCCTGTTTCGATAGATGTATTGAATATTGTTGTTAGGGGTACACATAGCGCCTCTGCTCCCTCTCTCAGGACCCATAGAAAGATGTTATCTGGCCCCATTGCCTTTGAGGTATCTAGCTCACTCAGAAGCCTCTTCACTTCTTCCTCGGTTGTGTGTACTGTGTCCAGCACATGGTGGTGTACCCCACCTCTCCGTCCTTCTGGAGCCCCTTCTGTCTCCTCTGTGAACACTTCTTTGAATCTCTTGTTGAGTTCCTCACATACTTCACGGTCATTTCTTGTTGTCTCTCCTCCTTCCTTCCTTAGCCTGATGACCTGGTCCTTGACGGTTGTTTTCTTCCTGATGTGGCTGTATAACAGCTTCGGGTCAGATTTGGCTTTTGTTGCTATGTCGTTTTTATATTGTCGTTGGGCCTCCCTTCTTATCTGTGCATATTCGTTTCTGGCTCTACGACTGCTCTCCTTATTCTCCTGGGTCCTTTGCCTTCTATATTTCTTCCATTCCCTAGCACACTTGGTTTTTGCCTCCTTGCATCTTTGGGTGAACCATGGGCTCATCCTGGCTTTTCCATTATTCCTGTTACCCTTGGGTACAAACCTCTTCTCAGCCTCCTTGCACATTGTTGCTACATATTCCATCATCTCATTAACTGGCTTCCCTGCCAGTTCTCTGTCCCACTGAACCTCATTCAGGAAGTTCCTCATTCCTGTGTAGTCCCCTTTCCTTTAGTTTGGTTTCATTTGTCCTGGCCTTCCTGCTTCCCCCTCCACTTGTAGCTCTACTGTGTATTCGAAGCTCAAAACCACATGATCGCTGGCCCCAAGGGGTCTTTCATATGTGATGTCCTCAATATCTGCACTACTCAAGGTGAATACTAAGTCCAGTCTTGCTGGTTCATCCTCTCCTCTCTCTCTTGTAGTGTCCCTTACGTGTTGGTACATGAAGTTTTCCAGTACCACCTCCATCATTTTAGCCCTCCATGTATCTTGGCCCCCATGTGGCTCCAAGTTCTCCCATTCGATCTCCTTGTGGTTAAAGTCGCCCATGATCAGGAGCTTTGCCCTTCATGCATGAGCTCTTCTCGCCACTGCAGCCAGTGTGTCAACCATCGCTCTATTGCTCTCGTCATACTCTTGCCTTGGCCTCCTACTGTTCTGTGGTGGGTTATACATCACTGCAATTATCACCTTGGGACCACCAAAGTGAAGCGTTCCCGCTATGTAATCACTTTCTTCTCCGCTGTCTCCTCTCTCCAGCTCATCAAAATTCCATCGGTGTTTGATCAGCAATGCCCCCCTGTTCCTTCTGTCTTTTCTCAGGATCTGGTATCCCGCTGGAAAGATGGCATCTGTTATCATACCTGTAAGCTTGGTTTCTCTGATCGCTATGATGTCTGGTGATGCCTCTTTGACTCTTTCGTGCCACTCCTCCCACTTGTTTGTTATTCCATCAGCGTTTGTGTACCATACCTTCAGTTTCCTTTCCAACACTGTGGTTTGGGGGGCCTGTGGGGGTGGGAGACCTGGTAGCATACTGTGGGATTCTATGGTTGGGGGTTGGGTGGAAGCTGTGGGTATGGATTGTATTGTGTGTTGGGATGGTGTGATAGGTTGTGGGGTTCTGAGGATAGTTGTGTGTGTGCTTGCCCTTGCTGCTCTGTTCTGCTCTGACTGACCTCTGCTGGTTCCATCTTTGTCTCCTTTCCTAGCTCCTTTCGCTTTTTTGTCCTCTCCCTCAGCTGCCGTCTCTCTGTTTATGTTCTGTCTCTGTCTAGGAACACCTTCTTGTACTCTTCCGAGCTTTTCAACCGTGGTTTCTCTTGGAGGATCCTGTTCTGCACTGTTTCTGTCCTGAGAATCAGCTTGATCGGTCGGTTTCTCCCCTTCAAGTACCCCCCTATTCTCTGAAAATTTACAATCTCATCCATGTCTTCTCCCCCTATTTCCATGATGATTTTCTCAATCTCCTTTCTTTCTTCCTGCCGTTTTTCAGTGTGTGTCCTTTCCTCTCTCTCCCGAAGCCCATGGATAATCACTGATTTTGCCCTTTCCTTCTCCCATTGCCTCTCCCTCTGTGACTCTGGTTCCTGTCTGTATGTGGTCATTTTCTCCCTTGATTTTTCCAGTGGCTCTTGGTAGCATGATTGTGCCTCAGCATTCGACCTATCTCCCTCTCCATCTGCACCCATCTGCTCTTCCCTTCCACTCCCTGGCCCTTCTTTGCAGGCTGATATGACCTTAGCATAATTCATATCTCCTTCCTTTCTGTTCAGCCTCTCATCTTCGTATGGTGTGTCTTCTCTGGTCACTACCCCTGAGACTTGCTTCAGCCTGTTTACCTCAAATTCTAGGACCTTTACCCTGGCTACTGCAGTTTCGACTTGTGCCTCCCAATTCTTCGTCTCCTTCTCCAACCTCTTTTCCCATTTCACAGAGAGCTCTTTCTCCATTTTTTCAGAAAGCTCTCCTAATTTTCTCTCCCATTCTTGCTCTATCCTTTTCCACTGTTCCTCCATCCATTCCTTCCTACCAGTACCATTGTCATCTGATCCCTGATTCCTGCGAGTCCCAATCATTTTTTTTATAGTGAAAGAGAGAGAGAAAGAGAAAAAGAAAAAGGGGGAGAGAGTGAGAGAGAGGGAAAAGGTAAGAGAGAGAGGGGAGTGACAAGGGAAGAGAGAGAGAGATAAAAGAAGAGGAAGAGAGAGAGTAAGAGAGGAAGAGAGAGGGAGAGAGAGAGGATGAGAGAAAGGGGGGAGAGAAAGAGAGAGAGAGAGAGAGAGAGAGAGAGAGAGAGGAAGAGAGAGGAGAGGAGAGGGAGATAGATGGGGGGGGGAAAGGAAGGGTTATAGGGTCACTTCACAGGAAGGTGTAAAATCCTGTATATGTGTGTGTGTGTGTGTGTGTGTGTGTGTGTGTGTGTGTGTGTGTGTGTGTGTGTGTGTGCTACAGCTTTTCAAGTGCCTAACAGCAGAGCTGTCCTCCCCAAGTGTGTGCATATGTTTATGTAAACAGTCCTTATTTCCCACGTATGTACTACATATGTATTGTATATGTACCCGATCTCTTGGTTCCCACTGTACTGTCTTATGCGTTTAAAATTACGTTCAAAAATAAATACACTAGGCTTCGCCTATATGCCGCTACCTCTAAATTTTATTAAATGCCAGTAAATGCTGCTTATTCTAATTCTGATAGCTCGAGGAGAGTGACCCCCAATTCCAGCTAGAGACAGGTACTATTGACCCCATGCAACTCAAACTAGGTGAATATTACTTGCGGCTGGCAGTGGAGTAACGTTGCAGGTCTGTCCTGTCCCAGAAGTTGAAGAAGTTTGATGCTTCTCGGTAATTTTTCCACTAACTTCCTGTATGCACTATAGTCTCTAGCTCTTCTAATTTTTTTCACTCACTCACTGTATTTACTGACACATCTATACATATCTCTTATCTCCCTGGTCTTGAGTCGCACTTATTCTTCAAAATACCCCACTGCGTTATTATGGCAACACTATTTAGGCCTGACACAACCGTTCACCCTTCCAACGGCCCTCACTAAACACTCAGCCAATATTTCCTTTTTTTTCTTTTCTGTGATCACTTATATTTCCTTTTTTCGGGGCTTAAGTGATTATATGCACTCTTATGCGTGCACACGCCTATATCCCACACTCTATTCCTTATGGCACAGTCAGAAATTACCACCAAAACACGAGCTCAAACCGCGTGACTCCTCCACGAGTGTGTGTGTGTGTGTGTGTGTGTGTGTGTGTGTGTGTGTGTGTGTGTGTGTGTGTGTGTACTCACCTATATATGGCTGCAGGGGTCGATTCATAGCTCCTGGCTCCGCTTCTTCACTGGTCGATACTAATCCACTCTCTCCCTGCTCCATGAGCTGTATCATACCTCTTTTTAAAGCTATGTATGGAACTTGCTTCCACTACTTCACTCTCCAGATTATTCCAGTGTGTGTGTTTGTGTGTGTGTGTGTGTGTGTGTGTGTGTGTGGGCCTCTAAATATGTCTCGATGTGTGTCTATATTTCTATGTATATCTGTGCCTTTATATAGGTATCTGTGTTTGGGGATAAAGAAACCTAACTGTTGCACATGTCTTACCAACTTGTCGGTATTGTATACCATTTTAATATTCACTCTGTCAAACTTTGCAACGCAATGGTATCTTGGTACAGAACAGAAAACACCTTGGACAACTTTTTCGAGGGACAATGGTTGGATATGAGAGTGACCTGACTTCTCAGTGATTACATTCTTCTAAGATTGGACTACACCTCACCTTCTGACAGTACATATGTCTCCTTACTGTCTCGTACACCTCACATTGTCTCAGACTATGGAACAGGCTGAGGTACTGACCACCTCAAAACTACATCTTCTAGGGAGATGGACTGATTACATCTTCGCATCTCTATTGCTCCTGTCAACTTTTATGTACTCGACTGAAGAAGCCTACTGTGTAGGCGAAACGTTTCGGAATAAAGATAACTGTTGCACATGTCTTACTTACGTATTCCTGTCACATATAGAAAGTTATCCTGAGGTTCATGAGGTTTGGCGGTAAACTTCGTGTGGGGGTTTATGTGAATCTCATTGTATGGTTGCGAATCTCATTGTATGTTTGTGAATCTCATTGTATGGTTGTGAATCTCATTGTATGGTTGTGAATCTCATTGTATGGTTGCAAATCTCATTGTATGGTTGTGAATCTCATTGTATGGTTGCGAATCTCGTATGGTTGTGAATCTCATTGTATGGTTGTGAATCTCATTGTATGGTTGCGAATCTCATTGTATGGTTTCGAATCTCATTGTATGGTTGTCAATCTCATTGTATGGTTGTGAATCTCATTGGTTGTGAATTTCATTGATTGTGAATCTCATTGTATGGTTGTGAATCTCAGTGTATGGTTGCAAATGTCATTGTATGGTTGTGAATCTCATTGTATGGTTGTGAATCTCATTGCATGGTTGCGAATCTCATTGTATGGTTGTAGATATTGTATGGTTGTGGATCTCATTGTATGGTTGTGAATCTCATTGTATGGTTGTGAATCTCTTTGTATGGTTGCGAATCTCACTGTATGGTTGTAGATATTGTATGGTTGTGGATCTCATTGTATGGTTGTGAATTTCATTGCATGGTTGCGAATCTCATTGTATGGTTGTAGATATTGTATGGTTGTGGATCTCATTGTATGGTTGTGAATCTCATTGTATGGTTGTGAATCTCTTTGTATGGTTGCGAATCTCATTGTACGGTTGTGAATCTCATTGTATGGTTGTAGATCTCATTGTATGGTTGTGAATCTCATTCTATGGTTGCGAATCTCATCGTATGATTGTAGATCTCATTGTATGGTTGTGAATCTCATTGTATGGTTGCGAATCTTTGTATGGTTGCGAATCACATTGTATGGTTGTGAATCTCATTGTATGGTTGTAGATCTTATTGTATGGTTGTGAATCTCATTGTATGGTTGTGAATCTCATTGTATGGTTGCGAATCTCATTGTATGGTTGTACATCTCATTGTATGGTTGTGAATATCGTTATATGGTTGTGAATCCCATTGTATGGTTGAGAATCCCATTGTGTAATTGTGAATCTCACTGTGCAGTTGTGAATCTCCTTGTTTAGTTGTTAATCCCATTGAATGGTTGTCCTGCATGCCCCTTGTGGTTCAGCGCTTTATTTGATAATAATTGAATGGTTGCTAATCCTATTGAATGGTTGCTAATCCCATTGAAAGGTTGTCAGTCCCATTGTGTGGTTGTTAATCCCATTGTATAGTTAATCCCAGTGTATGTTTGTTAATCCCATTGAAAGGTTGTCAATCCCATTGTGTGGTGGTTAATCACATTGTGTGGTTGTTAATCCCATTGTATAGTTAATCCCAGTGTATGTTTGTTAATCCCATTGAAAGGTTGTCAATCCCATTGTGTGGTGGTTAATCACATTGTGTGGTGGTTAATCCCATTGTGTGGTTGTTAGTCCCATTGAATGGTTATCCCATTATATGGCTGTTAATCCCATTGTATAGTTACCATCATTATCATTTGATGTATAAACACCGTACATAATAATTAAGGTTAGCTGACCTTTAGGTTAAATTTTAATTAATTTAAGTTAATTTGAGGTCAAATTCAATGATATGTTGAAAATGGTATAAAATGCTGAACAAGGTGATGATTAAAGACACAACTTGTCTCTGTATTTGACTGAAGAAGCCTACTGTGTAGGCGAAACGTTTCAACAATAAAGATGAACGACGAACTCTTCTCTAGACTGAGGGACTGACTACCTCAAATACTATTTCTCCAAGGTTGATGGACTGATTACATCTTCATTTCACTGCTACACCTATTGCCTCTACATTTGTCTGGAGAAACCTACTGTGTAGGCGAAACTGGGCCAGTAGGCCTGCTGCAGTGTTCCTTCTTTATGTTCTTATGAAGCGTGTCAACAATAGATACCCAAATGTTGCACATGCATCTTAATCACTAATTTCAGTGTAATTAATTACATTTGAGTTCATTTCTGTTAAATATTTACTAAATTCTTGATAAGCACCGTCTTTATTTCTTCAGCAATCCTTGGCTCAGTACTCTCCCTATCCATGGATAAGTATCGTAAATCCCCTCGTTACTGAATCTCAGTTTAAATCCAGGACTAAACCAAGAGCCTTGCAAAATCCGGCGTTTGTTGCTAAGTTTAAAAGCTAATTTAGAAAAGTGCCAGCCACCATTACTTCTAAGAAAGTGGCCGTCTGGGGTGTTAGGAGGAGGCGCCCAGGCGGAAAGGTACGACGGTATTGGCAGTGTAGAAGTGCAGGCAGGAAGGTGTGACAGTATTGGCAGTGTAGAAGTGCAGGCAGGAAGGTGTGACAGTATTGGCAGTGTAGAAGTGCAGGCAGGAAGGTGTGACAGTACTGGCAGTGTAGAAGTGCAGGCAGGAAGGTGCGACAGTATTGACAGTGTAGAAGTGCAGGCAGGAAGGTGTGACAGTATTGGCAGTGTAGAAGTGCAGGCAGGAAGGTGTGACAGTACTGGCAGTGTAGAAGTGCAGGCAGGAAGGTGTGACAGTACTGGCAGTGTAGAAGTGCAGGCAGGAAGGTGTGACAGTATTGGCAGTGTAGAAGTGCAGGCAGGAAGGTGCGACAGTATTGGCAGTGTAGAAGTGCAGGCAGGAAGGTGCGACAGTATTGACAGTGTAGAAGTGCAGGCAGGAAGGTGTGACAGTATTGGCAGTGTAGAAGTGCAGGCAGGAAGGTGCGACAGTATTGGCAGTGTAGAAGTGCAGGCATGAAGGTGTGACAGTATTGGCAGTATAGAAGTGCAGGCAGGAAGGTGTGACAGTACTGGCAGTGTAGAAGTGCAGGCAGGAAGGTGCGACAGTACTGGCAGTGTAGAAGTGCAGGCAGGAAGGTGTGACAGTACTGGCAGTGTAGAAGTGCAGGCAGGAAGGTGTGACAGTACTGGCAGTGTAGAAGTGCAGGCAGGAAGGTGTGACAGTACTGGCAGTGTAGAAGTGCAGGCAGGAAGGTGTGACAGTACTGGCAGTGTAGAAGTGCAGGCAGGAAGGTGTGACAGTACTGGCAATGTAGAAGTGCAGGCAGGAAGGTGTGACAGTACTGGCAGTGTAGAAGTGCAGGCAGGAAGGTGCGACAGTACTGGCAGTGTAAAAGTGCAGGCAGTGTAGAAGTGCAGGCAGGAAGGTGTGACAGTATTGGCAGTGTAGAAGTGCAGGCAGGAAGGTGTGACAGTACTGGCAGTGTAGAAGTGCAGGCAGGAAGGTGTGACAGTACTGGCAGTGTAGAAGTGCAGGCAGGAAGGTGTGACAGTACAGTGTAGAAGTGCAGGCAGGAAGGTGTGACAGTGGCAGTGTAGAAGTGCAGGCAGGAAGAAGTGTGACAGTACTGGCAGTGTAGAAGTGCAGGCAGGAAGACAGTGGCAGTGTAGAAGTGCAGGCAGGAAGTACAGTATTGGCAGTGTAGAAGTGCAGGCAGGAAGGTGTGACAGTACTGGCAGTGTAGAAGTGCAGGCAGGAAGGTGTGACAGTACTGGCAGTGTAGAAGTGCAGGCAGGAAGGTGTGACAGTACTGGCAGTGTAGAAGTGCAGGCAGGAAGGTGTGACAGTACTGGCAGTGTAGAAGTGCAGGCAGGAAGGTGTGACAGTACTGGCAGTGTAGAAGTGCAGGCAGGAAGGTGTGACAGTACTGGCAGTGTAGAAGTGCAGGCAGGAAGGTGTGACAGTACTGGCAGTGTAGAAGTGCAGGCAGGAAGGTGTGACAGTACTGGCAGTGTAGAAGTGCAGGCAGGAAGGTGTGACAGTACTGGCAGTGTAGAAGTGCAGGCAGGAAGGTGCGACAGTACTGGCAGTGTAGAAGTGCAGGCAGGAAGGTGCGACAGTACTGGCAGTGTAGAAGTGCAGGCAGGAAGGTGCGACAGTACTGGCAGTGTAGAAGTGCAGGCAGGAAGGTGTGACAGTACTGGCAGTGTAGAAGTGCAGGCAGGAAGGTGTGACAGTACTGGCAGTGTAGAAGTGCAGGCAGGAAGGTGTGACAGTACTGGCAGTGTAGAAGTGCAGGCAGGAAGGTGCGACAGTACTGGCAGTGTAGAAGTGCAGGCAGGAAGGTGTGACAGTACTGGCAGTGTAGAAGTGCAGGCAGGAAGGTGCGACAGTACTGGCAGTGTAGAAGTGCAGGCAGGAAGGTGTGACAGTACTGGCAGTGTAGAAGTGCAGGCAGGAAGGTGTGACAGTACTGGCAGTGTAGAAGTGCAGGCAGGAAGGTGTGACAGTACTGGCAGTGTAGAAGTGCAGGCAGGAAGGTGTGACAGTACTGGCAGTGTAGAAGTGCAGGCAGGAAGGTGTGACAGTACTGGCAGTGTAGAAGTGCAGGCAGGAAGGTGTGACAGTACTGGCAGTGTAGAAGTGCAGGCAGGAAGGTGCGACAGTACTGGCAGTGTAGAAGTGCAGGCAGGAAGGTGTGACAGTACTGGCAGTGTAGAAGTGCAGGCAGGAAGGTGTGACAGTACTGGCAGTGTAGAAGTGCAGGCAGGAAGGTGTGGACAGTACTGGCAGTGTAGAAGTGCAGGCAGGAAGGTGTGACAGTACTGGCAGTGTAGAAGTGCAGGCAGGAAGGTGTGACAGTACTGGCAGTGTAGAAGTGCAGGCAGGAAGGTGTGACAGTACTGGCAGTGTAGAAGTGCAGGCAGGAAGGTGCGACAGTACTGGCAGTGTAGAAGTGCAGGCAGGAAGGTGTGACAGTACTGGCAGTGTAGAAGTGCAGGCAGGAAGGTGTGACAGTACTGGCAGTGTAGAAGTGCAGGCAGGAAGGTGTGACAGTACTGGCAGTGTAGAAGTGCAGGCAGGAAGGTGTGACAGTACTGGCAGTGTAGAAGTGCAGGCAGGAAGGTGTGACAGTACTGGCAGTGTAGAAGTGCAGGCAGGAAGGTGTGACAGTACTGGCAGTGTAGAAGTGCAGGCAGGAAGGTGTGACAGTACTGGCAGTGTAGAAGTGCAGGCAGGAAGGTGTGACAGTACTGGCAGTGTAGAAGTGCAGGCAGGAAGGTGTGACAGTACTGGCAGTGTAGAAGTGCAGGCAGGAAGGTGCGACAGTAGTACTGGCAGTGTAGAAGTGCAGGCAGGAAGGTGTGACAGTACTGGCAGTGTAGAAGTGCAGGCAGGAAGGTGTGACAGTATTGGCAGTGTAGAAGTGCAGGCAGGAAGGTGTGACAGTATTGGCAGTGTAGAAGTGCAGGCAGGAAGGTGTGACAGTACTGGCAGTGTAGAAGTGCAGGCAGGAAGGTGTGACAGTACTGGCAGTGTAGAAGTGCAGGCAGGAAGGTGTGACAGTATTGGCAGTGTAGAAGTGCAGGCAGGAAGGTGTGACAGTACTGGCAGTGTAGAAGTGCAGGCAGGAAGGTGTGACAGTACTGGCAGTGTAGAAGTGCAGGCAGGAAGGTGTGACAGTACTGGCAGTGTAGAAGTGCAGGCAGGAAGGTGTGACAGTACTGGCAGTGTAGAAGTGCAGGCAGGAAGGTGTGACAGTACTGGCAGTGTAGAAGTGCAGGCAGGAAGGTGTGACAGTACTGGCAGTGTAGAAGTGCAGGCAGGAAGGTGTGACAGTACTGGCAGTGTAGAAGTGCAGGCAGGAAGGTGTGACAGTATTGGCAGTGTAGAAGTGCAGGCAGGAAGGTGTGACAGTACTGGCAGTGTAGAAGTGCAGGCAGGAAGGTGTGACAGTACTGGCAGTGTAGAAGTGCAGGCAGGAAGGTGTGACAGTACTGGCAGTGTAGAAGTGCAGGCAGGAAGGTGTGACAGTACTGGCAGTGTAGAAGTGCAGGCAGGAAGGTGTGACAGTACTGGCAGTGTAGAAGTGCAGGCAGGAAGGTGTGACAGTACTGGCAGTGTAGAAGTGCAGGCAGGAAGGTGTGACAGTACTGGCAGTGTAGAAGTGCAGGCAGGAAGGTGTGACAGTACTGGCAGTGTAGAAGTGCAGGCAGGAAGGTGTGACAGTACTGGCAGTGTAGAAGTGCAGGCAGGAAGGTGTGACAGTACTGGCAGTGTAGAAGTGCAGGCAGGAAGGTGTGACAGTACTGGCAGTGTAGAAGTGCAGGCAGGAAGGTGTGACAGTACTGGCAGTGTAGAAGTGCAGGCAGGAAGGTGTGACAGTACTGGCAGTGTAGAAGTGCAGGCAGGAAGGTGTGACAGTACTGGCAGTGTAGAAGTGCAGGCAGGAAGGTGTGACAGTACTGGCAGTGTAGAAGTGCAGGCAGGAAGGTGTGACAGTACTGGCAGTGTAGAAGTGCAGGCAGGAAGGTGTGACAGTACTGGCAGTGTAGAAGTGCAGGCAGGAAGGTGTGACAGTACTGGCAGTGTAGAAGTGCAGGCAGGAAGGTGTGACAGTACTGGCAGTGTAGAAGTGCAGGCAGGAAGGTGTGACAGTACTGGCAGTGTAGAAGTGCAGGCAGGAAGGTGTGACAGTACTGGCAGTGTAGAAGTGCAGGCAGGAAGGTGTGACAGTACTGGCAGTGTAGAAGTGCAGGCAGGAAGGTGTGACAGTACTGGCAGTGTAGAAGTGCAGGCAGGAAGGTGTGACAGTACTGGCAGTGTAGAAGTGCAGGCAGGAAGGTGTGACAGTACTGGCAGTGTAGAAGTGCAGGCAGGAAGGTGTGACAGTACTGGCAGTGTAGAAGTGCAGGCAGGAAGGTGTGACAGTACTGGCAGTGTAGAAGTGCAGGCAGGAAGGTGTGACAGTACTGGCAGTGTAGAAGTGCAGGCAGGAAGGTGTGACAGTACTGGCAGTGTAGAAGTGCAGGCAGGAAGGTGTGACAGTACTGGCAGTGTAGAAGTGCAGGCAGGAAGGTGTGACAGTACTGGCAGTGTAGAAGTGCAGGCAGGAAGGTGTGACAGTACTGGCAGTGTAGAAGTGCAGGCAGGAAGGTGTGACAGTACTGGCAGTGTAGAAGTGCAGGCAGGAAGGTGTGACAGTACTGGCAGTGTAGAAGTGCAGGCAGGAAGGTGTGACAGTACTGGCAGTGTAGAAGTGCAGGCAGGAAGGTGTGACAGTACTGGCAGTGTAGAAGTGCAGGCAGGAAGGTGTGACAGTACTGGCAGTGTAGAAGTGCAGGCAGGAAGGTGTGACAGTACTGGCAGTGTAGAAGTGCAGGCAGGAAGGTGTGACAGTACTGGCAGTGTAGAAGTGCAGGCAGGAAGGTGTGACAGTACTGGCAGTGTAGAAGTGCAGGCAGGAAGGTGTGACAGTACTGGCAGTGTAGAAGTGCAGGCAGGAAGGTGTGACAGTACTGGCAGTGTAGAAGTGCAGGCAGGAAGGTGTGACAGTACTGGCAGTGTAGAAGTGCAGGCAGGAAGGTGTGACAGTACTGGCAGTGTAGAAGTGCAGGCAGGAAGGTGTGACAGTACTGGCAGTGTAGAAGTGCAGGCAGGAAGGTGTGACAGTACTGGCAGTGTAGAAGTGCAGGCAGGAAGGTGCGACAGTACTGGCAGTGTAGAAGTGCAGGCAGGAAGGTGTGACAGTACTGGCAGTGTAGAAGTGCAGGCAGGAAGGTGTGACAGTACTGGCAGTGTAGAAGTGCAGGCAGGAAGGTGTGACTGGCAGTGTAGAAGTGCAGGCAGGAAGGTGTGACAGTACTGGCAGTGTAGAAGTGCAGGCAGGAAGGTGTGACAGTACTGGCAGTGTAGAAGTGCAGGCAGGAAGGTGTGACAGTACTGGCAGTGTAGAAGTGCAGGCAGGAAGGTGTGACAGTACTGGCAGTGTAGAAGTGCAGGCAGGAAGGTGCGACAGTATTGGCAGTGTAGAAGTGCAGGCAGGAAGGTGTGACAGTACTGGCAGTGTAGAAGTGCAGGCAGGAAGGTGTGACAGTACTGGCAGTGTAGAAGTGCAGGCAGGAAGGTGTGACAGTACTGGCAGTGTAGAAGTGCAGGCAGGAAGGTGTGACAGTACTGGCAGTGTAGAAGTGCAGGCAGGAAGGTGTGACAGTACTGGCAGTGTAGAAGTGCAGGCAGGAAGGTGTGACAGTACTGGCAGTGTAGAAGTGCAGGCAGGAAGGTGTGACAGTACTGGCAGTGTAGAAGTGCAGGCAGGAAGGTGTGACAGTACTGGCAGTGTAGAAGTGCAGGCAGGAAGGTGTGACAGTACTGGCAGTGTAGAAGTGCAGGCAGGAAGGTGTGACAGTACTGGCAGTGTAGAAGTGCAGGCAGGAAGGTGTGACAGTACTGGCAGTGTAGAAGTGCAGGCAGGAAGGTGTGACAGTACTGGCAGTGTAGAAGTGCAGGCAGGAAGGTGTGACAGTACTGGCAGTGTAGAAGTGCAGGCAGGAAGGTGTGACAGTACTGGCAGTGTAGAAGTGCAGGCAGGAAGGTGTGACAGTACTGGCAGTGTAGAAGTGCAGGCAGGAAGGTGCGACAGTATGGGCAGTGTATTAGTGCAGGCAGGAAGGTGTGACAGTACTGGCAGTGTAGAAGTGCAGGCAGGAAGGTGTGACAGTATTGGCAGTGTAGAAGTGCAGGCAGGAAGGTGTGACAGTACTGGCAGTGTAGAAGTGCAGGCAGGAAGGTGTGACAGTATTGGCAGTGTAGAAGTGCAGGCAGGAAGGTGACAGACAGTACTGGCAGTGTAGAAGTGCAGGCAGGAAGGTGTGACAGTACTGGCAGTGTAGAAGTGCAGGCAGGAAGGTGTGACAGTACTGGCAGTGTAGAAGTGCAGGCAGGAAGGTGTGACAGTACTGGCAGTGTAGAAGTGCAGGCAGGAAGGTGTGACAGTACTGGCAGTGTAGAAGTGCAGGCAGGAAGGTGTGACAGTACTGGCAGTGTAGAAGTGCAGGCAGGAAGGTGTGACAGTACTGGCAGTGTAGAAGTGCAGGCAGGAAGGTGTGACAGTACTGGCAGTGTAGAAGTGCAGGCAGGAAGGTGTGACAGTACTGGCAGTGTAGAAGTGCAGGCAGGAAGGTGTGACAGTATTGGCAGTGTAGAAGTGCAGGCAGGAAGGTGCGACAGTACTGGCAGTGTAGAAGTGCAGGCAGGAAGGTGTGACAGTACTGGCAGTGTAGAAGTGCAGGCAGGAAGGTGTGACAGTACTGGCAGTGTAGAAGTGCAGGCAGGAAGGTGTGACAGTACTGGCAGTGTAGAAGTGCAGGCAGGAAGGTGTGACAGTACTGGCAGTGTAGAAGTGCAGGCAGGAAGGTGTGACAGTACTGGCAGTGTAGAAGTGCAGGCAGGAAGGTGTGACAGTACTGGCAGTGTAGAAGTGCAGGCAGGAAGGTGTGACAGTACTGGCAGTGTAGAAGTGCAGGCAGGAAGGTGTGACAGTACTGGCAGTGTAGAAGTGCAGGCAGGAAGGTGTGACAGTACTGGCAGTGTAGAAGTGCAGGCAGGAAGGTGTGACAGTACTGGCAGTGTAGAAGTGCAGGCAGGAAGGTGTGACAGTACTGGCAGTGTAGAAGTGCAGGCAGGAAGGTGTGACAGTACTGGCAGTGTAGAAGTGCAGGCAGGAAGGTGTGACAGTACTGGCAGTGTAGAAGTGCAGGCAGGAAGGTGTGACAGTACTGGCAGTGTAGAAGTGCAGGCAGGAAGGTGTGACAGTACTGGCAGTAAGGTGTGACAGTACTGGCAGTGTAGAAGTGCAGGCAGGAAGGTGTGACAGTACTGGCAGTGTAGAAGTGCAGGCAGGAAGGTGTGACAGTACTGGCAGTGTAGAAGTGCAGGCAGGAAGGTGTGACAGTACTGGCAGTGTAGAAGTGCAGGCAGGAAGGTGTGACAGTACTGGCAGTGTAGAAGTGCAGGCAGGAAGGTGTGACAGTACTGGCAGTGTAGAAGTGCAGGCAGGAAGGTGTGACAGTACTGGCAGTGTAGAAGTGCAGGCAGGAAGGTGTGACAGTACTGGCAGTGTAGAAGTGCAGGCAGGAAGGTGTGACAGTACTGGCAGTGTAGAAGTGCAGGCAGGAAGGTGTGACAGTACTGGCAGTGTAGAAGTGCAGGCAGGAAGGTGTGACAGTACTGGCAGTGTAGAAGTGCAGGCAGGAAGGTGTGACAGTACTGGCAGTGTAGAAGTGCAGGCAGGAAGGTGTGACAGTACTGGCAGTGTAGAAGTGCAGGCAGGAAGGTGTGACAGTACTGGCAGTGTAGAAGTGCAGGCAGGAAGGTGTGACAGTACTGGCAGTGTAGAAGTGCAGGCAGGAAGGTGTGACAGTACTGGCAGTGTAGAAGTGCAGGCAGGAAGGTGTGACAGTACTGGCAGTGTAGAAGTGCAGGCAGGAAGGTGTGACAGTACTGGCAGTGTAGAAGTGCAGGCAGGAAGGTGTGACAGTACTGGCAGTGTAGAAGTGCAGGCAGGAAGGTGTGACAGTACTGGCAGTGTAGAAGTGCAGGCAGGAAGGTGTGACAGTACTGGCAGTGTAGAAGTGCAGGCAGGAAGGTGTGACAGTACTGGCAGTGTAGAAGTGCAGGCAGGAAGGTGTGACAGTACTGGCAGTGTAGAAGTGCAGGCAGGAAGGTGTGACAGTACTGGCAGTGTAGAAGTGCAGGCAGGAAGGTGTGACAGTACTGGCAGTGTAGAAGTGCAGGCAGGAAGGTGTGACAGTACTGGCAGTGTAGAAGTGCAGGCAGGAAGGTGTGACAGTACTGGCAGTGTAGAAGTGCAGGCAGGAAGGTGTGACAGTAGGCAGGAAGGTGTGACAGTACTGGCAGTGTAGAAGTGCAGGCAGGAAGGTGACAGTACAGTAGGCAGGAAGGTGTGCAGTGTAGAAGTGCAGGCAGGTGTGACAGGAAGGTGTGACAGTACTGGCAGTGTAGAAGTGCAGGCAGGAAGGTGCGACAGTACTGGCAGTGTAGAAGTGCAGGCAGGAAGGTGTGACACTACTGGCAGTGTCGAAGTGCAGGCAGGAAGGTGGACAGGCAGTGTAGAAGTGCAGGCAGGAAGGTGTGACAGTACTGGCAGTGTAGAAGTGCAGGCAGGAAGGTGTGACAGTACTGGCAGTGTAGAAGTGCAGGCAGGAAGGTGTGACAGTACTGGCAGTGTAGAAGTGCAGGCAGGAAGGTGTGACAGTACTGGCAGTGTAGAAGTGCAGGCAGGAAGGTGTGACAGTACTGGCAGTGTAGAAGTGCAGGCAGGAAGGTGTGACAGTACTGGCAGTGTAGAAGTGCAGGCAGGAAGGTGTGACAGTACTGGCAGTGTAGAAGTGCAGGCAGGAAGGTGTGACAGTACTGGCAGTGTAGAAGTGCAGGCAGGAAGGTGTGACAGTACTGGCAGTGTAGAAGTGCAGGCAGGAAGGTGTGACAGTACTGGCAGTGTAGAAGTGCAGGCAGGAAGGTGTGACAGTACTGGCAGTGTAGAAGTGCAGGCAGGAAGGTGTGACAGTACTGGCAGTGTAGAAGTGCAGGCAGGAAGGTGTGACAGTACTGGCAGTGTAGAAGTGCAGGCAGGAAGGTGTGACAGTACTGGCAGTGTAGAAGTGCAGGCAGGAAGGTGTGACAGTACTGGCAGTGTAGAAGTGCAGGCAGGAAGGTGTGACAGTACTGGCAGTGTAGAAGTGCAGGCAGGAAGGTGTGACAGTACTGGCAGTGTAGAAGTGCAGGCAGGAAGGTGTGACAGTACTGGCAGTGTAGAAGTGCAGGCAGGAAGGTGTGACAGTACTGGCAGTGTAGAAGTGCAGGCAGGAAGGTGTGACAGTACTGGCAGTGTAGAAGTGCAGGCAGGAAGGTGTGACAGTACTGGCAGTGTAGAAGTGCAGGCAGGAAGGTGTGACAGTACTGGCAGTGTAGAAGTGCAGGCAGGAAGGTGTGACAGTACTGGCAGTGTAGAAGTGCAGGCAGGAAGGTGTGACAGTACTGGCAGTGTAGAAGTGCAGGCAGGAAGGTGTGACAGTACTGGCAGTGTAGAAGTGCAGGCAGGAAGGTGTGACAGTACTGGCAGTGTAGAAGTGCAGGCAGGAAGGTGTGACAGTACTGGCAGTGTAGAAGTGCAGGAAGGAAGGACAGTACTGGCAGTGTAGAAGGTGTGACAGTAATGGCAGTGTAGAAGTGCAGGCAGGAAGGTGTGACAGTACTGGCAGTGTAGAAGTGCAGGCAGGAAGGTGTGACAGTACTGGCAGTGTAGAAGTGCAGGCAGGAAGGTGTGACAGTACTGGCAGTGTAGAAGTGCAGGCAGGAAGGTGTGACAGTACTGGCAGTGTAGAAGTGCAGGCAGGAAGGTGTGACAGTACTGGCAGTGTAGAAGTGCAGGCAGGAAGGTGTGACAGTACTGGCAGTGTAGAAGTGCAGGCAGGAAGGTGTGACAGTACTGGCAGTGTAGAAGTGCAGGCAGGAAGGTGCGACAGTACTGGCAGTGTAGAAGTGCAGGCAGGAAGGTGTGACAGTATTGGCAGTGTAGAAGTGCAGGCAGGAAGGTGTGACAGTACTGGCAGTGTAGAAGTGCAGGCAGGAAGGTGTGACAGTACTGGCAGTGTAGAAGTGCAGGCAGGAAGGTGTGACAGTACTGGCAGTGTAGAAGTGCAGGCAGGAAGGTGTGACAGTACTGGCAGTGTAGAAGTGCAGGCAGGAAGGTGTGACAGTACTGGCAGTGTAGAAGTGCAGGCAGGAAGGTGTGACAGTACTGGCAGTGTAGAAGTGCAGGCAGGAAGGTGTGACAGTACAGTGTAGAAGTGCAGGCAGGAAGGTGTGACAGTACTGGCAGTGTAGAAGTGCAGGCAGGAAGGTGTGACAGTACTGGCAGTGTAGAAGTGCAGGCAGGAAGGTGTGACAGTACTGGCAGTGTAGAAGTGCAGGCAGGAAGGTGTGACAGTACTGGCAGTGTAGAAGTGCAGGCAGGAAGGTGTGACAGTACTGGCAGTGTAGAAGTGCAGGCAGGAAGGTGTGACAGTACTGGCAGTGTAGAAGTGCAGGCAGGAAGGTGTGACAGTACTGGCAGTGTAGAAGTGCAGGCAGGAAGGTGTGACAGTACTGGCAGTGTAGAAGTGCAGGCAGGAAGGTGTGACAGTACTGGCAGTGTAGAAGTGCAGGCAGGAAGGTGTGACAGTACTGGCAGTGTAGAAGTGCAGGCAGGAAGGTGTGACAGTACTGGCAGTGTAGAAGTGCAGGCAGGAAGGTGTGACAGTACTGGCAGTGTAGAAGTGCAGGCAGGAAGGTGTGACAGTACTGGCAGTGTAGAAGTGCAGGCAGGAAGGTGTGACAGTACTGGCAGTGTAGAAGTGCAGGCAGGAAGGTGTGACCTCTGTCTCTCTCTCTGTCTCTCTCTCTGTCTCTGTCTCTCTGTCTCTGTCTCTCCTTGTCTCTCTCTCTGTCTCTCTCTGTCTCTCTCTCTGTCTCTCTGTGTCTGTTTCTCTCTCTCTCTCTCTCTCTCTCTCTCTCTCTCTCTCTCTCTCTCTCTCTCTCTCTCTCTCTCTCTCTCTCTCCCTCACCTAAACAAACATGTCACAAATCATTGCTATTTAAACATTTGTACCAAATGACCAAGAACTGTTAGTTTATATAAGCGTATTTCTAAGCATTCCACATTTTTCAAGTCGCTTAGATGTATATGTTAGCAATTAACAATTTGTTTTGCATGGGGCTGTGGGTCATATGTTGGACTACGTGCGGCCAGCAGTAACAGCCGGGTTGATTAGGCTCTGACTCATCGGGAGGCCTGGTCGTGGACCGGGCCGCGGAGGAGTTGACCCTCCGGAATACCCACCAGGCAGACTCCAGCTAGGGTAACAGCTTTGAGCCGAGAATCTTTCATCTGCTGCCTTCGCTTTATTCTCTGAATGGAATAAAGTCAAGAGAGGAGCTTTATTTAGACGTTTTCCCTGTGGAAGTTCTTCTTCAGTCACAGGCGAAACGTCTGTGACTGACGTCGTTTAAACCATACACGGTCAAAACGTCTCTGCAAAGTTCCTCTTTGCACTTGCATCTTATTCCCTGAAAGCTTAGAATATGGAGACAAATGACGGGTCTTTTTAGATCACGGGTTGAGAAAGTTCTCCGTAGAGCGAAACGTTCCCTCGGTGAAGCGTGTTTCACAGCGTTTATCTTGTTGGGAATATGTTTCAAGCGCGAGAGAAGCCGTATTGTTCATGAGAAAGCTGAAACTTAAACGATTTTGTTTTAAGCACCGCCCGCCTTGTGGTTTAATAGCTGTCTTCCGGCTGTCTACGAAAATAGGGCAAGTGTGGAACAAAAACGAAAACATGAGTTGTGTACATATTAAGAAAGCCGACAGCTTTCCAGGGCTGAAGGCTTTACTGAAACGAAAGAACCAGAAGGCTCTGCTAAAGTGATAGAACCAGAAGACTCTGAACATTAAAATGGTATAAAATACCGACAGGTTGTTAGGTAAGACACATAGGCAACAGTTAGGTATCTTTATTTCGAAACGTTTTGCCTACACAGTAGGCTTCTTCAGTCGAGTACAGAAAAGTTGATAGAAGCAGAAGATACTTGAAGACGATGTAATCAGTCCATCACCCTTGAAGTTTTGAGGTGGTCAGTCCCTCAGTGGTGAAGTGGTAGAGATACCTAACTGTTGCATATGTGTCTTACCTAACAACCTGTCGGTATTTTATACCATTTTAATGTTCACTCTGTCAGACACTGCAACACAAGGGTATCTTGGTACAGACCTGCAATCAACTTCGACAACCTCTGCTAGTGAGAACGGCTGGATTTGAGAGGGACCTGACCTCCCAACATCTGCGTTCTACTAGTGACCTACGTCTCACCTGGCGCTATATAAGGCTCCATCCTGTCACTTCAACTCCATATTGTTTCAGACTATGGAACAATGCTCTTCTCCAGACTGAGGGACTGACCACCTCAAAACTTTAAGGGTGATGGACTGATTACATCGTCTTCAAGTCTCTTCTGCTTCTATCAACTTTTCTGTACTCGACTGAAGAAGCCTACTGTGTAGGCGAAACGTTTCGAAATAAAGATACCTAACTGTTGCATATGTGTCTTACCTAACAACCAGAAGACTCTGCTGAATAGAACCAGAAGGATCTACAGAAGTGAAAGAACCAGAAGGCTCTACTGAAATGAAAGAACCAGAAGGCTCTACTGAAATGAAAGAACCAGAAGGCTCTACTGAAATGAAAGAACCAGAAGGCTCTACTGAAATGAAAGAACCAGAAGGCTCTACTGAAATGAAAGAACCAAAAGGCTCTAGTGAACAGAACCAGAAGGCTCTACTGAAGCAACAGAACCAGATAATAATAGCCAACAGAACTGCGTATACAAATCTCCTTCGCGCACATTTAATGAGGAAATGCATTGAGTGCGTGATTTTCGAATCAGACTGTTGGCTCTCGCATTGTGTACAGTTAAGTGGTACATACCATTGGGTAACTGGCAGTTACTGGGATGAGGTCCCTTCAATAAGACTGCCTTGATGGCGTCAAACCTTTGATCCTAAGAATTAGAGCCACAATTAAATCTACACACGTATCATTATTATAAGGTCCAGCCCAGTGGTTCAGTCTCATTCTCTCTCTCTCTCTCTCTCTCTCTCTCTCTCTCTCTCTCTCTCTCTCTCTCTCTCTGGTTGTATTCCTAACATGTTAGTACAATTATGAGTTGTGGTTGAACACTGCCATGTACTTTTGAATCTGTTGTTGTAAATAAAGCGATTTTTATTAGATATTCAAGCATGATCGCACGTGCAAAGAAAATGATAGGATGGATAATGAGAACTTTCAAAACGAGAGATGCCAAGCCCATGATGATCCTTTTCAAATCACTTGTTCTCTCTAGGCTGGAATACTGCTGTACATTAACATCTCCATACAAAGCAGGTGAAATCGCAGATCTAGAGAGTGTACAGAGATCCTTTACTGCACGTATAAGTTCTGTCAAGCACCTTAACTACTGGGAACGCTTGGAAGCACTTGACTTGTACTCGTTGGAACGCAGGAGGGAGAGATATATCATAATCTACACTTGGAAAATCTTGGAAGGAATGGTCCCAAATCTGCACACAGAAATCACTCCCTACGAAAGTAAAAGACTGGGCAGGCGATGCAAAATGCCGCCAAAAAAAAGTAGGGGCGCCATTGGTACACTAAGAGAAAACACCATAAGTGTCCGGGGCCCAAAACTGTCTAACAGCCTCCCATCAAGCATTAGGGGAATTGCCAATAAACCCCTGGCTGCCTTCAAGAGAGAGCTGGACAGATACCTAAAGTCGGTGCCGGATCAGCCGGGCTGTGGCTCGTACGTCGGACTGCGTGCGGCCAGCAGTAACAGCCTAGTTGATCAGGCCCTGATCCATCGGGAGGCCTGGTCGTGGACCGGGCCGCGGGGGCGTTGATCCCCGGAATAACCTCCAGGTAACCTCCAGGTAAGTGGTATATGTGAGGGGTAAAAAAAATAGTGATTGTGTGTGTCATGTGAAAAATGGTATAGTGCTACCGATAAGCTGTGGAAAATGGCACTTGTGTAGAGTTTAGGACATTTATAAAAGACGTTTCGTTACGAATGACTTCTATTAGGACTGAAGAAATCACTCATGGCGAAACGTTTCCTCTAACCGAACCGTACATAAGAATCTTGTTCAAGATCTTGTGTGTGTCATGTTGGAGTTCATTAATAAAAATAAGAGAAAAGTAATTGATAAATATAGGCTAGCTAAGAGTATTTTATACAGGGTTACCAGAGTGAGGGGAAACTCCAAATTGATAGGGATAAGGGAAGTCTATGGGGGGGGGGAGGATGGGAAATGTTACA
>NC_091357.1:6082499-6122499 GCF_038502225.1 Cherax quadricarinatus
AAGTGGAGCGAAAAAAAATCTATACGAAAACTGGAACAAAGTCCTAACGGGTGTAGTAAATCTAGATTTCCGAAAGCGAAAGCATTGGACAAGGTTCCTCATCGAAGATTGCTGACCAAAATAATGATGCGTGGTATAGGATACAAACTTCATGCCGGAATTAATAGCACGTTCAGCAACAGCAATACAGCTACATGGTACTGAAACATAAGAACAGAGGGACCTGCCTTATCCATTTCCAAAAATCAGTACTTTACTATATCCTTTCTAAATCAAAACTTTTCCAATTTGAACCTTATTTATGCCCATCTTCCACCTATACTTCAGTCATGTCTTCCTTCAGTCTACGTTAAGGGATCTCATTTTTTCTTGGTATGGAATATTTCTTATGCAGTGTATTAATTTTGTCATTCTTCTCTAAATTTTCTTTAACGAATTTGGTATAAACCTTGATAATAGATCCCTCTCACTCTGTCAGTATATAATTTTTGAGTACTTTAACGGTGTTTCTAGTGGCTGTCTTCAACAGTTTCTCATTGATTGGTTCTTGGCTCAGCCCTATTTGCAGTTTACATAAATGGTGAGTGTGTGTAAGTCTGTAGTGAGGGGAAGGCTGGGTAGGGGTCGGCCTAGGGAAGGTTGGATGGAGGGGGTAAAGGAGGTTTTGTGTGCAAGGGGCTTGGACTTCCAGCAAGCATGCGTGAGTGTGTTAGGAGCGAATGGAGACAAATGGCTTTTATGACTTGACGTGCTGTTGGAGTGTGAGCGAGGTAACATGAAGGGATTCAGGGAAACCGGCAGACCGGACTTGAGTCCTGGAGATGGAAGTATAGTGCCTGCACTCTGAACGAGGGGTTAATGTTGCAGTTTTATAACTGTAGTGTAAGCAAGCCAATGGCAAGACAGTGATGGAGTGAATGATGGTGAAAGTTTCTCTTTTTCTGGCCACCCTGCCAATTTGTTAATAATAAAAATAGTTAAATGGTGTTAATATTAATAGTTTAGAAAACAGACAAATTGAAGATTGATGGACTGAACAACTCCAGGCTGGGGACTGATCACCTCAAACTATTCATCTTCCACCGCTCTTCTCTGTAATGGACTGAAGAAGCGACTGGTTGGTGAAATGTTTCTGTAACAAAGATTCCCAAACCTTGCACAAGTGTCTTATCCTTCATAAATGGTCTTGAAATAGAACAGTCATCCAAGTGAACGAAATTTGGGGAAAAAATATATGTGATGGTTGAGTATTGAGAGAACCTGGAACATTAGATACGCAGTGCGGGTTGTGGCATTTTATTGTGAAGACGTTTCGCCCACCAGGGAGTTGATCAAGTCCCTGGTGAACGAAACGTCTCCACAGTGAAGTGCCAAAACCCTCATTGTGTGTCTTGTTTACACTGTCGTATACTTTGTCATTGTAGCACCAAGTGGAAGATGAGTTTCAAACTTTGATGAGTTCCGAGTGTTTTCTTGTATGTAACTGTTCCAACTCTTGATATTTCTCCTGCCCTGAACGGGGCCGTCAACACTGAGCAGTATTCCAAATGAGGGATTTGGTTAGGGCACACAAATGTATTTATACTGAACTTTTACTGGCGACATTTCATGCAGACAGTGAACGTTACAAAGTCACAGATAAACACGGAGAGCGAGAGAGCTTGGAAAATAGTGAGTAGAAGTGAGGTAAAGATGAAGCGAGTTGCGCGTCATGTCATATCAAGTATGTCATATCAAGTGTTGGTATTTTATACCTCTCTTGCACAACTTGTCAGACACTGCAACATCATGGAATCTTGGTTCAGAGGACATCTACAAGACCTTCTTCACGGCTGCTGCAACTAACACATCCCTTTGGGTAGGACCTACTGCCACTGGGGAATCCCACCTACCAGTGACTATGTCTTCGTCTGCTACACGTCCCTAGCCACTGACATCTATATAACCGCCAGTCTCCTTGCCTGTGCTCCAGATTCTCCACCACCACGATGCTCTCAACACTAACTCCAAGGCTGAGGGACTGATTACCTCATCTTTTGTATATAGTTCTACTGTCTTCTAAGTATGTCCTAGAATCTGTATTGATAAAGCCACTGGATGGCGAAACGTCTACAATAAAGATATCCAGATGTTGCACATGTGTCTTAACTTTCATATCAGGTTTATTTGTGACTTGAGAAAGGCAGAGTGTGGGCGAAACGTTTCTCTCTGCTCTCGTATGGGTATCTCGTTCCTTTACCTATTCAGTTTTTTTTATGCCAAAAAACCTGTACTGTAGAAATAGCAATCTTGGTCATGACTACAAAGTTTTAGGAAACAGAAGAAGAAAAGGGCCTTAGTAAGTTTATTTAGATACAGGTACACATAAATACAATTATCATACATAGTGTAAATTACCTACGATAACCTAAAAAAGTCAGTGACTTAATTCCATTGGGGTCCTTGATTTATATTCATTGGGGTCCTTGATTTATATTCATTGGGGTCCTTCATTTATATTCATTGGGGTCCTTGATTTATATTCATTGGGGTCCTTCATTTATATTCATTGGGGTCCTTGATTTAATTTCATTAGTCTATGGTTTATTTCCATTGGAGTCCTTGATTGATTTCCATTGGGGTCCTTGATTGATTTCCATTGGAGTCCTTGATTGATTTCCATTGGGGTCCTTGACTGATTTCCATTGGAGTCTATGGTTTATTTCCATTGGAGTCCTTGACGTCCACTGGGGTACTTAAAGGCAAAAAATGAAACACAGGATCATGTTGGGTTACATAGCTTGAATTTTGGAATACAAAACACAAGAGGCAATACAGAGTCTGTACTGCACTCGCTACATGACGCCTCTGATGTACTGTTTTGGTAACCAAATTACGTAGAATAGGATAATAGACTGGAGAGGGTGCGGAGAAGAGACATAAGAGATAAGATAAGATTTCGTTCGGATTTTTAACCCCGGAGGGTTAGCCACCCAGGATAACCCAAGAAAGTCAGTGCGTCATCGAGGACTGTCTAACTTATTTCCATTGGGGTCCTTAATCTTGTCCCCCAGGATGCGACCCACACCAGTCGACTAACACCCAGGTACCTATTTGCTGCTAGGTGAACAGGACAACAGGTGTAAGGAAACGTGTCGAATGTTTCCACCCGCCGGGAATCGAACCCGGGCCCTCCGTGTGTGAAGCGGAAGCTTTAGCCACCAGGCCACCGGGCCACCCTCAAATAACACGCACACAGGAGAGAGAGAAAAGCTTACGACAACGTTTCGGTGTGTATATACTGGCTCCCTCACTGTTTAGCGTTAGTGGGACTTTGTCAGTGGTCCAAGTCGGACCGAAACGTCGTCGTAAGCTTCTCTCTCTCTCCTATGTGCGGGTTATTTATGTATTGTTCCAGTCACGGTATTGTGACTTAATTCTTTAAAGGCACATAAAATGTACCATCACTAACAAACCACGTGAAGGAAGATTATAAGAGGCAGTAAGATCTTCAAAACAAGAGATGTTGAATAGTTTTGATAAACGCAAACACGAAGCACTATTTGAAGTGCGAAGCGAATCACTTGATTTAAAAAAAAAAAGTGGAACTTCCTAGCAAGAGCTGCAACCAGATGTGGGTAAAGAGTTTGACATGACTCGTATGTCAGTGCATTAAGCTTCTCGGTAAGACACACATGCAACAGTTAGGTATCTTTATTTCGAAATTTTTCGCCTACACAGTAGGCTTCTTCAGTCGAGTAGGCGAAACGTTTCGAAATAAAGATACCTAACTGTTGCATGTGTGTCTTACCTAACAACCTGTCGGTATTTTATACCATTTTAATGTTCATTAAGCTTCTCAGTGAAGCTGTGAGCGTTAAAGTATTACACTCACTTTAAAAGGTGGAAAAGCACTTGGTAAACATCGCAGTCAACTGGATAATGCAAGGGTTAGTTGATGTCAGCGGGTTCATGTCGTTACTTCAAGAACCTACACAAGGACGATCACTTGCCACTGATCGTGTTGTGCTCGAGATAGTCGACGCAATAATATGTACTCTTAAATGTCATCAATTTTCTAAACCTATTCGCCATGTGGAAATTGTTAGTAGTAGTAGCAGCAGTCGTAGTAGTATCAGTATTATTATTATTATAATCAAGGGGGAAGCGCTAAACCCGGAGGATTATACAGCGCCTGGGGGGGGATGTGGAAGGCATTCAGGCTTAATTCGGGGAACTGGAGCACAGATCCAATTCCCTAAATCAAGAGCCCCTCACCAATATCAATAGTAGTAACAAATAAATTCTGATTCTTTACCTCTTTAATATCACTTTGTTTTCATCAGGAGAATTGACCGTAGGGAGTGGAGGGCAAGGAGAGAGCCTTCTGCTATACTATCCTAATTTTAACTTTCTAGACTGAATTAGGAGCTACTAGACCGTAGCTTGCCTGTCTCAGCAGATACCTTCGATAATGACAGTGGGCCACCCCCCCCATACTCTCTCTCTCTCTCTCTCTCTCTCTGCAGCATCACTCCTGCACCTGTATCAATATCTCTCTGGACAAGCAAGACTCACAAGCCGATATCTAACTCAGCTCCAAGTCCATATTTGTCCCACCTCCACATGCCAACACCCCCTCCCCCCAACATCCCACTTCCCCTCCACTCATCTGTCCCTACCCCACTACTCCCCAACACATTCCCCCACCACCACAACCTCTCCCCACTACCTACTCAACCCGAAAATGATCTCTTTCGTAAGTTTTGTCTTAATAAATATTTCTGTATTGATCAAGTACCAAGTGGGTACAATAATATATTTCTGTATATTAAGACCTTTCTGATCATCAGTGAAGAACATTGTATTAGTGATATTTACATTGATTATATATATATATATATATATATATATATATATATATATATATATATATATATATATATATATATATATATATATATATCACACTGGCCGATTCCCACCAAGGCAGGGTGGCCCGAAAAAGAAAAAACTTTCACCATCATTCACTCCATCACTGTCTTGCCAGAAGGGTGCTTTACACTACAGTTTTTAAACTGCAACATTAACACCCCTCCTTCAGAGTGCAGGCACTGTACTTCCCATCTCCAGGACTCAAGTCCGGCCTGCCGGTTTCCCTGAACCCCTTCATAAATGTTACTTTGCTCACATTCCAACAGCACGTCAAGTATTAAAAACCATTTGTCTCCATTCACTCCTATCAAACACGCTCACGCATGCCTGCTGGAAGTCCAAGCCCCTCGCACACAAAACCTCCTTTACCCCCTCCCTCCAACCTTTCCTAGGCCGACCCCTACCCCGCCTTCCTTCCACTACAGACTGATACACTCTTGAAGTCATTCTGTTTCGCTCCATTCTCTCTACATGTCCGAACCACCTCAACAACCCTTCCTCAGCCCTCTGGACAACAGTTTTGGTAATCCCGCACCTCCTCCTAACTTCCAAACTACGAATTCTCTGCATTATATTCACACCACACATTGCCCTCAGACATGGCATCTACACTGCCTCCAGCCTTCTCCTCACTGCAACATTCATCACCCATGCTTCACACCCATATAAGAGCGTTGGTAAAACTATACTCTCATACATTCCCCTCTTTGCTTCCAAGGACAAAGTTCTTTGTCTCCACAGACTCCTAAGTGCACCACTCACCCTTTTCCCCTCATCAATTCTATGATTCACTTCATCTTTCATAGACCCATCCGCTGACACGTCCACTCCCAAATATCTGAATACATTCACCTCCTCCATACTCTCTCCCTCCAATCTGATATCCAATCTTTCATCACCTAATCTTTTTATCCTCATAACCTTACTCTTTCCTGTATTCACCTTTAATTTTCTTCTTTTGCACACCCTACCAAATTCATCCACCAATCTCTGCAGCTTCTCTTCAGAATCTCCCAAGAGCACAGTGTCATCAGCAAAGAGCAACTGTGACAACTCCCACTTTGTGTGTGATTCTTTATCTTTTAACTCCACGCCTCTTGCCAAGACCCTCGCATTCACTTCTCTTAAAACCCCATCTATAAATATATTAAACAACCACGGTGACATCACACATCCTTGTCTAAGGCCTACTTTTACTGGGAAATAATTTCCCTCTTTCCTACATACTCTAACTTGAGCCTCACTATCCTCGTAAAAACTCTTCACTGCTTTCAGTAACCTACCTCCTACACCATACACCTGCAACATCTGCCACATTGCCCCCCTATCCACCCTGTCATACGCCTTTTCCAAATCCATAAATGCCACAAAGACCTCTTTAGCCTTATCTAAATACTGTTCACTTGTATGTTTCACTGTAAACACCTGGTCCACACACCCGCTACCTTTCCTAAAGCCTCCTTGTTCATCTGCTATCCAATTCTCCGTCTTACTCTTAATTCTTTCAATAATAACTCTACCATACACTTTACTAGGTATACTCAACAGACTTATCCCCCTATATATATATATATATATATATATATATATATATATATATATATATATATATATATATATATATATATATATATAATGTTGAGATCTTCACAGATATCTTAATTTCCTCAGTGTTTTGGGAAAAGTAGTCCTGAGAGATGGTAGTTCAAACATGGAACCTCCAGCTCTGATTGGAAGGTAAAACTCTAGCTTTGTTGGAAGGTAGAACCTCCAGCTCTGGATGGTAGAATCTCCAGCCCTGGATGGTAGAACCTCCACCTCTGTTAGAACGAAGTCTTTAAGGATATTTAGACTAAGTCGCAGTGAACGACTGTCAGTAAATAAACGGAAGTGCCGGAGACGCGAACCGTGGTCCTTGCATGTAGTGGTCCAACGCTGTACCACTGAGTCAAGAAGCTTATAGTATCATTATATAGTGAACTTAAGACAGTGTTGCAGCTGCAACGAGCAGCTGTAACGAGCAGGTGTAACAAGCAGATGTAACGAGCAGGTGCAAGAAATAGCTGTAACAAGCCGCTGTAAGAAATAGCTGTAACTAGCAGATGTAACAAGCAGCTGTAACTAGCAGATGTAACAAGCAGCTGTAACAAACAGCTGATTAGTTCCTAAACTTGCGTTTATTCTTGATACATAGAAAAAAACATTTATGTTTTTAATGTCAGTTGAGTGACCAACAACCTGGTTGACCCGGGGGGAGGCTTGGTCTGGCACCGGTCCCCGGGGGGCCGTGACCCCCAATATTGTTTCCAGTAATCAATAGACGGTGCTGTAAATGTAGTAATTTGGGTTGCTGTTAATGTGGTAAATTGGGTTGCTGTTAATATGATAAATTGGGTTGCTGTTAATATGATAAATTGGGTTGCTTCTTTCCTCAGCAGGTTCGACCTTCCACTCTACCTTCCTCAGCAGGTTCGACCTTCCACTCTACCTTCCTCAGCAGGTTCGACCTTCCGCTCTACCTTCCTCAGCAGGTTCGACCTTCCGCTCTACCTTCCTCAGCAGGTTCGACCTTCCACTCTACCCTTCCTCAGCAGGTTCGACCTTCCACTCTACCCTTCCTCAGCAGGTTCGACCTTCCACTCTACCCTTCCTCAGCAGGTTCGACCTTCCACTCTACCCTTCCTCAGCAGGTTCGACCTTCCACTCTACCCTTCCTCAGCAGGTTCGACCTTCCACTCTACCCTTCCTCAGCAGGTTCGACCTTCCACTCTACCCTTCCTCAGCAGGTTCGACCTTCCACTCTATCCTTCCTCAGCAGGTTCGACCTTCCACTCTACCCTTCCTCAGCAGGTTCGACCTTCCACTCTATCCTTCCTCAGCAGGTTCGACCTTCCACTCGACCCTTCCTCAGCAGGTTCGACCTTCCACTCGACCCTTCCTCAGCAGGTTCGACCTTCCACTCGACCCTTCCTCAGCAGGTTCGACCTTCCACTCGACCCTTCCTCAGCAGGTTCGACCTTCCACTCGACCCTTCCTCAGCAGGTTCGACCTTCCACTCTACCCTTCCTCAGCAGGTTCGACCTTCCACTCTACCTTCCTCAGCAGGTTCGACCTTCCACTCTACCCTTCCTCAGCAGGTTCGACCTTCCACTCTACCTTCCTCAGCAGGTTCGACCTTCCACTCTACCCTTCCTCAGCAGGTTCTAGTGCTGAAGGAAGTAACCACAACAAAGTGGTCACCTGGCCAGCAGTAACACAGGTGTGGAGCAACACACTGTTATTCACACCGTCACACTGCTAATAACCTTCTAGAAGTTATGACGGGGAGGGGGGCCCTTGTGGGCTGGGTGGGGTGGTGGGCTGGTGGGCTGGGTGGGCTGGTGGGCTGGGTGGGCTTGTGGGGCTGGGTGGTAATGCAACGCCATCACTTATAAATATTAAGAATGACAGCACACACCTAGCAGCCACAGATGAGTCATTATTTATCAGATATATGTTTCATACATCGGATGTACATATATTTATACATCAGCTATACATACTACACATAGAATATACATCATATCATTATACATGTTACAATGAGCCACTGGGCAGTGCGGCGTAGGTTGAACTCCAGGTCAGCTATTTTTCACTGGAAATACACCAATAACCCGCACTCAGGAGAGAGAGAATTAATGACGTTTCGCTCGGACTTGGTTCATTAACTAGTCAGTGTGTGACTAGTTAATGGTCCGAGTCGGACCGAAACGTCGTCATAAAGTTTGTCTTGTATGTGCGGGTTATATTTGTATATTGTTCCAGTCATTGTTGTGCCTTTATAGTGAATTAACAATGACAATATTTCTCAATCAAGTTTCGTATAATGACCGCTAGAATGTACGAGGAAATACTATATTACCTGCGAAATCCGCTATAATGACCTCGAGAATAAGTTACGGGAACATTATATTACCAACTCCTTTCTAAAAATTTTCTCTTGTACGTTTAAAAATACTTTTTTTTTCATTTATGTTCATGTAAAAATTAATAATTTTGTACCAAAAGAACCTTAGAAAACTTGCCTAACCTTATTATAACAAGCGCAATTGAATTTAGCCTAATCAAACTAAATATATTTTAGATAAGTTTACAATAATTTAATAATGAACAAACACAGTGAAATATTTTTTTCGTTAGATTCAGAATGATTTTTGCGAAATTATTGCATACAAATTTTCACTTGCCTGGTGTTCTTGCCTGTGTTCTTCAATGTATCTGGTGTTCTTTAGTGTATCTGGTGTTCCACAGTCGTGTTAATCATATTTTTTCCCTCGCGGTAATACATGCACTTTCGTGGGTAATGCGATATTCGCTTTTCGCGTTGCTGTTCCTTTTTCCCCCCGCGGTGATCTCGCGGTAAAATTTGTAGTGTAAGCATGGAAATGAGGTATTCGCTATTCGAGTTACTGTCATTTGTTTTTTCGCGGTGAGATGCGCAGTTTTGATAGTGATGTGGTATTCGCTCTCTATTCGCGCGTCGTTCTCACTGTATTCGCTATTGCCGTACCTCTCTCCCTTTTTTTTTTTTTTCTCTCGCGGTGTGCTCGGTTTAAATCTAGTTCCGTGATGCTTCTCGTTTCTTGACCTTGTCAACCTGTCTCAGTATTTTCTCTAGTTTACACTCCTCTGTTCTCTCTCTATTGTGGCACGGAGAGAGAGAGAGAGAGAATGTGTGTGTGTTAGTTAGTTAGTTACCATTTTGTCCTAGGCACATGTCGATTAGACACTAGGCCTGTTGTATATGCGTGCGTGTGTGTGTATGTGTACTCACCTAGTTGAGGTTGCGGGGGTCGAGTCCGAGCTCCTGGCCCCGCCTCTTCACTGATCGCTACTAGGTCACTCTCCCTGAGCCGTGAGCTTTATCATACCTCTGCTTAAAGCTATGTATGGATCCTGCCTCCACTACATCGCTTCCCAAACTATTCCACTTACTGACTACTCTGTGGCTGAAGAAATACTTCCTAACATCCCTGTGATTCATCTGTGTCTTCAGCTTCCAACTGTGTCCCCTTGTTACTGTGTCCAATCTCTGGAACATCCTGTCTTTGTCCACCTTGTCAATTCCTCTCAGTATTTTGTATGTCGTTATCATGTCCCCCCTATCTCTCCTGTCCTCCAGTGTCGTCAGGTTGATTTCCCTTAACCTCTCCTCGTAGGACATACCTCTTAGCTCTGGGACTAGTCTTGTTGCAAACCTTTGCACTTTCTCTAGTTTCTTTACGTGCTTGGCTAGGTGTGGGTTCCAAACTGGTGCCGCACACTCCAATATGGGCCTAACGTACACGGTGTACAGGGTCCTGAATGATTCCTTATTAAGATGTCGGAATGCTGTTCTGAGGTTTGCTAGGCGCCCATATGCTGCAGCAGTTATTTGGTTGATGTGCGCTTCAGGAGATGTGCCTGGTGTTATACTCACCCCAAGATCTTTTTCCTTGAGTGAGGTTTGTAGTCTCTGACCCCCTAGACTGTACTCCGTCTGCGGCCTTCTTTGCCCTTCCCCAATCTTCATGACTTTGCACTTGGTGGGATTGAACTCCAGGAGCCAATTGCTGGACCAGGTCTGCAGCCTGTCCAGATCCCTTTGTAGTTCTGCCTGGTCTTCGATCGAGTGAATTCTTCTCATCAACTTCACGTCATCTGCAAACAGGGACACCTCGGAGTCTATTCCTTCCGTCATGTCGTTCACAAATACCAGAAACAGCACTGGTCCTAGGACTGACCCCTGCGGGACCCCGCTGGTCACAGGTGCCCACTCTGACACCTCGCCACGTACCATGACTCGCTGCTGTCTTCCTGACAAGTATTCCCTGATCCATTGTAGTGCCTTCCCTGTTATCCCTGCTTGGTGTGTGTGTGTGTGTGCGTGCGTGCGTGCGTGTGTGTGTGTGTGTGTGTGTGTGTGTGTGTGTGTGTGTGTGTGTGTGTGTGTGTGTGCATGTAAGTTACCTTTAAGGGTCCTGTAGCTCGGTTGGTAGCGCACTCAGGTTACACATTGAGTGCCCGTGGTTCGATCCCCGGGAAGGGTGGAATCATTTGGGTGTGTTGCCTTCAGATACCTGCTGTACCTGTGGTGTTAGGCGACTGGTGTGGGTCGCATCCTGGGGGACAAGATAAACCTAACTTGCGGGATATGCTCTGCATAACCAGGGGCTTTCTATATAATATGTCATTGATGTCAGCTATGGTCTGTATAAGTTGTATCATGTACGTGTAGAAATATTATTATTATTATTATTATTATTATTATTATTATTATTATTATTATTGCTGCTATTATTTTATCAAAGGTACATATTGATAGTTGATTCATTGTAGGTAGGTGGATGGGTGAGGTGTGTGAATATTTGGTGAGTACTCACCTCTATGTACCCACCCGTATGTACTCACCTCTATGTACCCACCCGTATGTACTCACCCCTATGTACCCACCCGTATGTACTCACCTCTATGCAGTTGCAGTTCGGAGTTTCATATGAGACAGTACACAAATAATCCGCACATAGACGACGTTTCGGTCCGACTTGAGCCATGGACTAGTCACTGTACTGTGCCTTTTTGTTCATTATTATAGGAGACGTTTGGCCACGAGTGGCTTCTCCACACCTCGTCCCGAAGCCACAAAGAAAGAAGCAAGGAATACGATGCGAGGTCGCAGTAGAGCTGCGAGTAGAAAAAAAAAAAAGCAAACGATCGGGGTAAAAGGGCCGAAACGTCTTCAATAAATGTACCCTAAATGAATACATTCCTGTTCATTTCGCTCAGTGAGTGGGTGTCACTAGTTTAGCAGTCTGGCCAAGGTGCGGTTTAGCAAGCACATTTTGTGGACCGTAAATGCTGGTCCTATGTCGGTTGTTGATAGCTCTTCTCAGTGTTTATAATAATAAATACATCGACTCAAGGCTGAGGGACTGATTACCTCAAACTACTCCTGTTCTTCACCATTCACCTTTGTATAGACTGATGAAGCCAATGTGTGGCGAAACGTTTCCTCATTAAAGATACCCAACTGTTGCACATGTGTCTAATTTATTAATAATAATAATGATAAACCACGGAACGGGTGGGGGGTTGAACCCATAGCGAGAGAGTCGTAAAACTCCAGGCCAGTGCGTAAGCCAAACCCCGTGTTATTACGATTTCATGAATCGTAATAATAATTAAAATTATTATTATTATTATACAGAATAATTATACACTATTATTATTTTATTATTTCGGTGTTTCATTATTTCATCATTATTATTTTGTTATAATTGAACTTCAGTGATACTAAAAAAATATGTGCACTCAGAGGCGTACATCTCTCTGTATAAAGACGTATATTAATCCACGTTGAATGGATTAAAATCCCAGCTGGTGAAGAGGTTACGAGCAGGTATTAAACCCCATCAACTAAGCAATCGGCAAAACCATACACACAATATATGTATAGTCAGAGATAACATCCGCGCCTCTGGTGGTCAGAAGAGGTATTAGAAGGTGAGTTGTCAGTTGTGGTGTTAGGTAATACGTTAGGCGGGTTGTCCGGCTTCTCTAAACAAAATAAATTGGTGCAGTATCCTCTTGGAGGTGTTGGAAGGTCGTGTTGTGTGTCGTCGTTATTGGTTGTCGAAATGTTGTTGTGTGGATCAGAGCGGAGTAGCGTACTATGGTGTAGAAAGAATACGAGTGTACCAGGGAAAACGTTGATTATATATCTTTTCGCGCACGAAGAGGCTTATCTAGCGTGTGTGTTGTGTAAGTAACCGATGACGTTCGTTGGGATACCTATTTAAGGATGCCGGGCATACAGGGATATATACACAAGTGTATATCTCTTTATATACAGTGAGAGTTTAATACTTATTTTAGATATTTACTAAGGGTTTGATGTTTAGTTTAGATATTTATTGAAAGCCTAATACTTATTTTAGGGATTTAATTCTTCACTGGTGGTGAACAGTCGATAGGCTTCAAACAACCATTACCCAACTGATTATGCTGATGTGAAAGGCTCTCGATCCAGGGAATTTTATGCATCTTCCCTTTTCCTTGGATCAAATCTGATTACCTGCTGAACCTCCAGCCCCTGTCCAACCCCCCCCCCACCGCAGGTGGGGGGGGGTCCTCCAGCCCACCACATGTACTCTAGCATAAATTCTTAGTGTCGCCATGAGTACACTTACCTAGCGCTTATTAGACGGAGGATTGAACCTTCACGACTCCTTGTGTTGTGAATTACTCATACCGGTTTACCGCTTTTTCTTCCTCTTTTTCTACTACTACTGCTACTACGAACTCATTTAAAATTAAGTCCTTTTTAAAATTTTCTCTTAGACGTTTAAAGACATATTTTTTTTTTCATTTATGTTAATGTAAAAATTAATAATTTTTTTTGTCAAAAGAACCTTAGAAATCTAAACTTGCCCAACCTTATTCTAAAAAGCGCAATTTAATTTGGCCTAATCCAACTAAATATATTTTAGATAAGTTTACAATAATTTAATGGTATAAACCTTGGTAATAAATACCGACAAGTTGGTTTAGAAAGACACGTAAGCAAACTATGACATATTTATTAGAAAACGTTTCGGTCCTGGGACCTTGATCACTTCTAACATACAAAGGTAGAAAGGCATTATATATATAGGCGGAGAGTGAGGTGTGACGCACGTGACCTGAAGAATGTCATAAGAACATAAGAATGGAGGAACACTGTAGAAGGCCTACTGGTCCATGCGAGGCAGGTCCTTATCAAAACAACCTCTGCCTATGATGAGGACGGGTAGACGATGAAATCATGTGACTCCTGTGTTGTTGGGTTGGTGCTGCTTAAGTATCATGTATGCCAATGTTTTTGAAATTTTGTAGTTTCCAATGTTGCGTTCTATAGTGTCGGTGATGGCGATTAGTGAGGCTTCTAGGCACCGTCGGCGTCTGAGGTCTGGTTCGGTGAGAACGAGTTGTGCCTCATTCCAGTTCATCAAATGTCCCGTGGAGTCTCTGTGGAGGACACAGGCGTACCTTACATCGTCTCTGTTAGAGGCATTTCGAAATGCGTTTTCTAATAAATATGTCAGTGTTTGCTTACGTGTCTTTCTAAACCAACAATAATTTAATAATAAACAAACACAATGAAATATATTTTCTTCGTTAGGTTCAGAATGAGTTTTGCTAAATTATTTCTTACCCAAATTTTCGCGTGCCTTATTCGGCAAGAAGAGCGTTGCTATTTAAGCCTATTCGGCACGACATTATATATATATATATATATATATATAATATATATATATATATATATATATAATCAGATTGGAGGGAGAGAGTATGGAGGAGGTGAACGTATTCAGATATTTGGGAGTGGACGTGTCAGCGGATGGGTCTATGAAAGATGAGGTGAATCATAGAATTGATGAGGGAAAAAGAGTGAGTGGTGCACTTAGGAGTCTGTGGAGACAAAGAACTTTGTCCTTGGAGGCAAAGAGGGGAATGTATGAGAGTATAGTTTTACCAACGCTCTTATATGGGTGTGAAGCGTGGGTGATGAATGTTGCAGCGAGGAGAAGGCTGGAGGCAGTGGAGATGTCATGTCTGAGGGCAATGTGTGGTGTGAATATAATGCAGAGAATTAGTAGTTTGGAAGTTAGGAGGAGGTGCGGGATTACCAAAACTGTTGTCCAGAGGGCTGAGGAAGGGTTGTTGAGGTGGTTCGGACATGTAGAGAGAATGGAGCGAAACAGAATGACTTCAAGAGTGTATCAGTCTGTAGTGGAAGGAAGGCGGGGTAGGGGTCGGCCTAGGAAGGGTTGGAGGGAGGGGGTAAAGGAGGTTTTGTGTGCGAGGGGCTTGGACTTCCAGCAGGCATGCGTGAGCGTGTTTGATAGGAGTGAATGGAGACAAATGGTTTTTAATACTTGACGTGCTGTTGGAGTGTGAGCAAAGTAACATTTATGAAGGGATTCAGGGAAACCGGCAGGCCGGACTTGAGTTCTGGAGATGGGAAGTACAGTGCCTGCACTCTGAAGGAGGGGTGTTAATGTTGCAGTTTAAAAACTGTAGTGTAAAGCACCCTTCTGGCAAGACAGTGATGGAGTGAATGATGGTGAAAGTTTTTCTTTTTCGGGCCACCCTGCCTTGGTGGGAATCGGCCGGTGTGATAATAAATATATAATAATATATATATATATATATATATATATATATATATATATATATATATATATATATATATATATATATATATATATATATATATATGTCGTGCCGAATAGGCAGAACTTGCGATCTTGGCTTAAATAGCAACGCTCATCTTGCCATATAGGACAAGTGAAAATTTGTGTATGCAATAATTTCGCCAAAATCATTCTGAACCTAACGAAAAAAATATATTTGATTGTGTTTGTTTAGTATTAAATTATTGTAAACGTATTTAAAATATATTTAGTTGGGTTAGGCTAAAATAAATTGTTCTTGTTATAATAAGGTTAGGTAAGTTTTCTCAGATTCTTTTGGTGCAAAATTAAAATTTTTTACATCAACATTAATGAAAAAAATATATATTTAAACGTATAACAGAAAATTTCAGAAAGGACTTAATTTTAAATGAGTTCTTGCTAATTGACCAGTTTTACATATTCGGCACGACATTATATATATATATATATATATATATATATATATATATTATATATATATATATATATATATATAATATATATATATATATATATATATTATATATATATATATATATATAATATATATATATATATATATATAATATATATATATATTATATATGTATATATATATATAATATATATATATATATATATATATATTATATATGTATATATATAATATATATACATATATAATATATATATATATATATAATATATATATATATATTATATATGTATATATATATATATATATATATATATATATATATATATATATATATATATATATATATATATATATATATATATATATATATATATATATATATATATATATATATATATATATATATATATTTCTTAAGAGCAGACATTTAAAAAAATTGTGTGCATATCTAGGAAATAATTTTAATCTTACTAACAATATAAAATATGCTCGCCGGAATATTTTTGCTAGAGATTATTCGGGGAATTGTTTAAATGTAAACATTGTTCGTCTCTGAATAATACCGTATTGAGATAAGACACTATTCCCCTTCATAATTAATCTGTACGTGATAATACCATATTCCCCCCTCATTAAAATATTCACGGTCCCTTCATTAGGTTTTAAAGGAAGCAAACTTTTGACTATTAATGTAAGGATGGTGTTTAAATACTCTGCAATAGCGCACATAGTTGTGTGCGTTTTACATCTGTTAACCGCTTATGGGACCTAGTTCCTAGGCCTTTTGTGTATTCATATGTTCTTGTGCTACCATCCACAGGATGGACAGGAGGTACACAAACTAGTCACTACCATCCACAGGATGGACAGGAGGTACACAAACTAGTCACTACCATCCACAGGATGGACAGGAGGTACACAAACTAGTCACTACCATCCACAGGATGGACAGGAGGTACACAAACTAGTCACTACCATCCACAGGATGGACAGGAGGTACACAAACTAGTCACTACCATCCACAGGATGGACAGGAGGTACACAAACTAGTCACTACCATCCACAGGATGGACAGGAGGTACACAAACTAGTCACTACCATCCACAGGATGGACAGGAGGTACACAAACTAGTCACTACCATCCACAGGATGGACAGGAGGTACACAAACTAGTCACTACCATCCACAGGATGGACAGGAGGTACACAAACTAGTCACTACCATCCACAGGATGGACAGGAGGTACACAAACTAGTCACTACCATCCACAGGATGGACAGGAGGTACACAAACTAGTCACTACCATCCACAGGATGGACATGAGGTACACAATAAACTAGTCACTACTGCGACAAAATCAAATCTGACACGAAATGTAGAATTAGTCACCTTTGTTTATATTAATTATTTTTGTTTTTGTTACAGGCGCAGGTGTTGGTGACGTTGCAACGCTGCTGGCAGGTGTCCAGCAGAATGTCAGTTGACATTGAACGTTCTGTTTTGAGCAAGGTAAGTGTCCAACGGTTATGTATATGCTACAACAGCTGTTACGTACATGTTACAACAGCTGTTATTTACATGTTACAGGAAGCTTCGCTAGGGAAATAAAAAGTTGGAAATAAATTTTAGATGAAGCTGATATTTAAGCTTCAAATAATGTGAATGATGTGTGTGTCACTCATTGATATTTATATAGTTCAGTTTTAGTCAAGCTTGAGGTACTGGACTGCACTGGGCGGCTGTATTAGGCGTGAAGCTTGTGTCCATACGCAGCCAGTCCTCTATATTACAGTCATCATTTCACTGTTATAAAGTCAGTCTAGTGGGTAACTCATGAAGGCATATTTAACTGTGAAAATCTGACAGTTATGCCTACCACGCTCATCAGGTCATTATGTCTGGTAGTGTGTACTCCCTTATTTGTGGTTGCAGGGGTCGATTCACAGCTCCTGGCTGTGTGTGTGTGTGTTTGTGTAAGTGTATTTGTCACTGTGAGCGCTTTGCAAAACACTGTGTACAGTGCTTTGATATGTAAACCGCTGCAATATGTAGTGCTGATATGAGCAGCGCTGGCTGTGATGCTTAAAGAGCTGTCATATTTTCAGGGCTGTGATATGTACAGCTCTGATATGTGCAGGGCTGTGATATGTATACTGTTAAATGTACTGCGTTATAAGTACAGGACTGTCATAAGTACAGTGGTGTGTGTACAGCTGTGTCATATGTACAGTGCTGTGATGTAACGTGAAGCTTACCAAGTAACTGAAAGTAGTGCTGCAAGTAATGCTTACCAAAAGAACAGCAACAGCAGCACCACCACCACCACCACCACCACCACCACCACCACCACCACCATGATCATCAGTAGCAGCAACATCACATCAGCTGCAGCACCACCACCATGATCATCAGTAGCAGCAACATCACATCAGCTGCAGCACCACCACCATGATCATCAGTAGCAGCATCATCACATCAGCTGCAGCACCACCACCACTATAATCAGCAGCAGCAACATCACATCACCATCACCACCACCACCATGATTATCAGTAGCAGCAACATCACATCAGCTGCAGCAGCACCGCCACCCACCATCAGTAGCAGCAGCACCAGCAGAACTCACTAGTAACGTCCACCTCACCGCCACCTACCCACATTACCATATCTGGTAACGAGGCTATTAATGTCAAAGCTGAGATAAACCACACTATAAAAACTGTACAGTGTATTACAGTGTATCGTAGTGTATCACAGTGTTTCGTCACCTTGATGGACATAATGTGATCAACGAATCTAAACACAACTTCGCAAAGGTTCATTCTCACCTTACAATTGTGTTCATTTTCCGTGCTAGGTCAAGTATTGGTAATTATTTAGACATCTTCACACACACGAGGGACGAAAACATGCCAGCACACGGTATTAGAAGGGGATTTCTTTCCCAAGCCGAGGCATGGCTGACCGACACGTTACAGAGCTGGCATAAAAGGGTAGATATCAGATTAGAAACACGTCACAAGTAGCGTTCCACCGGGGTCAGTGCTGAGCTCCTTGTTCAGCCATATACCAAAAAAGAGAGACAGGTTCTTTGGCAAGAATTCAACAAAAAAAATCTCAGGATTTGTGTAGGTTAATGCTGGGGTCAGAAAAGTGGCAGATGTAGAGAAATTTAGATCAGCATGAGGAGCTAATCCTTGGAAACAAAGATAACCACAGCATCTGTTTACTAAATGATATCAAACTTAGGTAAATAAACGTAGATGCAAATAATAATGTGACATTTTATTGTAAGATTATCGGCTGTTAAAGAACACCTCTGTTCGTCTCTGTTGCTGGTAGTTTTAGTTGCTGATAGTTGTTGCTGGTAGTTTTAGTTGCTGATAGTTGTTGCTGGTAGTTTTAGTTGCTGATAGTTGTTGCTGGTAGTTTTAGTTGCTGATAGTTGTTGCTGGTAGTTTTAGTTGCTGATAGTTGTTGCTGGTAGTTTTAGTTGCTGGTAGTTTTAGTTGCTGATAGTTGTTGCTGGTAGTTTTAGTTGCTGATAGTTGTTGCTGGTAGTTTTAGTTGCTGATAGTTGCTGGTAGTTTTAGTTGCTGATAGTTGTTGCTGGTAGTTTTAGTTGCTGATAGTTGTTGCTGGTAGTTTTAGTTGCTGATAGTTGTTGCTGGTAGTTTTAGTTGCTGATAGTTGTTGCTGGTAGTTTTAGTTGCTGATAGTTGTTGCTGATAGTTGTTGCTGGTAGTTTTCGTTGCTGATAGTTGTTGCTGGTAGTTTTAGTTGCTGATAGTTGTTGCTGGTAGTTTTAGTTGCTGATAGTTGTTGCTGGTACTTTTAGTTGCTGATAGTTGTTGCTGGTACTTTTAGTTGCTGGTAGTTTTCGTTGCTGATTGTTGTTGGTAGTTTTTGTTGCTGATAGTTGTTGCTGGTAGTTTTAGTTTACTGACAGCTGTGGTTGGTCTACCACCTGGTCTGTCAGGCTGATGATCTGAGTAGTCTCAGGCTTGTGGTTTCCTTTAATATTACCTCCTTCAAGACTTCGTCTAGGAATCTGGTTGGTTGGTTTTTCTGGGTTTTAAAGTCTGTCGACACTCGAGGGTCGTTCAGGCTGCACGACGTCTGTTCATCACCAGCCGAGAGTGCTATAATTAAAAAATATATGGGCGTATAGGGATTAAAGTGGACTAATTGTATATAATTGTGGTTGGTAGGTAAGACACAGGCAATAGTTAGGCAACTTTATTCCGAAACGTTTCGCCTACACAGTAGGCTTCTTGAGTCGAGTACAGGAAGTAGGCAGCTTCTTCACTGCAGGTATTTTGGGAGAATTAATGTAAATGAGAGACAATGCGGGTTCTGACATTTTTATTGTAAAGATTATTTGTCTTCAGACAAAACCCTCATTGTCTTATTTACATATTGTCAGTATGCTCTACCATTGTATTTCCGGAGACTTCATCGTTATGACACCGCAGACATCTGAGTACCAGAGGCTCCTCCATGTTTGTTCTTGCAGTTGTGGCACCGAGTGCTAGTTTCTTTCTGTCTATTGTGTTTACCTAGACATACCTCTCTTCAGATAACACCTCTGTTTGGTGTTTTGACCATTAGGTCTCGCTACTTTATTTCACAAACATCATTAGGTACACAGCTACCTTTTATCCAACAAGTGTGTGACTAGATAATGGTCCAAGACGGACCGAAACGTCTTCATAATTTATTTGTGTATTCCAGTCACGGTATTATGCCGTTTTATTCTTGATACCCCCCTCTCTTGTGAGGGGCCTCTGCGCGCGCAGGGCCAGGAGCTATGAATCGACCCCTGCAACCACAACTAGGTGAGTACACACACACACACACACACACACACACCCAAGGTGGTAATAGCAGTGATGTATAGCCCACCACAGAACAGCAGGAGGCCAAGACGAGAGCAATAGAGCGATGGTTGACACACTGGCTAGAGTGGCCAGAAGAGCTCATGTATGCAGGGCAAAGCAGCTGATCATGGGTGACTTTAACCACAAGGAGATCGATTGGGAGAACTTGGACCCGCATGGGGGCCAAGATACATGGAGGGCTAAGATGATGGAGGTTGTACTGGAAAACTTCATGTACCAACACGTAAGGGACACTACAAGAGAGAGAGGAGAGGATGAACCAGCAAGGCTGGACTTAGTATTCACCATGAGTAGTGCAGATATCGAGGACATCACATATGAAAGACCCCTTGGGGCCAGTGACCATGTGGTTTTAAGCTTCGAATACACAGTAGAGCTACAAGTGGAGGGAGAAGCAGGAAGGCCAGGACGAATGAAGCCAAACTACAAGAAAGGGGACTACACAGGAATGAGGAACTTCCTGAACGGGGTTCAGTGGGACAGAGAACTGGCAGGGAAGCCAGTTAATGAGATGATGGAATATGTAGCAACAAAATGCAAGGAGGCTGAGGAGAGGTTTGTACCCAAGGGTAACAGGAATAATGAAAAAGCCAGGATGAGCCCATGGTTTACCCAAAGGTGCAGGGAGGCAAAAACCAAGTGTGCTAGGGAATGGAAGAAATATAGAAGGCAAAGGACCCAGGAGAATAAGGAGAGCAGTCGTAGAGCCAGAAACGAATATGCACAGATAAGAAGGGAGGCCCAACGACAATATGAAAATTACATAGCAGCGAAAGCCAAATCTGACCCGAAACTGTTGTATAGCCACATCAGGAGGAAAACAACAGTCAAGGACCAGGTAATCAGGCTAAGGAAGGAAGGAGGAGAGACAAGAAATGACCGTGAAGTATGTGAGGAACTCAACAAGAGATTCAAAGAAGTGTTCACAGAGGAGACAGAAGGGGCTCCAGAAAGACGGAGAGGTGGGGCACACCACCAGGTGCTGGACACAGTGCACACAACCGAGGAAGAAGTGAAGAGGCTTCTGAGTGAGCTAGATACCTCAAAGGCAATGGGGCCAGATAACATCTCCCCATGGGTATTGAGAGAGGGAGCAGAGGCGCTATGTGTACCCCTAACAACAATATTCAATACATCTATCGAAACAGGGAGATTGCCTGAGGCATGGAAGACAGCAAATGTAGTCCCAATCTTTAAAAAGGAGACAGACATGAAGCATTAAACTACAGACCAGTGTCACTGACATGTATAGTATGCAAAATCATGGAGAAGATTATCAGAAGAGTGGTGGAACACCTAGACAGGAATGATCTCATCAACAGCAGCCAACATGGTTTCAGGGACGGGAAATCCTGTGTCACAAACCTACTGGAGTTCTATGACATGGTGACAGCAGTAAGACAAGAGAGAGAGGGGTGGGTGGATTGCATATTCTTGGAGTGCAAGAAGGCGTTTGACACAGTTCCACACAAGAAATTGGTGCAAAAACTGGAGGACCAAGCAGGGATAACAGGGAAGGCACTACAATGGATCAGGGAATACTTGTCAGGAAGACAGCAGCGAGTCATGGTACGTGGCGAGGTGTCAGAGTGGGCACCTGTGACCAGCGGGGTCCCACAGGGGTCAGTCCTAGGACCAGTGCTGTTTCTGGTATTTGTGAACGACATGACGGAAGGAATAGACTCTGAGGTGTCCCTGTTTGCAGATGACATGAAGTTGATGAGAAGAATTCACTCGATCGAAGACCAGGCAGAACTACAAAGGGATCTGGACAGGCTGCAGACCTGGTCCAGCAATTGGCTCCTGGAGTTCAATCCCACCAAGTGCAAAGTCATGAAGATTGGGGAAGGGCAAAGAAGACCGCAGACGGAGTACAGTCTAGGGGGCCAGAGACTACAAACCTCACTCAAGGAAAAAGATCTTGGGGTGAGTATAACACCAGGCACATCTCCTGAAGCGCACATCAACCAAATAACTGCTGCAGCATATGGGCGCCTAGCAAACCTCAGAACAGCATTCCGACATCTTAATAAGGAATCGTTCAGGACCCTGTACACAGTGTACGTTAAGCCCATATTGGAGTATGCGGCACCAGTTTGGAACCCACACCTAGCCAAGCACGTAAAGAAACTAGAAAAAGTGCAAAGGTTTGCAACAGGACTAGTCCCAGAGCTAAGAGGTATGTCCTACGAGGAGAGGTTAAGGGAAATCAAACTGACGACACTGGAGGACAGGAGAGATAGGGGGGACATGATAACGACATACAAAATACTGAGAGGAATTGACAAGGTGGACAAAGACAGGATGTTCCAGAGATTGGACACAGTAACAAGGGGGGACAGTTGGAAGTTGAAGACACAGATGAATCACAGGGATGTTAGGAAGTATTTCTTCAGCCACAGAGTAGTCAGTAAGTGGAATAGTTTGGGAAGCGATGTAGTGGAGGCAGGATCCATACATAGCTTTAAGCAGAGGTATGATAAAGCTCACGGCTCAGGGAGAGTGACCTAGTAGCGATCAGTGAAGAGGCGGGGCCAGGAGCTCGGACTCGACCCCCGCAACCTCAACTAGGTGAGTACAACTAGATGAGTACACACACACACACCACTGTGTACATCAGGCCCATACTGGAGTATGCAGCACCAGTTTGGAACCCACACCTGGTCAAACACGTCAAGAAGTTAGAGAAAGTACAAAGGTTTGCAACAAGGCTAGTTCCGGACCTCAGGGGAATGTCCTACGATGAAAGGTTGAGGGAAATCGGACTGACGACACTGGAGGACAGAAGGGTCAGGGGAAAGATGATAACGACTTACAAGATACTGCGTGGAATAGATAAGGTGGACAGAGACAGGATGTTCCAGAGAGAGGACTTAGAAACAAGGGGTCACAATTGGAAGCTGAAGACTCGGACGAGTCACAGGGATGTTAGGAAGTATTTCTTCAATCATAGAGCATCAGGAAATGGAATAGCCTAGCAAGTGACGTAGTGGAGGTAGGAACCATACATAGCTTTAAGACGGTATTACAAAGCTCAGGGAGCAGAGAGAGAGAGAGAGAAAGGACCTAGTAGCGATCAGTGAAGAGGCGGGGCCAGGAGCAGAGTCTCGACCCCTGCAACCACAATTAGGTGAGTACCAGAGTGCCATGTATAAGAACACAAGAAAGGAGGAACACTGCAGCTGGCCCGTTGGCCCATACTAGGACAACAACTCGTGGCAGTTGAAGCATGTGTGTGTAGTGTCTGACATTGTAATTGTCTCACGGACCTACAGATTTCCACGTTGGCAGCGAGCCTTAAAGACTCGTGAAGCCACTCGTGGAGAAACTTTTCCTTTAATAAGTGTCCTGAAGTGTGCACAAATGTCCTTTTTCACATGTCACGGCGAGCCTGGTACTGGTAATATTTCCGTGAAAATAATTATTGACAGGTCCGTCTCTAACCAGACCCACCTCAACACAGTTGTACTGTGGTAAGATGGGTCGGTATTGTATACCATTTTAATATTCCCTGCCTTCGCGCAGGTTACCACTTGACCTTTTCCACTATATATACTCGTTCATAGTTATCTTTGTATTAGGACTGATGAAGGCACTCGCGGCGAAACGTTTCCACAAATCTCCAGCTCTCTCAGTGGTAGGTAGCGCGAGTGGCTTGTCTCATTTGCTGGTCTCTGTATTTATTATTGACTGTTTTGTGTATCAGCGTCTTCACACATTCTTGTTATTGCTAGACATAACTATTCCTACTATTGGAGAATTAGACACATGTGCAATATCTGGATATCTTTATTGTAGAAGTTTTGCCATCCTGTGGCTTTATCAGTACAAATTCGAGGACATAATTGGAAGACAGTAGAACTAAATACAGAAGACAAGGTAATCGGTCCCTCCTACTAGTGGTCGCCTATCTCGCCTTTAGGGGTTACCTAGGGGTAGCTAGCCACTTACCCTTCACAGGGATCATAAGTGGGTCAGTCAGTTACATTAGAGATCCTGACCAAGCTTATTAAGCTCGTGTTGACAACTTCCTCTCAACTCATCCCTTTGAGAGACTTCATCAAGTCAGTGAGTTGGATTTAAGAAGGACCTGGCAAGTATGGGCCAGTAGGCCGCCGCAGTGTTCCTCCATTCTTATGCCAGAGTTCACTCTGTGTGAAGGACGTGCAGCAGACGAAGGCATTGTCACTTGTCAGACACAGCAACATCATGGAGTCTTGGTACAGAGGACGTCTGCACAACCTTCTTGCTTTCTTCTGGCTTATTCCTTGGGTATAACTTCACTTTGTGTACTTTATCAGAGACCGTGAGGCTGTACTGTGTTGCGGGTGTGTGTCAACGTGAAGTAGAGTAGTGGGCTCATATGGGACAGAAGGGGGTGAGGTCTGCATGACCTGACCTGGTGGAGCGGGTAAGACACATATGCAACAGTTAGGTATCTTTATTTTGAAACGTTTCGCCTACACAGTAGGCTTCTTCAGTCGAGTACAGAAAAGTTGATAGAAGCAGAAGAGACTTGAAGACGATGTAATCAGTCCATCACCCATAAAGTTTTGAGGTGGTCAGTCCCTCAGTCTGGAGAAGAGCATTGTTCCGAAGTCTGAAACAATATATTGTTTCAGACTTCGGAACAATGCTCTTCTCCAGACTGAGGGACTGACCACCTCAAAACTTTAAGGGTGATGGACTGATTACATCGTCTTCAAGTATCTTCTGCTTCTATCAACTTTTCTGTACTCGACTGAAGAAGCCTACTGTGTAGGCGAAACGTTTCAAAATAAAGATACCTAACTGTTGCATATGTGTCTTATCTAACAACCACTTAATAGCTTGATTATGGCGGAAAATAAAAGCTATAATGAAATATAGTAATTTTTTTTCTAACACTTGACAAATATCAAAAAAAAAAAAAATTCTAACAGTTCAACCACAATTCTAGCAAGCAAAATTTCGGAATTAGGGGTAAGCTATCTTGAATGAGAGAGAGAGAGAGAGAGAGAGAGAGAGAGAGAGAGAGAGAGAGAGAGATGCTTGCCATCCGTTAAGTACTTAGGCTTGTTTCTGCTAGATCATATTTTTAAAAGGGTAAGCCAGCGGAAGGCCTCGGACAGATGACCAAAATCTCCAGTGGCTAGTCATCATATGACTAAGACCCCTGTTAGGAAACACTTGTCCTGTTTCCTGATAAACCTTACCTAACGTAACTTAGCTGACTAGGAGAGTGGCAAAATAGGTCTCCGCTTGTTACTCTGTTTTGATTTGGTAATAATCACAAGGATCCCAACGGAAATAGGTCTCGTTGGTTTAGCCTAAAAGGTTATCCTGGATAAGTAAGACACACCTGCAGCAGTTTGGTATCTTTGTTGACAAAATACCAGTGTTTCACATGCCTTTACACACCTTCATGTCTGTATTGTAAACTATTAACATAAGGATTATCTTAGGCAGTTTATACACACATCCTACTATGTAAATAATGTAAACTTGTGCAATGAACCTGAGTAAACTTTTAGTAAAAAATTCTGACTCACACTGGTAAGTTGTGAAGGTCAGCCACAACTTGAGTTGTCTTTGTGAAATAAATACAGAATAAAGCAAGGTCAAGTTTCCTGTGTTGTAGCTTCATGTTGCTGTCACCTGATAGTACCATTAGTTAATAGCGTTAGTTACCATTTACCAAAAGCACTTGTGTGTTTCCGCTACCTTCTGTGTGTGTACTCACCCTGTATGCGGCTGCACGAGTCGATTCGTAGCTCCTCTGTACTCGCCTGATTGTGGTAGCAGGGGTCTGTTCGTAGCCTCTGGCCCCGCGTCTTCACTGGTCGCTACTAGGTCACACACTTCCTTCTCCATGAGCTTTATCATGCCTCTTCTTAAAGCTATGTATGGATCCTGCCTTCACTACATCACTCTCTAGATTGTTCCACTTCCTGACAACTCTGTAACTTGTACAAGAATGATATATAATACCGACAAGATGAAATTAAGACACATGTACAACATCTGCGTGTCTTTATTGTAGACCTTTCGCCATCCAGTGGCTTTATCAGTACAAATTCCAGGACGTAATTTGAAGAAAGTAGAACCAGATACAGAAGAGGTAATCAGTCCCTCAGTCTTGGAGTTGATGTGAAGAGCACCAACTCCAAGGCTGAGGGACTGATTACCTCATCTTCTGTATATAATTCTACAGTTTTCAAATTACGCCCTGGAATTTGTACCGATAAAGTCACTGGATGGCGAAACGTCTACAATTAAGATACCCAGTTATTGCACACGTCTTAATTTCAACTCTGTGACTAAAGTGTGTGTGTGTGTGTGTGTGTGTGTGTGTGTGTGTGTGTGTGTGTGTGTGTGTGTGTGTGTGTGTGTGTAGCTGTGTTGACAGTACTGTCAGTGGGTGGAGCAGTGTTATTAACCACATGAAACCATAAGAACGAGTACAAAATCGAAAGAACTAAAAAATCTGCATGTAGACAATGGGTGATAGCTAATAAATTCATAAGTAAAAAACGCAAAAAAAAAAAGGTTACAAAGGTTTTTCGATTAATTTAGACCAAGTCAGAATAGGTTAGGTTAAGTTAGGTTAGATTGTATAACATTCACCAATACTGTCACACTGCAAGACGTCTGTGATTCTATTTTCTTTACTTCTATCCCCCCCCCTACTCAAAATTGTGACTTATATTCCGTGACTTTTTTTTTTTTTTACCTGTGACTTGATTACCTTGATTCTGAAAATGAGCCAAATATGCAGTAAGGAATAATTTTCACGGGAGCTGAATGAATAGCAGGGTGCGGCCCAGCGCTTGAGAAACGACACGAAGGATCAGTTAGACATCCCTGGCGAGCACTTGTAACAAGTGTTCTACAAATGCTCTTCCAATACCGGATGTGTCTGCTGGACATGCACGCCTGGCGCCGCCAGCAGCAGCAACGTCAAATTAATGTTGGTAGAATTACCGACAGTGTTAGGTAAAGGGACAAGTGCAACTGATGTGACATTGTGGCAACGTTTTGCTCTCCAGGAGCTTTGTCAAGCTCCTGGAGAGCGAAACGTTACCACAGTGGGATCCACAGTGGACTTTATCAGGTCACAAACGGATCTGTTTGTGACTTGATAAAGCCCACTGTGTGGGCTAAACGCAGTCAATTAATGTTAGCATTATAATGCATCTATTTTTTCCATACTTTATAGTGTTAGTTTGAAACTTAACACACTTAAGTACCACATTAAGTGTCCTTCAGTGTATATGGTAAGAAATACCTGGCTTGTTCTCCCTTCTAGTCATGCAGAGACATAGACCGTTTATTTGTCCTAGCCGGGAAATCAGAAGAAAATCTTACTCGCTTAGATTTTGTCTACCAAGGAAAGAAGGAAATCTTTGAACGTAAGTTGGAGAAAAGGGGATCTGATAAGGTGTAAGATTCACGAAATCGTAATGATACGATTGCAAACAAACCATACCACGTGACGGTCTGGAGTTTTGAGACTGACCGCGGGTTCAAACCCCACCCGTGGTGTTTTTTTTTTTTTTTTTTAAGGTGTAAGATGTCCACGACATCTTACACTTTATCATCCATCTTCTTTATCTTCCGTCCTCATGAAAGCTGCGAGTTGTGTTTAGGTTTTCATGAAATATCAATAATGTTAAATCCAAAAACGAACACTGAAAGCGACGCACGACTGGACCACAGTGACGTGCGCTCCTGGCAAAAACAGTGACTTGCTGCATGACGCGTTGCCTGCACCTCACTGGTTCACATTTGATGGAGCTAGCAAGAGTCCTGGGCTCTCTCAGCGCTCATTAATTTTCCCAATGTCCTCTAGTGGAGATTTTGTAAATAGCACTAAAATACAGCAAACACTGTAAAACAGTGAACACTATATAGTAAGCTCACAGTACAATGAACCGTAAAATTTAGTGAACACTATAGAAAAAAATCTAGTAATCTGCTAGTTTGCCATCGTCTAAAACCCGATGTTGAGCACACTAGACACGCTGTGACTCCTAATGACTAGGCTCGGAAAAAAGGTCGAGGGGATTACCCTGCTGGACACCTTTTTTGTGTATGAATAAATTTATGTATTCACCAGTAGGCATCATTGCCACTAATGCGTCTCACTTTAACATGAGCTGCCTGACCAAAATAAATATGAAAAGCTCGGTAGGTTCTCTAACATGAGGCATTTTCACTCTGATGTTTTTGAGACTTAAAATGGTTTAATTTTAGGGACAGGCTTAAAATTTCCTAAAAAAAGGCTCTTGTATCTTATAAGTAGTACCTCTTCCCTCTAGCTAAGCGCTTAGGCCATTTTAAATGGTTCTGTTTTATATCGGTATCGTCAGAAATTTTGGTATATCGTTGCGTTACTACTATTATAGAATAATGTGAAAATTTAATAATTGTTGTTTTCTCTCTGTTGCCTTGGAGGTAAACATACTGTTTCCTGCGAGACTTTGGAAGTGTTTATCTCAAGATTACAATTTCTAAACTATTTTGTTCTTTATTTTCTAATTTGAAATATCTGGTCTTTGAATATTTCACTAATGGAAGTATTGTTAATTTTTTTATTTAAAAGTTTTGAAAGTGACGCGGCAGTGTGGCATGCTAAGAGTATATTACATTTTATTCGGCATATGTCACACACCCATACAAACATGTCCTCCCGACCAGCGAACCAGTTGTTAAGAGTATAACGAGCGGGGCCTTGGTTCAACCAGCCAATCACAAGGAAGCTTACCAAAGTTGTGAAGCGATGTTGGAGTCTCATGACTCAATAATAATAATTATTATTATTTCTACAAGTACATGATACAACTTACACGGACCACAGTTGACATCAGTGACATGCTACTATTTAGAAAGCCCCTTGTTATGCAGAGCATTTCGGGCAAGTTAGGTCAGTTTTGTCCCAGGATGTGACCTACACCAGTCGAGTAACACCCAGGTACCTGTTTTACTGATGGGTGAAGACAGACAACAGATGTCTTAAGGAAACACGTCCTAATGTTTCCACCCGTACCGGGGATCGACCCCCTGGACCTCAGTGTGTGAGCTGAGTGCGCTAACAATGGAGCTACGGCAGATTTAACTCCAAGACTGGTCAAAGACGTTCTTACTGTGTCTGTTGCTTGCAATTTACCGTTCTGTACATATTCTCTGTAAATATTGTGTATCTACTTGTTGTGGTGAAGAAAATATATAGAAGTATTTACTCACTGCTGCCTTTTGCTTGTTCTTAGTTTCTACCTTGATTGTAGTGCTACACCCAGGTGTGCAGGCCGCTAGACTGCACCTGTGTTCGTAATAGGCGTTAAGACTCCTGGTGATTTTTTATTTTACTTGTACTCTTATTTAATTTTTATCTAAATGTGGTAGAAGGTAGACCTACGATAAGTTTTTATTTTTCATACCAGAAATTAAAATCTGTAAATCCATCCCAGGCATTAAAATTTAAAAGAAATCCGTCCCAGCTATTAAAATCTGAAAAAAAAATCCATCCCAGACATTAAAATCTGATTTTTTTTGCTCCCAGATATTAAAATGAAAAAAAAAAAATATGAAAACTGTGAACTCTTGCAGTAGCTGACGGAGGATCGAGCCTCTGCTATTTAATATTCCACATGTTCTTATGAGGGCAAATATTCTGTTAGTGGGATGGATTTGTGAAGGACCTGCCTAGTATGGGCCAACAGGCCTGCGGCAGTGTTCCTCCTTTCTTATGTTCTTAGTGCTTCACGTCAGTAATAAAAGTAATTTCAGTATAATATGCATCGTTCGATTTCTTAATGTTTCGTCAGTGGGAATGTATGGAGATTATCTTCTACATATGTAAGTTAGGCTCAGAGTCCCATAAAGTGTGGTGGTAACTTGAGCTTTGTGGCTCCTATCTCCCCCAAACCTGCGTTTTTCTCTGTCCTTTGAATTTGGTGCTTAGGTTTTTCTTTTGTCACGTGGCGCCAGATTGTATGCATATACACATATATACACATGATTATACCGACAAGCTCGGGGTTATTTTCTGGACCATCTTCCTTATAGCCTTCGTATATACCCAGGGCACCAGATTACCCCAACAGTTGTATAGAGTTCTATCTCGCGTTTAACCATGCCCAGAGTACACTAGGCTACGTCACGATGTATATTACTGGGGGTTACGAGCACATGATGAATGGAGGGATTAAACCAGAGAATACTAATTATATTTAAGGTGTGAGAATAAAATACATAGCTAAATACAACGATTTTACACATACTATAATATAATCATTAGCGTAAGACAAAGTATATTACGATAGGGAAGGGATAATTAGGGGTAACGTAAGGGACAGTTCAACAAACCATGGAACGGGTAAGGTTCGACTCCACCCGTTCCATGGTTTGTTTGTAATCGTGTTATTACAGTTTCGTGAGTAAGACAGTTCTCGCACAACAGTACTGTAGAGTACTACGTACAGGACACCAACCTCTCATGTTTAGGGTTCAGTCAAGAATCTCTCAGAATATTAATTTTTAAAGGGGTGGAGGGAAAAGCCAGTGGAAGGCCTCGGTCAGACGACCAGAAGCTCCAGTGGCGGATCATCGTATGATTAAGATACATGTTAGGAAACATTTGTCCTGTTTCCTGACGAATCTTACCTAACCTACATGATGTTTCAAACAGCGATACGGTGGAGCAGCAATGGAAGATTTGTGTTGGTAGGACGTGGTGTTATTTGCATTATTTCTGCCAGAGAAGCAGCAATGGAAGATTTGTGTTGGTAGGACGTGGTGTTATTTGCATTATTTCTGCCAGAGAAATAATTTAAAATGTTTCGATTTTAATTTGAGGAACTCCAATATTTTTGCACTTGTTGCCTATAATAATTTTTGAGTATTGAGAATACGTTGATATTATATGGCTTGATTGAAGGCATATTGCATACCTGGTCATTGCTTGCAACTCTGGCAGACATTTTTAATTTTGCCTCTTCAAATGGTTTGAAGAGATGTTATTTATAGTAGTAGTCATAATGCTAAACTTTTCTCAAATAGTGAGACAACAAGAGGCATAGTTGTGTAGCTAGTTGTCAGCAATGCTTTACTTAACCTTCACTTATATTTGTATCAAGATTTAGTTCTATCATTTATGTTATATGTAATGTGAAGTGTTTGTTTACACTGTACTGCGTATTGTGCTTTGATTAATAGGATATCAGCCTATCGTTATGCTCAGGCTTCAGTCAGGAATCTCCAACTGACAGCAAGGCTGTCTGGTAAATAATTGCTCTTCTGTCCCTCGAGTCTTTACATACAGGTTATATTATAGAACACTGCTCCTCCTTGGTTCTTTGCTTCCTTCTTAGCCATTTCTCGTGGCAGTGTCACTATATTGAGACTTACGTGGTCCCACGTGATATTTCTTAGGGATCGGAATCCGCCGAAACTAGCACACTATGAGAATTAATACTTCTGGATACAAGAGATATTGGAGGCTGGAGTCCAAGTGCATCACATTGTTAATACATGTTTGGTGTGTACTCACCTATTTGTACTCACCTATTTGTGGTTGCAGGGGTCGATTCATAGCTCCTGGCCCCGCCTCTTCACTGATTGCTACTAGGTCCTCTCTCTCCCTGCTCCATGAGCTTTATCATACCTCGCCTTAAAACTATGTATGGTTCTCGCCTCCACTACTTCACTTTCTAGGCTATTCCACGGCTTGACTACTCTGTGACTGAAGAAATACTTCCTAACATCCCTTTGATTCATCTGAGTCTTCAACTTCCAATTGTGACCTCTTGTGTCTGTGTCCCTTCTCTGGAACATCCCGTCTTTGTCCACCTCGTCTATTCCGCGCAGTATTTTATATGTCGTTATCATGTCTCCCCTGACCCTCCTGGCCTCCAGTGTCGTCAGGCCGATTTCCCTCAACCTTTCTTCGTAGGACAATCCCCGTAGCTCTGGGACTAGTCTTGTTGCAAACCTTTGCACTTTCTCTAATTTCTTGACGTGCTTGACTAGGTGTGGATTCCAAACTGGTGCTGCATACTCCAGTATGGGCCTGACGTAAATGGTATAGAGTCTTGAACGACTCCTTACTGAGGTATCAGAACGCTATCCGTAGGTTTGCCAGGCGCCCGTATACTGCAGCAGTTATCTGATTGATGTGCGCCTCAGGAGATATGCTCGGTGTTATACTCACCCCCAGATCTTTTTCCTTGAGTGAGGTTTGCAGACTTTGGCCATCTAAACTATATTGTGTCTGCGGTCTTCTTTGCCCTTCCCCAATCTTCATGACTTTGCATTTGGCGGGGTTAAACTCAAGGAGCCAGTTGCTGGACCAGGCTTGTAGCCTGTCCAGGTCTCTCTGTAGTCCTGCCTGATCCACATCCGATTTGATTCTTCTCATTAACTTCACATCGTCCGCAAACAAGGACACTTCTGAGTCTATCCCTTCCGTTATGTCATTCACATATACCAAGAACAGCACAGGTCCTAGGACTGACCCCTGTGGAACCCCGCTTGTCACAGGCGCCCACTTTGACACCTCGTCACGTACCATGACTCGTTGTTGCCTCCCTGTGAGGTATTCTCTTATCCATTGCAGTGCCTTTCCTGTTATGTGTGCCTGATCCTCTAGCTTTTGCAGTAACCTCTTGTGAGAAACTGTGTCGAAGGCCTTCTTGCAGTCCAAAAAAATGCAGTCGATCCACCCCTCTCTCTCTTGTCTTACTTCCGTCACCTTGTCATAAAACTCTAATAGGTTTGTGACATAGGATTTTCCCTCCCTGAAACCATGCTGGTTGTCAATTATACACTTGTTTCTTTCCAGGTGCTCCACCACTCTCCTCCTGATGATCTTCTCCATGACCTTGCATACTATACACGTTAGTGATACAGGTCTGTAGTTTAGTGCCTCATGTCTGTCTCCCTTTTTAAAAATTGGGACTACATTTGTCATCTTCCATAACTCGGGGAGTTGCCCAGTTTCAAATGATGTGTTGAAGATCTTTGTTAATGGTACACACAATGTCTCTGCTCCCTCTTTAAGGACCCACCCACGGAGAGATGTCTGGTCCCACCGCCTTTGAGGTGTCAAGTTCGCATAGCAGCTTCTTCACCTCCTCCTTGGTTATATGTACCTCATCCAGCACTTGCTGGTGCACCCCCCTGCTCTGATTTCCTGGAGTCCTACTGGTTTCCACTGTAAATATGTACTACTTTAAATCTTGTGTTGAGCTCCTGACATACCTCCCGGTCGTTTCTTGTGAATTCTCCATCACCCTTGCTCAGTCTGATTACCTGGTCCTTGACTGTTGTTTTCCTCCTGATGTGGCTGTATAACAGCTTCGGGTCAGTCTTGACTTTCGATGCTCTGTCATTTTCGTATTGCCGCTGAGCCTCCCTTCTTATCTGTGCATATTCGTTTCTGGCTCTTCGGCTAATCTCTTTATTTTCCTGAGTTCTCTGTCTTCTGTACCTTTTCCATTCTCTAGTACACCTAGTTTTTGCCTTCCTACACCTTTGGGTGAACCAAGGACTCGTTCTGTTCTTCCCATTATTTCTGTTTCCCTTGGGAACAAACCTCTCCTCTGCCTCCTTTCATTTTGTTGCCACATAGTCCATCATTTCTTGTACTGGTTTTCCTGTCAGTTCCCTCTCCCAATGAATGTCTTGAAAGAAGTTCCTCAAGCCTGAGTAATTCCCCCTTTTGTAGCTTGGTTTTTCCCACCCTATTCCTGCTGCTCTCTCCACTTGGAGCTCAACTATGTAGTCGAAGCACAGAACCACATGATCACTAGCTCCCAGGGGCCTTTCATACATGATATCCTCGATGTCAGAACTACTCAAGGTGAATACAAGGTCCAGTCTTGCTGGTTCATCCTCTCCTCTCTGGTAGTGTCTCTACCATGTTGATGCATGAGGTTTTCCAGTACCACATCCATCATCTTGGCTCTCCATGTTTTGGGACCCCCATGGGGCTCCAGGTTTTCCCAGTCAATCTCCTTGTGATTGAAATCACCCATAACTAGTAACTTTGCTTCCCCCATGTGTGCTCTCCTGGCCACCTCGGCTAGTGTGTCGACCATTGCTCTGTTGCTCTCATCGTATTCTTCTCTTGGCCTCCTGCAGTTCTGTGGTGGGTTGTGCATTACTGCAATTATCACCTTATGTCCCTCAGACTGGATTGTTCCTACTAAGTAGTCCCTTTCGCCAGTGCCATCCATTCCTTCCATTTTCTCAACCCCCCACTGGTTTTTAATGAGCAGTGCAACTCCTCCTCCCCCTCTCCTCCCTCTGTCTTTCCTGAGGATTTGATATCCGGATGGAAAGATTGAATCTGTTATTATTCTGGTGAGTTTTATTTCTGTGAGTGCTATTATGTCTGGGGATGTCTCCTTGATTCTTTCGTGCCACTCCTCATACTTATTTGTTATTCCATCTGCATTTGTATACCACACCTTCAACTTCTTTTCTAAGATTGTGGTCTGGAAGGTGTATTGGGGTTGGGGAAGTGGGAGACCTGATAAGGAACTATGGGTGGTTGCTGTGGGGGTGGAGTTTGTAATGCAGTGGGTGGGGGCATTGGATGTGGCATGGGTGTTTTGGTTTCGAGTGTTTGGTTGCACTGGGGTTGACCTGGTTGGGAGGCTTCTATAGGAAGTTGTGAGGGAGGCTATATTTGATCTTCCTGTGTCTGGGATCTCCTGTCTGTCTTCTCCATCCCCTCTCTTTCCTCCTTTCGCCTTTGTACCATCTTTCTCTGTTTCTGCCTTTCTGCTTGTGTTTTGTCGCGGTCGAGATACACCTTCCTGTATGCCGGCATGTCCCTTAATTGTGCTTTCTCCTGCAGGATCCTGTTCTGAGTTGATTCTGCCTTGAAGGTCACTTTCACTGGCCGGGTTCTTTTTTTTTACAAACCCCCCTATTCTCCGAAAATTTTCCAGCTGGGTCATGTCGTCTTCTCCTATTGCTTTCATGATGCTTTCAATTGCTTTTTTTCCCTCTTGTTTTCTTGCTTCATATGTTTCCCCTTCAACTTCCTGGAGCCCATACACAAAGACTGACCTTACCCTTTCATTCTCCCACTGCATATCCCTGTGTATCCCCTCATTCAATTTGATTTCCTCCATTGCAGCTTTCCTTTCTTCAGTTTCACTAGCTAATGTACTTGGGCTCAGTGGCCTGTCATTTTCCCTTCTTGGCTTTCCCTGGGCTCTGCTGTGGTCTGTTAGGGCCTCCACATATAGCTTAGCTCTTTCATTTACTACAGTCTCCATTGATTGAGCTTCTACATGCAGTTTTGCTCCTTCTTTCCCTACAGTCCCCTTATTTGTGACTGAGGTAGCAGTCTCTGTTGTCAATCCCAAAATGTTCTTTAGTTCTTTAGGCTGTTTCAGATTTTTCAGTTCCTCTTCTAAACTCTGTATCCTGGCCTCTGCTGCTTTGGCTTGCACCTCCCACTTCCTGCTTTCCATGTCTATCCTCTCTTCCATTCTCATGCTAAGTTCTTCTAGTTCCTTTTCCCATTCATGTTCCCTTTTTGTGAGCTCTGCTGCCCAATCTTCCTTTGCAGTTTCCTCCTCCTGTCCCTTGGTTTTTCTTGTTGCTCTCTGGCAACCCATTTTTGTTTTATCCTGATTGCCTCAGAGTGGGAAACCTATGTAATTCTGTATGTTAGGTTAGTATTGTGTATGTCAGAGTGTGGGGGGGGAGGTAGAGGAGGAACTGGGGCTATGTGGGAGAGTAGTGGGAAGGGGGAGTGGGAAGGAGAGTGAAGTAAGTGGGTGAGTGGGAGAGGGGGAAGGAGGGAGATGTCGGTGGGGGAGGGGGGGAGTGTACGTGTGAGTCTGGCAATGTGTGTGTGGGTGGGTGTGTGTGGGTGGGTGTGTGTGGATGTGGGTGTGTGTGGATGTGTGTGGGTGTATGGGTGTGCGTGCGCACACTAGGCTACGCTACTCTTTTGAAGATTATAAAAAAATTTTCACAATCAATTCCTTATTAATATACACTAATATATACTATATAATATTAATTGTGTACACTTGTGTTTGTGTGTACACTTGTGTTTGTGTGTGTGTGTGTGTGTTTACTAGCTTGTCGTTCTTGGAAAAAGAGGGGGGGGTCACGTTAACACTATTTGTTATTGTTGTTGGTTCACCGGTACTCTCCCGGCCCAGATCTTCGCACACTAGGCTACTTTACTTTTTGAAGATTATAGGATTATTTTTTCTCACTCAATTCCTTATTAATATATACTAATGTTTATTATAATAATTACGGGTGCACACGTGTGTTTGTATGTGCGTACTTGTTTACTAGCTTGTCGCTGTCAGAAAAACGGGGGGGGGGGGGCTCACTAGGCTACACAACTCTTCTGGAGTTTACCTGGAGATATTTAGATAATTTACTAAACATTGTCAGGGTTACCACTATCTATCTCCTGGTACTGAAATAGGGAGAGAGTGATGGTATAGCATACAACCAGCAGGGCGAGACATTGAGACTTTAGACACTAACCAAAATTAACCACAAATAGGCAAGTGATGTCTGCACAACAATGGAGGTTCCTGCTGGTCAGCTGCTATCAACTCCTTCAATTTTGTAACTCCTTCAGGAACTTTATCATGTATTCAAGTTTTTATTTTCTTTTTCTTTTAAGCCTTGGTATTCCCTTTTTTTTCTTTAGTACAGTATTATGGTCATAACAAGTCTGATGATGTTAGCTACATTCACAACACCAACAGCTGGGGATTGATTAATTTTTTCTTACTTTCAGTATTTACTTAATCACTCTTTTATGATCTTACCACTACACTGTTGTTATAACCAACTAACATATTTATTTGTTAATATTTCAAATCACACCGTTAACCCAATTAACTGTTTGGATATTTTGTGTCAACACTGCAGCCAGCAGCCTGATCAGCTGACTGCTACCCTCCCTCACTCACCATTCATTCAAATTTAAATTGCAAAATTCTTGATCTTATCACATTATTCGCACTCTTGAAAGCTATTACACTCTTGTAGGTATGTTCACTGATTCACTCACGCACGATGACCGCTAATAATATCTTACGACAGCCACTAGAACGCTAAATCCTGGGAGCACTATTCAGCGATACTGCTTCACGTGTCTGTGTGCGTGTGCGCGTAGCGTGGACCTAGTTGTGTTTGTGCATTACTATTGGACCTGGGTGTGTTGTGTGTTCATTACTAGTGAGGTGGACATGGGTGTGTTGTGTGTGTGTGCAAGCCTCACGAGTGTAACATGGGCATGGGTGTGTCATCAGACTATTGTTAACAGTATTAACATTATTTACATTAATATAAAAAGTTGTGTTTCATGATTATTAATTTTTTTGCGTGTCAGTAATTTGCTAATGGACTCTTCTGTGTTCATTATTCCCCAAAAAAAAAATTATGTAGTCGGCTTGTTTGCTAAGCATTCCCCCATACCTCCCCCCCCCCCACACACACACCAACTGGTCAATCTTCTCACCTGTTCCACCACAACTCCCCCCCCCCCACACACACACCAACTAGTCAGTCCTCCCACCCGTTCTACGTCAAGGTGTTCAACAAGGCTTGGCCATACAGACTGTATGCCAGTATGGCAAAATTAGGCAAAATTAACCTGACATCAAGAACCATCAAAAATGTTGAGTGTGTTGATCCAGAGGTATCCTCATCGACTATCTAGAACTAGTCCTCAACTATTTTCATCTCTGTGTGGTTGTAGGGGTCGAGTCTTAGCTCCTGCCCCCCCCTTCCCTCTCAAACAGCTTATCCCGTTCTACCCTGTCATTTCCTCTTGAGTATTTTGTATGTCTTCTTTCTGCCAGTGTTGTTAGATTCAGTTCCCGGTAGTTCATATCCCTTAGTTCTGGAAGAAGCCTCGTTGTATACCTCGGAACTTTTTCCAGTTTCTGAACATGCTTTCTCAGGTGTGGATTCCATGCTGGTATTCTATACCTCAGGATGAGTCTGACATGTGCATAAAGGACCCAGAATAGCTGTTGACATTCCTAAAGGCTACGCTTAGATTTGTCAAGAGAGCATTAGTTGCAATGCTTAAGAGTGTAAATGGTCCAAGTTGGACCGAGACTTGGTGGTAAGTTTCTATGTGCGGGTAGACGTAAGTAGACTTTAGAGATAGACTTAAGGGTGAGCATAGTACCTGGTATATCGCCAAAGGCGATACACCAGGTACTATGCTCACCCTTAAGTCTATCTTTTTGAGTGAGGTCTTCAGCCTCTGTTTCCAGTCTACTTGTTCCTTCCCAACGCTTCATAACCTCGCATTTGCTGGGGTTGAATTCTGGCCACCACTTACGTGTTCCATCTCTACACTTTATCCGGATCTATTTGTAGGCTTTACCATGTCCTCGTATGTTTTAATTCTCATTAGTTTTATACTCCATTAACAAACAGGGATAAATCCGACTCGATCCCATCTGGTATGTTGTTCACATAAACCTGAAACAGTACTGATCCTAATACCGATCCTTGCAAAGCTTCGCTTGTTACTCCTTCCCATTATCGTATTTCTTCATGGATAATAACTCACTGCTTTCTTACCATAACTTACTCTTTGATCACTATTATTCCTGCACCTCGAATTTTTGTCCTATTCTTTAGTGTGGGGGGGGGGGGTTACAGTATCAGATGCCTTCTTGCAGTCTGTCATTTTGTCATTGAATTCTGTTAGGTTGGTAAAACAGGTTTTGTCGTCTTGAAACCCGTGATGGTTATCGTTCATAAAACCACTTCTCTCCCAGTCCCATATCCACTTGTGTACAGGTTTTTCAGTTCCCCCTCACTCTGTGTAGCTTGTGACGAGCTACACAGTTTGCCCTTGGCTTTGGCCTTTCTGCCATCACTGTTTTAAAAATTACCAGGGTGCCTGTAGGGACCTCGGGGTAACTTGTCATAAGTAATTTAATGGAGTTTTTAATTGATGATGTCTATTTTAACTTATAGTACTTGTTGATTGTTTGCTTCTTTTATTGTTTGTTGATTTTATTATTTTTTGTGTTGCATATATCTTTTTATGTTCGTGAGCACCGAGTGACCTACGTAGTCAGTGTCTGTATATGTCACAACTACAATAACTATTACTATTACAAGTGTTCCTCAGCACTCCTGATCATGACTCACGAAATCGTAATGACGATTGCAAACAAACCATACCACGGGCGGGGATAGAACGCGACGGTCTGGAGTTTTGAGACTCTCTGATCGCGGGTTCTATCCCTGCCCGTGGTATGGTTTGTTTACTCCTGATCGTCATCTCCATTACCTTGCTTGATATGCCTGTCGGTAAAACTGGTTTGTAGTTCAGTCTCATTTCAAAAATATGGGAACTACATTAAATATCTAAAAGATCTCTGGCAACTGTCCTGTGTCCATTGACTCGTAGTTCTTAACTAGAGGGTAAGATGGTGCTTTTGTTCACTATTTCAGAACCCACGTAATATCTGATCAGGTCCCATTGCCTTCGATGTAAACAAGGAACAAAAAGGCACAATACCGTGACT
>NC_091357.1:6127499-6204999 GCF_038502225.1 Cherax quadricarinatus
GGGATGTTAGGAAGTATTTCTTCAGTCAGAGTAGTCAGGCCGTGGAATAGCCTAGAAAGTGACGTAGTGGAGGCGGGAACCATACATAGTTTTAAGGCGAGGTATGATAGAGCTCATGGGGCAGGGAGAGAGAGGACCTAGTAGCAATCAGCGAAGAGGCGGAGCCAGGAGCTCGGACTCGACCCCCGCAACCTCAACTAGGTGAGTACACACACACACACACACACACACACACACACACACACACACACACACACACACACACACACACACACACACACACACACACACACACACACACACACATGCACGCACAGACACACGCATATACAACAGGCCTAGTGTCTAATCGACATGTGCCTAAGACAAAATGGTAACACACACACATTCAACACTCTCTCTCCTAGCCTGGTGGGCCTTATCGTGCCCATGAAGTTAGGGGAAAATGAGTAGGATTCTGCAAGCTGAGAGGCAGGTCCAAGTGCTGGGCCTCGACCCCCTGCAACCACGTACAGGCGAGTACACACTAGGTAAGTACAAACACTCACGCAGACAGTCAGATAAGTCAGAGCAACATAAAGACCCTCAGCGTAAGTACAGTGAATAACCTGAGTATATTACGAAGAGATGCAGTGAAAGTTCTGGGATTCAAAATTAAATATGACAGAGCCTAGAAGAACACACAATAAAACCCCAGTTGATGCGCAAAGGCGGGGCTCAGGAGCTAGAACTCTTCCCCCCCGCACACAGATGGGAAAGTTCACGATAAATATAGATAAGCCAAAAAATATTGCCTTTCCTGTTTGACTACAAAATATGAAGTCGAACTTGACAGATAGGAAGCGCGTCTGTCTCGCCTTCAGCAGACGGAGGATCAAGCGATAGGAAGCGCGTCTGTCTCGCCTTCAGCAGACGGAGGATCAAGCCTCCACCACGTCTTGGGCTGAACGACCCACGTTGGTTTAACGTGTAATATAAACAAAGGCTACGGCGCAGGATACCTCGTTTAATTTTGTGTCTTATTCGTTTAATTTATTCACATTTGTCCACATAAATGGTGAGTGAGACACATTGCAACAGTTGACTATCATTGTTGGAACGTGTCTCTTACCCGGTGGTCTTCTTCAGTCAGATACAGAGTATAGGTTGAAGCCAGCAGAAGCGACGATCTAATGATGATGTAATCAGTCCCTCTAACCCTGTAGAACTAGTTGGAGGAGATCAGTCCCTCAGCTTGGAAAAAAGTTCATCTCCATGTTGATAAGACGCATGTTTAACACCTAGGTATCTTTACTTCCGGAATAAAGATACCTAGGTGTTACACATGTGTAATATTTATCGAACTGTTGCTTTTCTAAACCATTCGTTCAAAATTTTTGTGTGTGCTGTACTCGCCTATTTGTGGTTTCTGGGGTCAATTCATAGCTCCTCGCTGGTTCGCTGCTAGGTCCACTCTCTGCGTCCTGGGCTTTATCATACCTCTTCTTAAAGCTATATATGGATCCTGCCTCCACTAAATTACTCTCCAGATTGTTCCACTTCCTGGCAGCCCTGAAGAAATACTTCCTAACATCACTATGACTCACCAATGATCTGTGTTATTACTGGCTAGAACAGCTGTCATCTGTGTTATTACTGGCTAGAACAGCTGTCGTGTTATCACTGACTAGAACAACTGTCAGTCATGTTTGAAGGGCGTAACGCCCCCACGTTTCTGGAGAAGTTTCTCACAAGAGGCAAGCTTCATGGGATTTGCGACTTAAGGCTTGTTCTCGTGTCTGTGTTTTGTCATCTAGCAGCTAACTGGAGAAACAGCACGTGGTCCCAGTAGACAGCTGGAAGACGGCACGTGGTCCCAGTAGACAGCTGGAAGACGGCACGTGGTCCCAGTAGACAGCTGGAAGACGGCACGTGGTCCCAGTAGACAGCTGGAAGACGGCACGTGGTCCCAGTAGACAGCTGGAAGACGGCACGTGGTCCCAGTAGACAGCTGGAAGACGGCACGTGGTCCCAGTAGACAGCTGGAAGACGGCACGTGGTCCCAGTAGACAGCTGGAAGATAGCATGTGGTTCCAGTGGAGCAGCTGGAGAAACAGCACGTGGTCCCAGTAGGTAACTGGACGACAGCACGTAGTCCCAGTAGAGAGCTGGAAAAACAGCACGGTGAAGCGAGAATCTCAGGACGGGGGTGAAGCGAGAATCTCAGGGGGGGGTGAAGCGAGAATCCCAGGGGTGAAGCAAGAATCACGGACGCGAAGCGAGAATCCCAGAGGCGAAGCAAGAATCACAATTATAAAGCAAGAGTCACAGAAAGTAGGTCATTTGAAGTTGCTTGGGCTGTAGAAAATGATTATACACGGTGATGCACCCGGGATTTACCACCTGGATTCTTGAAACCTGTTGTGTGGGTGAAACATTTCAGCTGTGAGCGAAGGAATATGTAAAGGAGAGAGAGAGAGGAAGCCAATATCAGGATGTGCAGGAGTGACGAATGGGGTCCCTCAAGGGTAAATGTTACGCTCACTGTTAATTGGCATTTACGTCAGTGTCTGCGTAGGTCCCTCTCCACACCCTGTTCAAGCTCACACCCTGTTTAATAACCTCTACGTCACTCCCAGTCCTTCCCCACACCTTTCTTATACCTCTCACACCTCCCCTACACTTCCACTAACCTCCCCTATATCCCCACACCTTCCCTATACCTCTCACATCTCACCTATACCACCCACACCTCCCCAGGACTTCCCACACCTTCCATACACCTCCCACACACCTCAGCACTTCCCTAACCCTCACACCTTGCCGCATCCACACTTCACATTAAAAATATCCACCTCCACCCACACCTTCCCATCACCCATCCATGTCCCCCTTCCCCCACCCGCCCCACACTCCACATCCTGCTCATCTGGCACACTCCCACACCCTCCTATACCCTCACATCCCCACAGAGACCCAGGATAGACACACCCTAATGCGGCGCCGCATGCTAAATCCAGGCACGGTTCCTGGCTTTTTTCCTCACTCACCGCCGCTCCCTTCACCACCCTAGTTAGTCGTATGGTCACAACAACCTCATGCTGAGAGAGAGAGAGAGAGAGAGAGAGAGAGAGAGAGAGAGAGAGAGAGGAGTACATGGGAAAGAAAGATAGTAGAGGACTTTTTTTTACACAGAGTTTGACAAGGTTAAGTTAAGGATCCCGAACTTTATTGGCAAGCTAAGAGCTGTTACCTACATCAGCTCATTTGAAAGCATTTTTATTGTTATGAAACATACAAGTAGGGAACAGGATGAAGTTGGAGCCATCTGTGGGCCAGCATTTTCATTAGACCTATCCGCTGAGAAAAACTATATATCTCTGTATATAGCACATTAAGGACTATTATGTATGTGTTTCGGGCATGGACTGTGTATGTGTTTGCTTACCTGTATGTGGTTGTAGGGGTCGGCACTTGGCTCCTGGCCCCGCATCTTCGCTAGTCGCTACTAATTCCACTTTCTCCCTGCTCCAAGAGCCTTTTGTCAGTTCATAATGCGAAGGACAATAAAGCGCGTCGTAATATACAAAAAAGGTGGTGGGGTGAAGCCTGTGACAAATACAAAGGTGAGGTATGGTGTGAGAGAGTAGCATTATATATGGTGGAACACTGCTCGAGGCCTGTCAACAAATCTCTACAAACTGTGTGCTCTGATGAAATGTGTGAACGCCTCACTGTTGGTTCTTGCATCAAAGTGTGACAAGAAATGTACAAGGTTATGACCACCTCAAAACTACTGCTTCAAGGCTGATGGAGTGATGACATCTTTGCCTCACCTCTGTTGCTGCTGGCTCCAGAGTTTGTCACCTCTGTATTACCGCAGATCTTGAATTTCAGCTGTGTATCTGATTTGCAGAGCAGAACATTTAAAAAATAAAGTGTATCACTGTATTTCCCCCTCCTGGGTGAATTGAATGGAATACTCGACTGCATTGTGCCTTACCTTCTCTTCACAGTATCATGTTGAATGTCCTGGGTGTGGTGTCAGCGATGTACTCCATCCGGACTACATTGTTTGCGACAGTATCCTTGAGCAGTTTGACTTCTAACGAGGCATGTAGAGGATGACCACGACTTTGCTGACTCGCGAATCCATGGAAATCGAAAAAAAAATCTGTAAAAGTGAAGCAATTTAATCCCCATAAACATAATGTAGGTCAGCAATATTTTGACACAGTAAGGGAAGGTCCATTGTCCTTCACATTTTTATATAGCAATATCTTGGCCAGGAGGGACTTCTGTAAATAACGACATGTCTAAACTGGCTAGATTCTACTTTAAGATACACGTCCTTAGCCCTGATCAGGTGGTCTACAGAACCTCTCGGGTGCGACGGGTTGATATTGCTCAGTAATGTGGCTATGTTTAGCCATGATGTAAATGGTTAAATTAGACACTTTCGACAAAAATGTTTATGAAGTGGCTTCCTCAGTCCGGTACAGAGATAAATGGTGGAAGATAAGGAGTTTGAGGTAATCAGTCCCTCAGCCTGGAGTCGATGTGTTCAGTCCATCAGTCTTGAAACTGATGGAGTGAACACATTGACTCAAGGCTGAGGGACTGATTACTTCAAACTACTACTCATCTTCCACCATTTATTTCTGTACCGGACTGAAGAAACCACTTGCTGGCGAATGTTTTTGTAGCATTTATAGCTTTTTTTGTGTTTTGCCGTTTTCTAGTGTTTTTTGGAGAGTTTTTGCCATTTTCTAGTGTTTTTGGAGAGTTGCCGTTTTCTAGTGTTTTTGGAGAGTTTTTGCCATTTTCTAGTGTTTTTGGAGAGTTTTTGCCGTTTTCTAGTGTTTTTGGAGAGTTTTTGCCGTTTTCTAGTGTTTTTGGAGAGTTTTTGCCGTTTTCTAGTGTTTTTGCCGTTTTCTAGTGTTTTTGGAGAGTTTTTGCCGTTTTCTAGTGTTTTTGGAGAGTTTTTGCCGTTTTCTAGTGTTTTTGGAGAGTTTTTGCAGTTTTCTAGTGTTTTTGATGCAAAAGTTAGTTTTGCCAGAGTAAGAGTTTGTGTGGTACACTATGGTTAGCTTCATAGCAATGCTTGGTTTACCAGAACTGGGCAGTCCGTATATCCAGGCAGACACTGTAAGGGATTACTTACAAGAGTTTCTTACCAAGTTTGGCGCGTTTTACGACGAGACGAGTTTTGGCGGAGGAGAAAAAACTTAATGAAGTTTAATCGTAAATGTTTCTGCCAGTCAAGATTGCGTTCATTTTTTTTTTCTGGGTGTCGTTAGTAGAATCCGTAACCTGTTCGTGACGAGTGTTGATAAAAAGGTCACAAACGCAATATAAACATTTATCTGTACGACGTTTCTCCCAACATCGCTCTTTTCATACATGTCTGTAGTACGACTTGCAGTTTAGCTTATTTATGCACCTGAAGTTTGTGCTGCCAATGTGGGACGGCAGTTTAAACGAAATTGATCCGCAGTTTGAAAACTAAAATTTAAACGACGTCTCGGCCATCGATCAGTTCAGTGATCGACCGAAATAAACCATACCACGGGCGGGGATAGAACCCGCGATCAGAGTGTCTCAAAACTCCAGACCGTCGTGTTAGCCACTGGACCAGCTAGCCACAATAAGATTCATCCAACTAGGTATATTTCTACACCATAGGAAGGTTAGCATAGGCACCACTGTGACCACAAATGCAAGTTTTTACAGACGAATCTCCAGCTAGCGTGCCTATGGTGACCTTCCTATGGTGTAGAAATATACCTAGTGGGATGGATCTTATTGTGGCTAGTTGGTCCAGTGGCTAGCGCGACGGTCTGGAGTTTTGACTCTCTGATCGCGGGTTCTATCCCGCCCGTGGTATGGTTTGTTTGCAATCGTGTCATTACTATTTCGTGAGTCATCGATCGAAATGGTTTAAAGTTGACACCTCCCCCCTTCGAACACCCTCCAGGTATACTCCAAGTATGTAGATGAATGGTTGTATAATTAAGGTATACTCCAGGTATACTTCAATACCCCAGGTATATTCCAGGTGTACACCAGGTACATTCCAGGAATGCTTGAGGTATACTCCAGGTATACCGCGTGTGGTGAGTTGAGAACGTACCCTCAGGCGTGGGTTGTCAGGTAGCCTTGCCAACCACGTTCCCATTTTAGAACGCGTTCCGCGTTCGTGTCGGAATGTTGTGCGCTCGTGTCGGAATGTTGTGCGTTCGTGTCGGAGCGTTCTGCGTTCGTGTCGGAACGTTCTGCGTTCGTGTAAGAGCTTTCTGCGCTTGTGCTAGCACTTTCTGCCCTCGCATCAGCACTTTCTGCCCTCGCATCAGCACTTTCTGCCCTCGCATCAGCACTTTCTGCCCTCGCATCAGCACTTTCTGCCCTCGCATCAGCACTTTCTGCCCTCGCATCAGCACTTTCTGCCCTCGCATCAGCACTTTCTGCCCTCGCATCAGCACTTTCTGCCCTCGCATCAACACTTTCTGCCCTCGCATCAACACTTTCTGCCCTCGCATCAACACTTTCTGCCCTCGCATCAACACTTTACCACTTCCTGAGCTTGTATAAACACCCATCATCTCTCTCATTTCCCCTATGTATTTATCATATCTCAAATCGTCTCTCATTTTTGACATGCTCATGTTCCAGAGCCGATCACATCATTCTCTGACGTGTCCTGTCACCCCTGCCTCACATCATCTCCGCCGTCATGTCTCGCATCATATCTCACATCTGTCATCATATTTCTCATCTTGTATTTGTCAGTCGTTAAATTGAAGATATTGGCAGCGGGAAGTGAATTTCCAGGCAGAGAAAAGTGAATTTTTCTGTTTTTTTTTTTTTTTTTTAGATTTTTTTTTTTTTGGCTGCGTGTGTGGTACAAGTTTTGTGTTGTTTGATAGTTTCACTGTATACTGATTGATTGATTGATTGATTCTTTCTTTCTGTTTCTCTCTTTCTGTCTCTGTTTCTCTCTCTCTCTCTCTCTCTCTCTCTCTCTCTCTCTCTCTAATCAGGGTTTTACAAGGTTAGGTTAAGGATTCCTAACACGCCAAGAGCTGTTACCTACATGAATTCATTCTCTCTCTCTCTTTCTCTCTCTCTTTCTTTCTCTCTTTTTCTTTCTCTCTCTCTCTCTCTCTCTCTCTCTCTCTCTCTCTCTCTCTCTCTCTCTCTCTCTCTCTCTCTCTCTCTCTCTCTCTCTCTCTCTCTCTCTCAGGGTACGGTGTTCTGTCTCCTGCTAAGGGTAAAGATCTTTATTTAACTTCTTTAGTAAATCTGACGCCTCTTCGACCCAAAGTGACATTTAATCTGGTCACGATGCCTTTGATGTGTACTCGCCGAGGTGTACTTGTGGGGGGGGGAATGTTAAGCTATAGCTCCTGGTCTGGTTAAGGCAAGATATGGTATTAAATTCCATTCCCTTCATCTTCAATCGATTAAATTGACTCATAAACCTGTCTCTTTTTTTTTGTACTCTGGTAGAATTGTTGATATATTCTTTGCCTCGTGAACATGTTAGTTGACAGATAAACCTTACAGACTTTATCTTATATTCAGTATACACATAGTCAAGTGATCAGTGTGTGATCCAGTTCAGTGTTTGTATCATTCAGTTCAGTGTTCAATGTGTCATCCAGTTCGGTGTGCCATCCACTGATTTTGTAGTGTATTTCGTTACTCTTCATCCATCTCTCGTTATGTATATTTAAAACACTAAACCCATGTGGGTTATGGAAGGGAGAGTGGTGGAGGCTCGACCCTCCGTCCACTGATCGTCAGACGCTACGCTCACTCTTATGAATAACAAAAGTGTGATGAATTAGACACATGTGTAACATCTGGGTATCTTCATTATAGACGTTTCGCCATCCAGTGGCTTTGTCAATACAAACTCAAGGATAAAGCCACTGGATGCGAAACATCTACAAAAGAAGATACCCAGATGTTGCATTTGTCTAATTCTTCATATAGTCGGTATTGTGTACAGTACAGTAACTAATATGTGACGAATACTTATCAGTCCTCAGTAATAACTCACATGGAGACAGGAGATTAATTGATCTGCTGAAGAGGGTCCCAGAAGGGAGTAAACTCTTTTATTTACCCCTGTCTCTGAATCTCGCCTCTTGCACCAAAATTCTTGCTTTTTTTTTTCTCCCCCCCAAATTTCTAATTAATTTTCAGCTGTTTTTTTTGTTCATCTTTTCACATCTTCCTCTGGGGAAAAACTGGCTGCCTCTTCTGATGCGTTTCCTATCTATATTGCTGTTTTGATTTCTATGATTGCTGAAAGTTTTTGTTCCGATCCTCTCTGCCTTGCCCTTGTTGCTCCAGTGTTTTTATATGTTATCGATGTGTTTCCAGGACCTGCCTGGTTCTCTTGGTGACCTGACTTGTCTGAGTGTTCATGGTGACCTCTGTAATGATCATCTGTATGGTGGAGACAGAATTAAGCGGGTCAGGTTGGGTCACCCCGGCTGTGTTTTCTGATCTGTCTCCCATACTTCGTCAGTACCTTTATTTTTTCCTCCTCGTTAGATTTTCTAGTGCTTCTCTGGCTCGTTTTATGACATTGTGTTCGTGTCTTTTGTGTGGATCTCTTTTCTGCTATATGTCCACCTATTGCCTTCAGAGGCACGTAAGTTCTCCCATCTTCTAATAACATTTTCAATTTTCCACTATAATCGACCTTGTCCATAATTACTATCACATTTGCTTTGTTTCGTAAGGTGAAGTCCAGAATTTTTCCTTAATTCATGGTATAAATCTTTGAGGACAATTGTGTTGCAGAGGTGTGAGCAATTGCTCTCAAAGATTTGTTAAGTTATACCATGAATTAAGGAAAGATCCTGGACTTCACCTTATGCAACAGACAAAACAAATGTGATAGTAATTATTGACAAGGTAGATTATAGTGGAAAAATAAACATGTTATTAGAAGACAGAGGAACTTACCTGCCCCTTAACACTCGTTACTTCACTGTAGTGTTGTTCTGTGTCTTGCTATTGGGTACTATCTACCCCTATCTTCTACAGTCCTTCACTGTCTTGAATATTCTTTGCTCTATGTGCGTTTTCGTAGAGCCGCCTCTAAGGTGGCATGTAGATCAGTAGAGCGACTTGCTGGCGGAGTGAAACATCTCTGTACATCAGCTACCCCTGTTCACCTAGCAATAACTAGATACTTAGGTGTTAGTCGGCTGTTATAGGCAAAATATTCATGATTATCCAGATGGAAGTAAGCCACGGTGCTGTGTTTTGCTAGATTATCCTGGGTTAATAAATGCTGGGTTATAACATAGCTAAGGATTGTATTACTGTTAGCAGAATTACCGATAATATGTCGCATTAGTTGTACATGTGTCCTTATACTTAACATGACTGAGATGTTTCTGCCTCAGTAATATTATTATCTGGCTGATTCGCTGACGTCTCAATACTTCCATTTGATTGTTGATATTTATTTCCAGAGGTCACAATTATACTATAAGCCAATCGTTTCCAAAATTATTTTAACTGTCACATACTCTGGTGGCCTGGTGGTTAACGCTCTCGCTTCACACGGTGAGGGCCTGGGTTCGATTCCCAGCCAGAGTAGAAACATTGGACGTGTTTCTTTCCACCTGTTGTCTATGTTCCCCATCAGTAAAATGGGTACCTGGGTGTTAGTCGACTGGTGTGGGTCGCATCCTGGGACACTGACCTAAGGAGGCCTGGTCACAGACCGGGCCGCGGGGGCGTTCCTCTCTCCAGGTAAACTCCAGGTACAGGTGGAATTCAGTAATGTAATACCTACAGTTTTCCCGTGCTACCAGCTGTTTCACAACATAGCACCACCTGTGGGCGTTAGTGTTCATGATGGTGAACCTAATGAGAAGATTAAGAATAAGAGAGGACAGTGATTAACAATACAACTAACAGTTATAATTATAATAATTTTTAAAGGGGTGAACCGGTATGCCAGCGGAAGGCCTCGGTCAGATGACCAAAAGGTCCAGCTGCGGGTCATCATATGACTAAGACCTGCGTCAAGAAACACTTGTTCTGTTTCTTGACAAGCTTAACCTAACCTAACTATACAGAGTTCAACTTACTGCAGATATGATTAACCAAGTGGCTTTTCGAGTTCAACTCGATGCACGAAAATGATTGGATTCCGCTCTTTCCGGACTTAGACTATATAATGAATATATCTGGACTTAGACTTTATAATGAATATATCTTAAGCCGTACCACTACCTGTTCCATTTACGTTTTTACGCCAATTTCGTATGGGTATGTATTGCATTATTGCCATGTGGGTTGCCACGGGGAGATCGTAAGTAAGTTTATTTAGGGACACGTACAATTATCATACATTGTGTAAATTACCTAGGATAACCCACAAAAAAATCAGTGACTTATTTCCATTGGGGTCTTATTATTTAAACCTTAATTAAAACTAGGTAACTCTAGCCCTGGCGAGTCTCTTACTCAGCTGTCCTTGTTTACTTATTAGCCTACACTTGGGTAGCAGTCAATTTCCTCATGTGCCGCAAGTTTTCCTGCTTTCTTTGCCGTCTGTACCATTTTTTTTCCTTGATAATTTTTATATCTTTCTGGGTCATCTTACCGTGATGAGGATAGTGCGTTGAAGTGCCTGACACTAGATCAGTCTTGTACATGTATCAAGAACATAAAGGCATAATACCGTGACTGGAACAGTACACCAATAACCTGCATATAGGAGTGAGGAGCTTACGAGACGTTTCGGTCCGACTTGGACCATTTACGAAGTCACACTAATGGAAGGGAGAGAAATAGGCAGTATATATAGGCCAGCAGACAGGGACGGGGCAAGAGAGGTAGTAGGAAAGGAAGTAGAGAGGTAGTAGTAGTGGAGCCAATCAAAGGCCAAGAAAGAGGAACACTGCAAGAGAGCTGAAAGCCCACAACGGGGGGAGGGAAGTAAAGGACCAAACACCCAAGGCAGAAGAAAGAAAACCCGAAGAAAGAGGAAAAAATGAAAGGGGAAGAGGGAGGAGAAAAAAGAATCAGGTTAAGTCACGGGTGTTCTGAAGTTTGGAGCATTTTACACTGTAATGGGAAAGGAAGGCATCTACAGAGAGACAAAGCCACGACTAAGATTCATACAAGGAAAGTTGTGTATAAGGGAGGATTCAACCAGACGGCGACTGTGAAAGTTAGAAGTAGGGTAGACAGTTTTAGCTGAAGACTAGTCAGTAGGATGACTGTAACCTCTGACACTAACTTTTGTGCCCCTTGAGTGTATCAGAAAGAGAACGGCCAGTTTCTCCAAAATACTGAAGAGGACAAAAGGAACATGAAATAGAGTAGACTACACCAGGAACAACTATAGCGGGAGGAGAGGTACGAACTTGATTGGTGCAAAGTGTTTTAGTCTGGCGAACAGTTTGATGTCTAAGGAACAGAGAGAGTTGCTGAGATTAGAAAGACTGGAAATATAGGGAAGGCAGAGAACAGGAGAGTTTCCACGAATAGAGAGTTTGGGAGAGAATAGTCTTTTACCACGTGAGAAGGGAGAGTTTATGTAATGGGAAGGATAGCCAAGACGCGAGAATGAATTACGAAGAGTGAAAATTTCCGATTCAAGGAACCGAGGGTCACAAATGCGGAGAGCACGGAGAAAGAGAGAAATAAGAACACTTTTCATGACAGAGGGAGTATGATAAGTAGTGAATGTATATGCCACTGTGCATAGGCTTGCGATACACGGAAAAAACAAAACCTGTATCTGAGCGGTGGACATGAACATCAAGGAAAGGAAGCAAATAATTAGATTACCATTCAGCTGTAAACTTAATGGAAGGAGCAAGATTATTAAGGGTATCGAGAAATGGCTGGAAGAGACTAGTCATAATGTCAAAGAGCAAAGATGTCATCCACATAGCGGAGCCAGAGTGAAGGTCGCACACCAATAAATACTAGGAAGAACAGTTTCCAAGTATTCCATATAAAGATTAGCAAGAACGTGAGACAGAGGAGAGCCCAACAACCAGCGGACACTGATACAACCCGAGTATCAGTGTCGGCTGAGTATCAGTATTAGCAAAAATTCTGGTATCGTCTTATCAGTCATCCAGAACGTGAGATTTAATTAAGGCCCAACAGCTAGTTCTTCGGACTCATTGTTGGGAATATTTCATCTTTCACCAAAATTTTCTGACAAAATTAATCTCTTAGAACAGATTGTGGATATTGTTTGGATTAGTTTGCAGTTACCTTTAATGTGATTTTAAATCTGACACTACGGCAACAAGTTAGTGTTGATAGCAATAAACTAGTATTAAATTAATGTCAAAAACTTTTTTTTAATTGGTACCTCGCCTCTCGTCCGTTCATGGAGGTCAAACTCCGTCTGTTCATAGTTAGCTCCTGTCTCCTCATAATGAAGGAACAAGAAATTCTTGTATTACACAGCTCTTAAATGGGTAGTTAGGGTTGGAGCAACTTCACATCCCCAAACAGGGGAAGTATGTTGTTCCAGCCTCATCATCCACTTGAGGAAGAATTAGAGTATAAAAAGCTTCGTAATTTATCTAGTAACTTGATACGTTTATCCCATGTTATCTGCTAGGCTAATAAAGGAAGGTCCAGCTGTTTGTAGGTGCTTCCTTTACTGCCTCTGTTATTAAGAAGCGTTGGTCTCTGTTTTGGTCTTAAATGTAATGTCTGTCACTTAAAAATAATTGTATTAGGTATATGAGGCAGGAATAGGCTGCCTCTGAATCTCTGCTAGTCTGTAGCTACAGGAGACTTCCTGCTAGGTGTCTTGTCTTCTGTTATGAATTTGTCCCATAAATTTTAAATTGCTTTTGGCACACTTTTGTTTTGTCAGTCTTTTTTTTTTCCAGCCCTCACTTGCATTGTTTACGGTTGAATTCCAATGTTCTTTCACGTAGGTTTAAAGTTATGGCCTCGTGTTCTCACTATTTCTAACGAAGAAATTTTTGTTAGATGTCGAGATTTGCGAACGAATATTAAAGAGAAAAGAAACACTGTTAGGCAACACTTGTTCAAAATGGAGGTTTATCATGTCAACACAACGCCGAGAGATAGCACGTTATGTATGTATATAAATAAGTGAGATGACAAGATGAGATGTTGTTTTATCTGTAGCGGTGGGCATGTGAAGGACTGTGTTCTGTTTACTGGTGGCTTTTACCTTGTCATATTGGTTTTGCGAACGGATTGCAAATGCTGATGAGCCTCTGATTTTGTCTGATGGTGTCGAAACTCTATTTGAATGTGGGATCTGAGCATCGGCTTCTGAATCTTTATAATAATGGTATACAGTACCGATAATTAGATGACTGATCACATCATTACCTTTCCGTTGTTTCTGCTGTCTCCATATAGTTAGTCACCTCCATATTCGACTGAAGAACCCTATTACGTAGGCGAAACGCTTCGGAAATATAGATACTAAACTGTTGCATATGTCTCGCTCACTCTTCTGTATTAGTGTGACTTGTAAATGGTCCAAGTCAGACCGAAACGTCGTCGAAAGCACCTCTCTCCTATGTCCAGGTTATTTGTGTAATATGTTTACACACCTCGGCTGGATGTGTTTTCTTTGTAGAATAACCATCACGTGCCCAGTCCATGAGATACGAGTATCTATAAAACACACATTGTCCAAGCTGTGAGTTTTGAATCCCCATTTGTGCTCAGAGACTCGAATATGTGTACGACCTGGTTTCACCTCTGTAGATTTTTTTTGCATCCTCCACGCAGGAATTTCTACACGTCTGTTTTAGTGCGATTTTTTTCATTTCTGATCTTTTATTTTAATTCAGAAATGGTTTTCAAATGCGAGAATAGGTGCTTTGAAATTACTGAATTGGAGGGTGCGGGTTGTTACACGCTACGCTCCCTGCGGGTAAAATGATTCAGTGTTCAGGTTCCGTGTTCGTGTTGTGCTTTTCGTTTGCAGTCAGACATAAAATGGGAGATATTAGGTTTGTAAACTCGTTCTGAACTAATTTCGTTCACGATGTATTGATTTCACAAAGCTTTTCCTGGGGCAAAACATCAAATTTTGTTCCACACGTCGTGTCTCCTTACCACAATTTTTTTTAAGTGTTTTATAAATGTATGTTGTTAACATATCTCTCCTGTCTTTCAACGAGAACATTTACGGAGACTTGGGTCTCCAAAACTTTTTTCCCCGTTTCTGTAATCCATTTTCTCATTGATCATATATTTTAAGTTTTTGAAGATGTGGCCATTATACCACAGCCAAATATGGAGTTTGGTCTGTATGTCTTCTGAAAAGCCTACATTGTATCATCCACTTATTTTGGTGGTGTGTGTGTGTGTGTGTGTGTGTGTGTGTGTGTGTGTGTGTGTTCAGGTGGGGGTGTAGTAGTAGTTACTAGTTGTCAAAGACACTTGTCAGTAGACAAGCGGGGGCGTTGACCCCCGAAACCCTCTCCAGGTAAACTAGTTGTCAGAGGCACTGTGGTGATGCGTGCGTATGTGCTGATGCATGCAAGCTTGTGAGTGCCTACAGACAGGTACGCTTGTTGAGTATGTGTGTACTCGTCCCCTTCCCCGACACTGGAGTCATTACAGTGCTGTGGCTGGGTTTGAGTGGCATAGACTGACTTAAGAACCCAGCACCTCCTTCCCCCCCATCCCCCCTCATTTATTGTCGATTTTTCCCAATTATTAAATTTAGCTTCAGGGTTTATGGAAGGATAGTTGTCTCCAGCAGTTGCAGTGGTCCGCCCCTCCCACGGGGGACTGGACCAAGTGGACTGTGGTAGACATTAACAGTTTGCCCACAACTTAGACATTCTCGCTTTCGTCATGGTTTTTCTGATTTCCGGGATGCCTGTAGGGACCTCGGGGAACTTTTAGGAGTGTTTTGAAACTAATAATGATTTTTTTTATTTGAAGCTCGTCATTTTAATTAACTTGGTGTTATGGCCTTTAGTTGCGTTGAGTGTTTCAGTCTTCTTGGAATTTATTTTTGTTAATGTTATTTTTATCTCGCGTGCGTATTGTATCCAATTTTTAATGTCAAGAATGTTGCGAGATCCACAGTGTCATAAAACTCTTCAGATATCAAGACTACCCGCCCAGCTGTTTGCTGGGTAAAAACATCAGCTATATTAAATCTTCCAACTATCTTGCTTGTAGATGAATGGTTCTAAGAACCGACATGTTAAATTAGACATATGTGCAACTCTTGGGTATCTTTATTGAGGAAACGTTTCGCCACACAGTGGCTTCATCAGACCATACATAGGAGAAACTTGAAGAACAGGAGGAGAATACCTCATTCTCCTCCTGTTCTTCAAGTTGAAGCCACTGTGTGGCGAAACGTTTCCTCAATAAAGATACCCAAGAGTTGCACATGTGTCTAATTTAACAAGTATCTTGCTGTAGACTTACCCTTCATTAAATCCACCGAGCCACAGCTAAAACAGAAATACAAAGACAGGCTAAATGCTCTCAGAACTGTGGCTCTTTACAACCCCAACTAAGGTGCTAACGTAAGAATAGTGAGAATGATGTAAATAGTCTATATTAGATCTTCAATGGATTATGTTGCGCCCTTGTTAATATCAGCTTAAAAACAATCTCACCGGCCCTTGGAGCTAATGCAGACTTAAGCCCCAAGAAATTATTCATTCTGTGCCAAATTTAATAAGGTTCTTAATATGGGGAAGGAGCCTGGTGTTCATAATATCAGTGATAGGATAATTGAGATAAACACTGTGCTTGGTGTTAGAATGTTAAGAAATAACCAGTTACTGTCACCATTAATCTTGCTAAATGTCTGGAAGTAAATAAACACACATCTAAATGAGTTGTGGACACTTGTAATTATATTAAGTTGTGTAACCTGCACGAACATGTCTACAACTCGCTATGATAACATGAACGTAGATAAGTACGGTTATGAAGCAACTTGCAGTGTGAACACTGATGTGGTGGCTTGGCTTAGGCTTGGTTACAAGTCTACTAGCTTGGCTTAGGCTTGGTTACAAGTCTCCTAGCTTGGCTTAGGCTTGGTTACAAGTCTACTAGCTTGGCTTAGGCTTGGATACAAGTCTCCTAGCTTGGCTTAGGCTTGGATACAAGTCTCCTAGCTTGGCTTAGGCTTGGATACAAGTCTCCTAGCTTGGCTTAGGCTTGGATACAAGTCTCCTAGCTTGGCTTAGGCTTGGATACAAGTCTCCTAGCTTGGCTTAGGCTTAGATACAAGTCTCCTAGCTTGGCTTAGGCTTGGATACAAGTCTCCTAGCTTGGCTTAAGCTTGGTAACAAGTGTCCCAGCTTCCCTTAGGCTTGGTAACAAGTGTCCCAGCTTCCCTTAGGCTTGGTTACAAGTGTCCCAGCTTGGCTTAGGCTTGGTTACAAGTGTCCCAGCTTGGCTTAGGCTTGGTTACAAGTGTCCCAGCTTGGCTTAGGCTTGGTTACAAGTGTCCCAGCTTGGCTTAGGCTTGGTTACAAGTGTCCCAGCTTGGCTTAGGCTTGGTTACAAGTGTCCCAGCTTGGCTTAGGCTTGGTTACAAGTGTCCCAGCTTGGCTTAGGCTTGGTAAAAAGTGTCCCAGCTTTCCTTAGGCTTGGTAACAAGTGTCCCAGCTTTCCTTAGGCTTGGTAACAAGTGTCCCAGCTTTCCATAGGCTTGGTAACAAGTATCTCAGCTTTCTTTAGGCTTGGTAACAAGTGTCCCAGCTTTCCTTAGGCTTGGTAACAAGTGTCCCAACTTGCCTTAGGCTTGGTAACAAGTGTTCCAGCTTGCCTTAGGCTTGGATACAAGTCTCCTAGCTTGCCTTAGGCTTGGATACAAGTCTCCTAGCTTGGCTTAGGCTTGGTTACAAGTCTCCTAGCTTGGCTTAGGCTTGGTAACAAGTGTCCCAGCTTTCCTTAGGCTTGGTAACAAGTGTCCCAGCTTTCCTTAGGCTTGGTAACAAGTGTCCCAGCTTTCCTTAGGCTTGGTAACAAGTGTCCCAGCTTTCCTTAGGCTTGGTAACAAGTGTCCCAGCTTGCCTTAGGCTTGGTAACAAGTGTCCCAGCTTGCCTTAGGCTTGGTAACAAGTGTCCCAGCTTGCCTTAGGCTTGGTAACAAGTGTCCCAGCTTGCCTTAGGCTTGGTAACAAGTGTCCCAGCTTGCCTTAGGCTTGGTAACAAGTGTCCCAGCTTGCCTTAGGCTTGGTAACAAGTGTCCCAGCTTGCCTTAGGCTTGGTAACAAGTGTCCCAGCTTGCCTTAGGCTTGGTAACAAGTGTCCCAGCTTGCCTTAGGCTTGGTAACAAGTGTCCCAGCTTGCCTTAGGCTTGGTAACAAGTGTCCCAGCTTGCCTTAGGCTTGGTAACAAGTGTCCCAGCTTGCCTTAGGCTTGGTAACAAGTGTCCCAGCTTGCCTTAGGCTTGGTAACAAGTGTCCCAGCTTGCCTTAGGCTTGGTAACAAGTGTCCCAGCTTGCCTTAGGCTTGGTAACAAGTGTCCCAGCTTGCCTTAGGCTTGGTAACAAGTGTCCCAGCTTGCCTTAGGCTTGGTAACAAGTGTCCCAGCTTGCCTTAGGCTTGGTAACAAGTGTCCCAGCTTGCCTTAGGCTTGGATACAAGTGTCCCAGCTTGGCTTAGGCTTGGATACAAGCCTCCTAGCTTGGCTTAGGCTTGGATACAAGCCTCCTAGCTTGGCTTAGGCTTGGATACAAGTCTCCTAGCTTGGCTTAGGCTTGGATACAAGTCTCCTAGCTTGGCTTAGGCTTGGATACAAGTCTCCTAGCTTGGCTTAGGCTTGGATACAAGTCTCCTAGCTTGGCTTAGGCTTGGATACAAGTCTCCTAGCTTGGCTTAGGCTTGGATACAAGTCTCCTAGCTTGGCTTAGGCTTGGTAACAAGTGTCCCTGCTTGGCTTAGGCTTGGTAACAAGTGTCCCAGCTTGGCTTAGGCTTGGTAACAAGTGTCCCAGCTTGGCTTAGGCTTGGTAACAAGTGTCCTAGCTTGGCTTAGGCTTGGTAACAAGTGTCCCAGCTTGGCTTAGGCTTGGTAACAAGTGTCCCAGCTTGGCTTAGGCTTGGTAACAAGTGTCCCAGCTTGGCTTAGGCTTGGTAACAAGTGTCCCAGCTTGGCTTAGGTAACAAGTTGGTAACAAGTGTCCCAGCTTGGCTTAGGCTTGGTAACAAGTGTCCCAGCTTGGCTTAGGCTTGGTAACAAGTGTCCCAGCTTGGCTTAGGCTTGGTAACAAGTGTCCCAGCTTGGCTTAGGCTTGGTAACAAGTGTCCCAGCTTGGCTTAGGCTTGGTAACAAGTGTCCCAGCTTGGCTTAGGCTTGGTAACAAGTGTCCCAGCTTGGCTTAGGCTTGGTAACAAGTGTCCCAGCTTGGCTTAGGCTTGGTAACAAGTGTCCCAGCTTGGCTTAGGCTTGGTAACAAGTGTCCCAGCTTGGCTTAGGCTTGGTAACAAGTGTCCCAGCTTGGCTTAGGCTTGGTAACAAGTGTCCCAGCTTGGCTTAGGCTTGGTAACAAGTGTCCCAGCTTGGCTTAGGCTTGGTAACAAGTGTCCCAGCTTGGCTTAGGCTTGGTAACAAGTGTCCCAGCTTGGCTTAGGCTTGGTAACAAGTGTCCCAGCTTGGCTTAGGCTTGGTAACAAGTGTCCCAGCTTGGCTTAGGCTTGGTAACAAGTGTCCCAGCTTGGCTTAGGCTTGGTAACAAGTGTCCCAGCTTGGCTTAGGCTTGGTAACAAGTGTCCCAGCTTGGCTTAGGCTTGGTAACAAGTGTCCCAGCTTGGCTTAGGCTTGGTAACAAGTGTCCCAGCTTGGCTTAGGCTTGGTAACAAGTGTCCCAGCTTGGCTTAGGCTTGGTAACAAGTGTCCCAGCTTGGCTTAGGCTTGGTAACAAGTGTCCCAGCTTGGCTTAGGCTTGGTAACAAGTATCCCAGCTTGCCTTAGGCTTGGTAACAAGTGTCCCAGCTTGCCTTAGGCTTGATAACAAGTGTCCCAGCTTGCCTTAGGCTTGGTAACAAGTGTCCCAGGTTGGCTTAGGCTTGGTTATAAGTGCCCCAGCTTGGCTTAGGCTTGGTTACCAGTGTCCCAGCTTGGCTTAGGCTTGGTTACAAATACCCCAGCTATGTTACATGTGCCACAGCTTGGCTTAGGCTTGTCCACTGAGAATTATATTGAGAATATAATATGCTGTGTGATATATTAAGGCTTGGTGTTAATGGATATGTGGAAAATTTGACAATTTTAGCAACATAACCTAAATCTACTTGCAACAAATGGAACGTAAATTCGTTATGTCTGTCACGATGCAGTAATCGCGAACGAGCGATACAGAATGCAAAAACAACCACGGGGGGAGTTGAATGATAGCTCTAGACCTTTCGTGTTGCAATCAATGTATCAGGAGTTTGCAACTAGCTAGAGTCGTTCCAAACTCCTGAAGATGTATTGAGTGCAACATGAAAGGTCTAGAGCTATTATTCAACTCCCCCCGTGTTTTTTTTTTACATCTATACTAGATGTATGTTCTCTTAACTCTTTTGGAGTCTAGTTCCTGGGCCTTTTGTGTATACACATGTTCTTGTGCTACCGTCCACAGGATGGGTCTGTGCTGCACAAACTAGCCACTACCGTCCACAGGATGGGTCTGTGCTGCACAAACTAGCCACTACCGTCCACAGGATGGGTTTGTGCTGCACAAACTAGCCACTACCGTCCACAGGATGGGTCTGTGCTGCACAATAAACTAGCCACTACCGTCCACAGGATGGGTTTGTGCTGCACAAACTAGCCACTACCGTCCACAGGATGGGTCTGTGCTGCACAAACTAGCCACTACCGTCCACAGGATGGGTCTGTGCTGCACAAACTAGCCACTACCGTCCACAGGATGGGTCTGTGCTGCACAAACTAGCCACTACCGTCCACAGGATGAGTCTGTGCTGCACAAACTAGCCACTACCGTCCACAGGATGGGTTTGTGCTGCACAAACTAGCCACTACCGTCCACAGGATGGGTTTGTGCTGCACAAACTAGCCACTACCGTCCACAGGATGGGTCTGTGCTGCACAATAAACTAGCCACTACCATCCACAGGATGGGTCTGTGCTGCACAAACTAGCCACTACCGTCCACAGGATGAGTCTGTGCTGCACAAACTAGCCACTACCGTCCACAGGATGGGTTTGTGCTGCACAAACTAGCCACTACCGTCCACAGGATGGGTTTGTGCTGCACAAACTAGCCACTACCGTCCACAGGATGGGTCTGTGCTGCACAAACTAGCCACTACCGTCCACAGGATGGGTCTGTGCTGCACAAACTAGCCACTACCGTCCACAGGATGGGTCTGTGCTGCACAAACTAGCCACTACCGTCCACAGGATGGGTCTGTGCTGCACAAACTAGCCACTACCGTCCACAGGATGGGTCTGTGCTGCACAATAAACTAGCCACTACCGTCCACAGGATAGGTCTGTGCTGCACAATAAACTAGCCACTACCGTCCACAGGATAGGTCTGTGCTGCACAATAAACTAGCCACTACCGTCCACAGGATAGGTCTGTGCTGCACAAACTAGCCACTACCGTCCACAGGATGGGTCTGTGCTGCACAAACTAGCCACTACCGTCCACAGGATAGGTCTGTGCTGCACAATAAACTAGCCACTACCGTCCACAGGATAGGTCTGTGCTGCACAAACTAGCCACTACCGTCCACAGGATGGGTCTGTGCTGCACAAACTAGCCACTACCGTCCACAGGATAGGTCTGTGCTGCACAATAAACTAGCCATTACCGTCCACAGGATAGGTCTGTGATGAATGGTTTGAAAAACCGACAAGTTGAAGATTGAGACACTTATGCAGCACATGGGAATCTTTATTCAGGAAACGTTTCGCCACACAGTGGCTTCATCAGTCCAATACAAAGAGGAAGGCGTAAGGAGAGGAGGAGAATGAGGTAATGAGTCCCTCAACCTGGAGTCTACGACCCTATGCTGTACATTCTACAAGATTGATGGACTGAACACATCGACTCCAGGTTGAGGGACTGATTACCTCATTCTCCTCCTCTCCTTACGCCTTCCTCTTTGTATTGGACTGATGAAGCCACTGTGTGGCGAAACGTTTCCTGAATAAAGATTCCCATGTGCTGCATAAGTGTCTCAATCTTCAACTTGTCGGTTTTTCAAACCATTCATCACAACTGTCAGACACTGCAGCATCATGGGATCTTGTTACAAAGAATTCTTCAACACTTGTTCAACCTTTGAGCGAAGACCTACTTCGACTAGTGGATGTTACCACTATGACCCCGCCTCCACCTGCTTCACGTCACCTCACTACAGTATATAAGCCACGTCTACGGCCCTATGCTGTACATTCTACAAGATTGATGGACTGAACACATCGACTCCAGGTTGAGGGACTGATTACCTCATTCTCCTCCTCTCCTTACGCCTTCCTCTTTGTATTGGACTGATGAAGCCACTGTGTGGCGAAACGTTTCCTGAATAAAGATTCCCATATGCTGCATAAGTGTCTCAATCTTCAGGATAGGTCTGTGCTGCACAATAAACTAGCCACTACCGTCCACAGGATGGGTCTGTGCTGCACAATAAACTAGCCACTACCGTCCACAGGATGGGTCTGTGCTGCACAATAAACTAGCCACTACCGTCCACAGGATGGGTCTGTGCTGCACAATAAACTAGCTACTACCGTCCACAGGATGGGTCTGTGCTGCACAAACTAGCCACTACCGTCCACAGGATGGGTTTGTGCTGCACAATAAACTAGCCACTACCGTCCACAGGATGGGTCTGTGCTGCACGAACTAGCCACTACCGTCCACAGGACGGGTCTGTGCTGCACAAACTAGCCACTACCGTCCACAGGATGGGTCTGTGCTGCACAAACTCGCCACTACCGTCCACAGGATGGCACAAACTAGCCACTACCGTCCACAGGATTTGTGCTGCACAATAAACTAGCCACTACCGTCCACAGGATGGGTCTGTGCTGCACAAACTAGCCACTACCGTCCACAGGAAGGGTCTGTGCTGCACAAACTAGCCACTACCGTCCACAAGATGGGTCTGTGCTGCACAAACTAGCCACTACCGTCCACAAGATGGGTTTGTGCTGCACAAACTAGCCACTACCGTCCACAAGATGGGTCTGTGCTGCACAAACTAGCCACTACCGTCCACAAGATGGGTTTGTGCTGCACTAACTAGCCACTACCGTCCACAAGATGGGTCTGTGCTGCACAAACTAGCCACTACCGTCCACAAGATGGGTTTGTGGTGCACAAACTAGTCACGTCGGCGGCAAAAGCTATAAATTTAATTTGTTCGTGCCCGTGCGTTAAGTGCATTCATGCGTGAGTGCATGCATGTGTGTGGGGGCTTGCTTGTGAGTGCATGCATGTGAGTGCATGCATGTGTGGGTGCTTGTGAGTGCATGCATGCGTGTTAGTACATGGCTGAGTGCTTGCGTGTGAGTGCTTGCTTGTGAGTGCATGCATGCGTGTGTGCATGCGTGTTAGTACATGGCTGAGTGCTTGCGTGTGAGTGCATGTATTTGTGAGTGCTTGCTTGTGAGTGCATGCATGCGTGTGTGCATGCGTGTTAGTACATGGCTGAGTGCTTGCGTGTGAGTGCATGCATTTGTGAGTGCTTGAGTGCATGCATGTGTGGGTGCGTGTGTGCATGCTTGTGAGTGCATGCATGCGTGAGTTTGAGTGCATTTATGCGTGTGTGCTTGCTTGTGAGTGCATGCGTGTGAGTGCTTGCTTGTGAGTATGCGTGTGTGAGTGCATGCGTGTGTGAGTGCTTGTGAGTGCATGTTTGTGTGAGTGCATGCGTGTGTGTACTCTGATTTACTTATACACTCAAGAGTACTCTAAGCCATTCCTGTACTCTTCAAGTGTACTATGATGCACTCATGCACTCGACATTTAACTCTAAATCAACTTAAGACAAATATGTACTTCAAAAGCATCCACTTCAGTGATGTCACAAACACTTCCCACTTCAGTGATGTCACAAACACTTCCCACTTCAGTGATGTCACAAACACTTCCCACTTCAGTGATGTCACAAACACTTCCCACTTCAGTGATGTCACAAACACTTCCCACTTCAGTGATGTCACAAACACTTCCCACTTCAGTGATGTCACAAACACTTCCCACTTCAGTGATGTCACAAACACTTCCCACTTCAGTGATGTCACAAACACTTCCCACTTCAGTGATGTCACAAACACTTCCCACTTCAGCGTTTTAAAAGCACTTCCCACTTTATTTTAAAAGCACTTCCCACTTCAACGTTTTAAAAGCACTTCCCACTTCAACGTTTTAAAAGCACTTCCCACTTGAACGTTTTAAAAGCACTTCCCACTTGAACGTTTTAAAAGCACTTCCCACTTCAACGTTTTAAAATCACTTCCCACTTGAACGTTTTAAAAGCACTTCCCACTTCGTTTTAAAAGCACTTCCCACTTAAATTCTGTTATTAAGAAACATTATCCCAAGATAATGTCTCTTAGTCTCCTCCAATAGCTACAAAATTCACTTATTAGTGCACTTAATTCGTATTTGTAAGTGTCCTTAAGTGGTGGGTGTAAGTTAATATAGATTGTAAGAGGAGGGTGAGTCAGCCATGATGACTGGACTCGATCCTCCGTCTGGTGGTGGAACATGTACTTGTGGAGCAGTGTAATCACACACTCCAAACACGCGCTGGTATGTTGCTCCTTGTTTGGCCGTGATCTTCGACACACACACACACACACACACACACACACACACACACACACACACACGCGCGCGCGCGCGGGGCCAGGAGCTAGGAATCGACCCCTGCAATCTCAGCTAGGTGAGTACACACACACCACGCGCACATAGCAACAGTGAAGAGGCGGGGCCAGGAGCTGTGGCTAGACCCCTGCAACCACAACTAGGTGAGTACACACATAGGATCCATACATAGCTTTAAGAAGAGGTAGGATAAGGATCTTGGAATAGGGAGAGAGTGGATCTAGTAGCAACCAGCGAAGATGCGGGGCCAGGAGCTGTGAAGCAACCCCTGCCCCCACAAGGTGAGTACGTACACCCACACACACAGCTTTAATAAGATATGATAGAGCCCACGAAGCCAGTGGTGAATCCAGTCACAAACGAGTTAAGAGATGGGACCAAGAGCTACAACTCAACCTGCCATTTTAATACGTCAGTTTAGTTCAACGCCACTTTCTTAAGGTTTCCATTTTTTTTTAAATCCTCATTTCTTTTAGGGAAGCAGAAATACCCAGTCAGGTAACTAATTCTAACAGTGTTCTCGAGGAAAGGCACGGATCCAGAGCACCTGTGTAGAGCTTCATCAAGTCACTTGACAAAGCTCTACATAGCTTGATGAAGCTCTACATACAGCGAAGCCTTATTTCAAACCTTCGTTATGTGTTGTTCTACAGTACTGAGCTAAGAAGACAACACCACTGGTCGCCCTCAACACTGTGCAAGTTGAGAAAGTTACCAGTGTTTTTGTGTACAAGATTATGGATTCTGACGGCCTCTTCTGTTTGTTGAGTTTGTCTATATTTTAAGTATTATAATTAAAAATAAATCCCACAAGGGTCAAACTGCGCTGCAATATATATATATATATATATATATATATATATATATATATATATATATATATATATATAATATATATATATATATATATATATATATATATATATATATATATATATATACACACACACACACCCAAAACGTCCACTGTGAAAAAAATAGTGAAATTCCAAGCGCTTTCGTGATTTCTCACATCATGGAACACTTCCTTGATAATGTGAGAAATCACGTAAGCGTTTGGAATTTCATTATTTTTTCGCAGTGGTGGTTCTGCATATTGAGATCATGCAACATTATAGATGGATCAAGCATTGATTCTCTCTCTCTTTCTCTCTCTTTCTCTCTCTTTCTCTCTCTTTCTCTCTCTTTCTCTCTCTTTCTCTCTCTTTCTCTCTCTTTCTCTTTCTCTCTCTCTCTCTCTCTCTCTCTCTCTCTCTCTCTCTCTCTCTCTCTTTGGATATCAGATTGGAAGGAGGAAGTATGGAGGAGGTGAATGTATTCAGATATTTGGGAGTGGTCGTGTCAGCGAATGGGTCTATGAAAGATGAGGTGAATCATAGAATTGATGAGCGAAAAAAAAGTGAGTGGTGCACTAAGGAGTCTGTGGAAACAAAGAACTTTCTCCGTGGAAGCAAAGAGAGTAATGTATGAGAGTATAGTTATACCAACGCTCTTATATGGGTGTGAAGCATGGGTGATGAATGTTGCAAGAAGGCTGGAGGCAGTGGAGATGTCATGTCTGAGGGCAATGTGTGGTGTGAATATAATGCAGAGAATTCAAAATTTGGAAATTAGGAGGTGGTGCGGGATTACCAAAACTATTATCCAGAGGAGGGGTTGAGGTGGTTCAGACATGTAGACAGGATGGAACAAAATAGAACGACTTCGAGAGTGTATAAATCTGTGGTGGAGGGAAGGCGGGGTAGGGGTCGGCCTAGGGAAGGTTGGAGGGAGAGGGTAAAAGAGGTTTTGTGTGCTTGGGCTTGGACTTCCAGCAAGCAAGCGTGAGTGTGTTAGCGAATAGAGGCAAATGATTTTAGGACTTGACGTGCTTTTGCAGTGCGAACAAGGTAACATTAATGAAGGGATTCAGGGAAACCGGCAGGCCGGACTTGAGTCCTGGAGATGGGAAGTACAGTACCTGCACTCTGAAGGAGGGGTGTTAATGTTGCAGCTTTGTAACTGTAGTGTAATATATAGTGTAATATAATATATATATATATATATATATATATATATATATATATATATATATATATATATATATATATACATATTCTTGATCTGTGTGTGACGCTGCATGATGCTGATGCATCGTGTAGCGTCACATAATGGGGTGACGTATATGGGCTATATAGGGAGGTACTGGCTTGGCAGTAGAGTTGTAGATGAGTGCACCCAACTCCCCGGAAGCTTCATGTTGGCAGCTTTAAATACAGGTTGGATGGTTACGTGAGTGGGTGAGGGGTGTGGGTTAGACCTACCTAGCATGGGTCATACCTGCACCAGTATTCATTAGTTCTATACACAGTGCAGAACTATACTTGAATTAGTGTGTGTTGACCTGGTGATCAGCCCTCTGAAGTGTTGTACTCAGCAACAAGACAGCGAGATGACATGACGTGCATCATGTTGATGAATGTCTAACACAGGTGTTGCCCATGTTTCTTATTCATCGTTTTGTCAGTATTGTATTCCATTACTGCTACCATAGGTTTGTCAGTATTGTATTCCATTACTGCTACCATAGGTTTGTCAGTATTGTATTCCATTACTGCTACCATAGGTTTGTCAGTATTGTATTCCATTACTGCTACCATAGGTTTGTCAGTATTGTATTCCATTACTGCTACCATAGGTTTGTCAGTATTGTGTTCCATTACTGCTACCATAGGTTTGTCAGTATTGTGTTCCATTACTGCTACCATAGGTTTGTCAGTATTGTATTCCATTACTGCTACCATAGGTTTGTCAGTATTGTGTTCCATTACTGCTACCATAGGTTTGTCAGTATTGTATTCCATTACTGCTACCATAGGTTTGTCAGTATTGTATTCCATTACTGCTACCATAGGTTTGTCAGTATTGTATTCCATTACTGCTACCATAGGTTTGTCAGTATTGTCTTCCATTACTGCTACCATAGGTTTGTCAGTATTGTCTTCCATTACTGCTACCATAGGTTTGTCAGTATTGTCTTCCATTACTGCTACCATAGGTTTGTCAGTATTGTCTTCCATTACTGCTAACATAGGTTTGTCAGTATTGTGTTCCATTACTGCTAACATAGGTTTGTCAGTATTGTTCCATTACTGCTACAATAGGTCCGAGTGCTGATACAAAGGCAGAATCCCTTTTCCCCCCACGTCTCTCTCTTATTCTCTTCCACTCTTATAAACATCAAGTGTATCATCTCTCATAATTCCTGCGTCCATTTTCTCCCCTCCATTTCTCCCCTTCCCACCTGTTTATCTGTCCTACCTTGTAAACATCGTCTTGAATCCCAGTTCAAGAAAACCAAAAGCAGCCGGTTGAAAAAATATTCTTGTTGACTAGCAACAAAAGTGTTTTTGATATCTCGTTACTTCAAAAGGCAAGACAGACACACACACACAGACACACACACACAGACACACACACACAGACACACACACACACACACACAGACACACACACAGACACACACACAGACACACACACAGACACACACACAGACACACACACAGACACACAGACACACACACACACACACACACACACACACACACACAGACACACACACACACACACACACACACACAGACACACACAGACACACACACAGACACACACAGACACACACACACACACACACAGACACACACACAGACACACACAGACACACACACACACACACACACACACACACACACACACACACACACAGACACACACACAGACACACACACAGACACACACACACACACACACACACACACACACACAGACACACACACAGACACACACAGACACACACACAGACACACACACACACACACACACACACACACACACACACACACACACACACACACACACACACAGACACACACACAGACACACACAGACACACACACAGACACACACACAGACACACACAGACACACACACAGACACACACACACACACACACACAGACACACACACACAGACACACACAGAGACACACACAGAGACACAGAGACACACACAGAGACACACACACACAGACACACACACACAGACACACACACACACACAGACACACACACACACAGACACACACACACACACAGACACACACACACACAGACACACTCACACACAGACACACACACACACACACACACAGACACACACACACAGACACACACACACAGAGACAGACACAGACACAGACACACACACATACACAGACACACAGACACAGACACACAGACACAGACACACACACACACACACACACACAGTAACAAGGGGACACAGTTGGAAGTTGAAGATACAGATGAATCACAGGGATGTTAGGAAGTATTTCTTCAGTCACAGAGTAGTCAGTAAGTGGAATAGTTTGGGAAGCGATGTAGTGGAGGCAGGGTCCATACATAGCTTTAAGCAGAGGTATGATAAAGCTTACGGTTCAGGGAGAGTGACCTAGTAGCGATCAGTGAAGAGGCGGGGCCAGGAGCTCGGACTCGACCCCCGCAACCTCAACTAGGTGAGTACAACTAGGTGAGTACACACACACACACACACACACACACACACGCACGCACGCACGCACGCTTAACAATTCACAAACAGGCGAAATTATTTACAAACAAACATACGTACCTGACCAGCCGGGCTGTGGTTCGTACGTTAGTTTACGTACGGCCAGTAGTAACAGCCTGGTTAATCAGGTCCTGATCCACCACGAGGCCTGGTGATAGACCGGGCTGCGGGGGCGTTGACCCCTGGAACACCCTCCAGGTATACATACATATTACCTACCAACCTACCTACCTTTCTTCACAGCAACCCTTGTAGATGAATGGTTCAGAGAACCGACATGTTGATAAATTAGACACATGTGCAACTCTTGGGTATCTTTACTGAGGAAACGTTTCGCCACACAGTGGCTTCATCAGTCCATACATAGGAGAAACTTGAAGAACAGGAGGAGAATGAGGTAATCAGTCCCTCAACCTTGAGTCGATGTGTTCAGTCCATCAATCTTGAGTAGAATACGGCAGATGAGCGGAGAAGCAGCTTATAAACCTCTCCTGCCATACGGTTTATAAGCTGCTTCTCCGCTAATCTGCCGTATTCTACTCAAGATTGATGGACTGAACACATCGACTCAAGGTTGAGGGACTGATTACCTCATTCTCCTCCTGTTCTTCAAGGGCATAGTTCTAGCTGCTCAGTCAAATTATGTTCCAAATAGGGAAATCAGATCAAACAAAAATGATCCTAAATGGATGAACAATAGATTAAAATATCTGATTGGTCAAAAGAGAGGCATATATAGGCAAATCAAAAGAGGAGAGGGGCAATTAAGAAATCGATATATTCAGTTAAAGAGAGAAATAAAAAAGGGAATTAGAAAAGCAAAAAGAGATTATGAGGTTAAAGTTGCAAGAGAATCGAAGACTAACCCAAAAGGATTCTTTCAGGTATACAGAAGTAAGATCAGGGACAAGATAGGCCCACTCAAAAGTTCCTCGGGTCAGCTCACTGACAGTGATAAGGAAATGTGTAGAATTTTTAACACATACTTCCTCTCAGTTTTTACACAGGAGGATACCAGAGATATTCCAGTAATGATAAATTATGTAGAACAGGACGATAATAAACTGTGCACTATTAGGGTCACAAGTGACATGGTCCTTAGGCAAATAGATAAATTAAAACCTAACAAATCCCCAGGCCCTGATGAACTGTATGCAAGGGTTCTAAAGGAATGTAAAGAGGAGCTTAGCACACCTTTGGCTAATCTTTTCAACATATCACTACAAACTGGCATGGTGCCAGATAAGTGGAAAATGGCAAATGTGATACCTATTTTCAAAACAGGTGACAGGTCCTTAGCTTCGAACTATAGACCAATAAGCCTAACCTCCATAGTGGGAAAATTTATGGAATCAATAATTGCCGAGGCAGTTCGTAGCCACCTTGAAAAGCATAAATTAATCAACGAATCTCAGCATGGTTTTACAAAGGGACGTTCCTGCCTTACGAATTTATTAACTTTTTTCACTAAGGTATTTGAGGAGGTAGATCATGGTAACGAATATGATATTGTGTATATGGACTTCAGTAAGGCTTTTGACAGGGTCCCACATCAGAGACTATTGAGGAAAATTAAAGCACATGGAATAGGAGGAGAAATTTTTTCCTGGATAGAGGCATGGTTGACAACTAGGCAGCAGAGAGTTTGCATAAATGGGGAGAAATCAGAGTGGGGAAGCGTCACGAGCGGTGTTCCACAGGGGTCAGTGTTGGGCCCCCTGCTGTTCACAATCTACATAAACGACATAGATGAGGGCATAAAGAGCGACATCGGCAAGTTTGCCGATGACACCAAAATAGGCCGTCGAATTCATTCTGACGAGGACATTCGAGCACTCCAGGAAGATTTGAATAGACTGATGCAGTGGTCGGAGAAGTGGCAGATGCAGTTTAATATAGACAAATGCAAAGTTCTAAATGTTGGACAGGACAATAACCATGCCACATATAAACTAAATAATGTAGATCTTAATATTACGGATTGCGAAAAAGATTTAGGAGTTCTGGTTAGCAGTAATCTGAAACCAAGACAACAGTGCATAAGTGTTCGCAATAAAGCTAATAGAATCCTTGGCTTCATATCAAGAAGCATAAATAATAGGAGTCCTCAGGTTGTTCTTCAACTCTATACATCCTTGGTTAGGCCTCATTTAGATTATGCTGCACAGTTTTGGTCACCGTATTACAGAATGGATATAAATTCTCTGGAAAATGTACAAAGGAGGATGACAAAGATGATCCCATGTATCAGAAACCTTCCCTATGAGGATAGACTAAGGGCCCTGAATCTGCACTCTCTAGAAAGACGTAGAATTAGGGGGGATATGATTGAGGTTTATAAGTGGAAGACAGGAATAAATAAAGGGGATGTAAATAGTGTGCTGAAAATATCTAGCCTAGACAGGACTCGCAGCAATGGTTTTAAGTTGGAAAAATTCAGATTCAGGAGGGATATAGGAAAGTACTGGTTTGGTAATAGAGTTGTGGATGAGTGGAACAAACTCCCAAGTACCGTTATAGAGGCCAGAACGTTGTGTAGCTTTAAAAATAGGTTGGATAAATACATGAGTAGATGTGGGTGGGTGTGAGTTAGACCTGATAGCTTGTGCTAACAGGTCGGTTGCCGTGTTCCTCCCTTAAGTCAATGTGACCTGACCTGACTAGGTTGGGTGCATTGGCTTAAGCCGGTAGGGACTTGGACCTGCCTCGCATGGGCCAGTAGGCCTTCTGCAGTGTTCCTTCGTTCTTGTGTTCTTGTTCTTGTGTTCTTGTGTATGGACTGATGAAGCCACTGTGTGGCGAAACGTTTCCTCAATAAAGATACCCAAGAGTTGCACATGTGTCTAATTTATCAACAACAACCCTTGTCATCTATTTGGCTCTCCCTTCTCATCCACCACAAAAAAGGGGCCTAAGAAGTGATTGCCTCTTTGTTTTTCTCACCTCCCTTCCCCTTCCATCATCCCTTTCCCTACCCTCTCTCCAGGCCCTCCCCTTTTTATCCGTCGGTTCCCACTTCGCAAACATATCTGAGAAATAGGTAAGCGCTAACCGTTTTTTTTTTTAAATTTCTTACCATCATAGATTGGTTGTAAACTTAACCTTGGACTCATATCCGACAGGACCCGGGCTCGATTCCCAGGTCGGACGAGGAGGGGCACGTAACCTTGAATATTCTGACATTATTCATAAACCTAGAAGTAACTAGGCATCTGGATGTTAGCAAACTGTTGTGAGTTGTATTGCAGGGGTAGACGGTAGTACGCCTTAGATCAGCGGTTCCCAAACTGTGGTCCGTGGACCCCTGGGGGTACATGAAAGTAGTACTGGGGGCGAAGAATTGAGACACTTATGCAACATATGGGAATCTTATTGAAGAAATGTTTCGCTACACAGTGGCTTTATCAGTTCAGTACAAAGCAGGAGGGTATAAGGAGAGGAGGAGTTGAGGTAATCAGTCCCTCAGCCTGGAATCGATGTGTTCAGTCCATCACTCTTGTAGGATGGTCCCACTGTGACCCCGCCGCCTCCTGCTTCCACTCACCTGACTACAGTATATAAGTCACCTCTCTCTGGCCCTGTGCTGTGCTTCCTACAAGAGTGATGGACTGAACACATCGATTCCAGGCAGAGGGACTGATTACCTCAACTCCTTCTCTCCTTATACCCTAATGCTTTGTATTGGACTGATGAAGCCACTGTGTGGCGAAACGTTTCTTCAAACAGTCGGTTTTCAAAACCATTCATTACACAGTAAAGGGGGTCCACAAAGGAAGTATTGGGGGCCCACAAAGGTAGTACTGAGGGTCCACAAAGGTAGTACTGAGGGCCCACAAAGGTAGTACTGGGGGTCCACAAAGGTAGTACTGGGGGTCCACAAAGGTAGTACTGGGGGTTCACAAAGGTAGTACTGGGGGCCCACAAAGGTAGTACTGGGGGTTCACAAAGGTAGTACTGGGGGCCCACAAAGGTAGTACTGGGGGTTTACAAAGGTAGTACTGGGGGCCCACAAAGGTAGTGCTGGGGGTTCACAAAGGTAGTACTGGGGGCCCACAAAGGTAGTACTGGGGGTCCACAAAGGTAGTACTGGGGGTCCACAAAGGTAGTACTGAGGGTCCACAAAGGTAGTACTGAGGGCCCACAAAGGTAGTACTGAGGGTCCACAAAGGTAGTACTGGGGGCCCACAAAGGTAGTACTGAGGGTCCACAAAGGTAGTACTGAGGGTCCACAAAGGTAGTACTGAGGGCCCACAAAGGTAGTACTGAGGGTCCACAAAGGTAGTACTGGGGGTCCACAAAGGTAGTACTGGGGGTTCACAAAGGTAGTACTGGGGGTCCACAAAGGTAGTACTGGGGGTCCACAAAGGTAGTACTGAGGGCCCACAAAGGTAGTACTGAGGGTCCACAAAGGTAGTACTGGGGGCCCACAAAGGTAGTACTGGGGGCCCACAAAGGTAGTACTGGGGGCCCACAAAGGAAGTACTGGGGGTCCACAGAGGTAGTACTGGGGGTCCACAAAGGTAGTACTGGGGGTTCACAAAGGTAGTACTGGGGGTCCACAAAGGTAGTACTGGGGGTCCACAAAGGTAGTACTGAGGGCCCACAAAAGTAGTACTGAGGGTCCACAAAGGTAGTACTGAGGGTCCACAAAGGTAGTACTGGGGGTCCACAAAGGTAGTACTGGGGGTCCACAAAGGTAGTACTGGGGGTCCACAAAGGTAGTACTGAGGGCCCACAAAGGTAGTACTGAGGGTCCACAAAGGTAGTACTGGGGGTCCACAAAGGTAGTACTGAGGGTCCACAAAGGTAGTACTGGAGGTCCACAAAGGTAGTACTGAGGGCCTTCAAAGGTAGTACTGGAGATCCACAAAGGTAGTACTGGAGATCCACAAAGGTAGTACTGGAGATCCACATTGGTAGTACTGGAGGTCCACATTGGTAGTACTATAGGTCCACAATGGTGGTACTGGAGGTCCACATTGGTAGTACTGGAGGTCCACATTGGTGGTACTGGAGCTCCACAATGGTGGTACTGGAGGTCCACAATGGTAGTACTGGAGGTCCACAATGGTAGTACTGGAGGTTCACAATGGTAGTACTGGAGGTCCACAATGGTGGTACTGGAGGTCCACAATGGTAGTACTGGAGGTCCACAATGGTAGTACTGGAGGTCCACAATGGTGGTACTGGAGGTCCACAATGGTAGTACTGGAGGTCCACAATGGTAGTACTGGAGGTCCACAATGGTAGTACTGGAGGTCCACAATGGTAGTACTGGAGGTCCACAATGGTGGTACTGGAGGTCCACAATGGTAGTACTGGAGGTCCCCAATGGTATTACTGGAGGTCCACAATGGTGGTACTGGAGGTCCACAATGGTGGTACTGGAGGTCCACAATGGTGGTACTGGAGGTCCACAATGGTAGTACTGGAGGTCCACAATGGTGGTACTGGAGGTCCACAATGGTGGTACTGGAGGTCCACAATGGTAGTACTGGAGGTCCACAATGGTGGTACTGGAGGTCCACAATGGTGGTACTGGAGGTCCACAATGGTAGTACTGGAGGTCCACAATGGTGGTACTGGAGGTCCACAATGGTAGTACTGGAGGTCCACAATGGTAGTACTGGAGGTCCACAATGGTGGTACTGGAGGTCCACAATGGTGGTACTGGAGGTCCACAATGGTGGTACTGGAGGTCCACAATGGTGGTACTGGAGGTCCACAATGGTGGTACTGGAGGTCCACAATGGTGGTACTGGAGGTCCACAATGGTGGTACTGGAGGTCCACAATGGTGGTACTGGAGGTCCACAATGGTGGTACTGGAGGTCCACAATGGTAGTACTGGAGGTCCACAATGGTGGTACTGGAGGTCCACAATGGTAGTACTGGAGGTCCACAATGGTGGTACTGGAGGTCCACAATGGTGGTACTGGAGGTCCACAATGGTGGTACTGGAGGTCCACAATGGTGGTACTGGAGGTCCACAATGGTAGTACTGGAGGTCCACAATGGTGGTACTGGAGGTCCACAATGGTGGTACTGGAGGTCCACAATGGTGGTACTGGAGGTCCACAATGGTGGTACTTGGGGTCGACAGACATAATACTGGGGGGTCCGTGAGCTTCGTTCAAAGTTTAAAAATGCTTCAGTGTAAAATATACAAATAATCAGGATAAGGATACCTTAAAAAATTTTAAAGCCGTTTCAAAATCGGCAGGAATAGTCTAATTTTTTTTAGACGCTTTTTAAGACTGTTGGCCTTATGGGCTGCTGGATCAGTGATGCTAAACTTCCATCGAACACTGGAAAATACTGCTAACACTTCTGAATCCGGATACGTGTCGGCAAAACAGCATCATTCGTTTCGTAAAGTAAAACGACACAAGTGCAACTAATGTGACATTTTATTGTGGCAACGTTTCGCTCTCCAGGAGCTTTATCAAGCTTGATAAAGCTCTTGGAGAGCGAAACGTTGCCACAATAAAATGTCACATTAGTTGCACTTGTGTCCTTTTACTTGACATATTGTCGGTAATTCTACCAACTTTATTACAATCATTCGTTTCATTAAACAGGCAAAGTTCTTTTAAAAAACATAAGAAAGGAGGAACACTGCAGGAGGCCTGTTGGCCCATACTAGGCAGGTCCTTTACAATTCATCCCACTAACAAAACATTTGCCCAAATGCTGTCATTTATTTAATTGCATACTCAGTTACCTTTCAGCTTAGAGATGAAACTGGGAACAGGCGCTTGTTGTTAGTTAATAAAATTTGCTTGTTGAGTAGACAGACCTTTCAAAAACCCGGGAAATTTAACTTTAAGAGGTTCTTGGTGGTGAAAAGGGTAGCTGGTGAGTGGTAGGGTAGCTGGTGAGTGGTAGGGTAGCTGGTGAGTGGTAGGGTAGCTGGTGAGTGGTAGGGTAGCTGATAAGTGGTAGGGTAGCTGGTGAGTGGTAGGGTAGCTGGTGAGTGGTAGGGTACCTGGTAAGTGGTAGGGTAGCTGGTGAGTGGTAGGGTAGCTGGTGAGTGGTAGGGTACCTGATAAGTGGTAGGGTAGCTGGTGAGTGGTAGGGTAGCTGGTAAGTGGTAGGGTAGCTGGTGAGTGGTAGGGTACCTGGTGAGTGGTAGGGTAGCTGGTGAGTGGTAGGGTAGCTGGTGAGTGGTAGGGTAGCTGGTGAGTGGTAGGGTAGCTGGTGAGTGGTAGGGTAGCTGGTGAGTGGTAGGGTACCTGGTAAGTGGTAGGGTAGCTGGTGAGTGGTAGGGTACCTGGTGAGTGGTAGGGTAGCTGGTGAGTGGTAGGGTAGCTGGTGAGTGGTAGGGTAGCTGGTGAGTGGTAGGGTAGCTGGTGAGTGGTAGGGTAGCTGGTGAGTGGTAGGGTAGCTGGTGAGTGGTAGGGTACCTGGTGAGTGGTAGGGTAGCTGGTGAGTGGTAGGGTAGCTGGTGAGTGGTAGGGTAGCTGGTGAGTGGTAGGGTAGCTGATGAGTGGTAGGGTAGCTGGTGAGTGGTAGGGTACCTGGAAAGTGGTAGGGTAGCTGGTGAGTGGTAGGGTAGCTGGTAAGTGGTAGGGTAGCTGGTGAGTGGTAGGGTACCTGGTAAGTGGTAGGGTACCTGGTAAGTGGTAGGGTAGCTGGTTAGTGGTAGGGTAGCTGATGAGTGGTAGGGTACCTGGTAAGTGGTAGGGTAGCTGGTGAGTGGTAGGGTAGCTGGTGAGTGGTAGGGTAGCTGGTAAGTGGTAGGGTAGCTGGTGAGTGGTAGGGTAGCTGGTGAGTGGTAGGGTAGCTGGTGAGTGGTAGGGTAGCTGGTAAGTGGTAGGGTAGCTGGTGAGTGGTAGGGTAGCTGGTGAGTGGTAGGGTAGCTGGTGAGTGGTAGGGTAGCTGGTGAGTGGTAGGGTAGCTGGTGAGTGATAGGGTAGCTGGTGAGTGGTAGGGTAGCTGGTGAGTGGTAGGGTAGCTGGTGAGTGGTAGGGTAGCTGGTGAGTGGTAGGGTAGCTGGTAAGTGGTAGGGTACCTGGTAAGTGGGAGGGTAGCTGGTGAGTGGTAGGGTAGCTGGTGAGTGGTAGGGTAGCTGGTGAGTGGTAGGGTACCTGGTAAGTGGTAGGGTACCTGGTGAGTGGTAGGGTAGCTGGTGAGTGGTAGGGTAGCTGGTGAGTGGTAGGGTAGCTGGTGAGTGGTAGGGTACCTGGTGAGTGGTAGGGTAGCTGATGAGTGGTAGGGTAGCTGGTGAGTGGTAGGGTACCTGGTGAGTGGTAGGGTACCTGGTAAGTGGTAGGGTAGCTGGTGAGTGGTAGGGTAGCTGGTAAGTGGTAGGGTAGCTGGTGAGTGGTAGGGTAGCTGGTGAGTGGTAGGGTAGCTGGTGAGTGGTTAGGGTAGCCGATGAGTGGAACGATCTGGCTAGTAGTTATCGAAGCTAAAACCTTGGGTAGTTAAAAATTTAGGTTGGATACTTGAGTGAGAGGGGTTGGATTTGAGTGGGACTTGCACATGAGTAAATAGAATTGTCAACTTAATGCTTGGGTAGCGTTTATTCTTTTAGTGGGTTGGATTTATAAAGGACCTGCCTAATATGGGCCAACAGGCCTATTGCCGTGTTTCTCCTTCTTATGTTCTTGTAAATGTAAATGAGCCGAGGCAAGATGAACTGCTGAGCAGTGTAGTAATGATTTGTCGAATTGAGTAACCGTGAATAACAAAGACAAAACGGGTTGGTGAATTATAGGTGGATGAAATTAATGGATGAATGAGGCGTGGGTGATATGGAGGAGTTCAGTGAATGGATGGAGTAGAGTGAATGATGGGTGGTCTGGATGCATGAGGTGGTTGAATCTATGTATAATGGGTAGATGGATGAGTGGAACAATAGGTGAATGGAGCAGTGGGAAGATGGATGAATAGAATGAGATATGGATGAGCAGAATGATGGGTAGATGGATGAGTGGAAGAATGGGTAAATGGGTGAATGAGTGGGAAGTTGGATGAATAGAACAATAGGAAGATGAGGAAATGGTATGGTGATACCGACAAGATGTGGAAAAAGACACTTATGTACAGTACAGTCCTTTAATAAATGTCCTGAACTGTACATAAGTGTCTTTTTCCACACAATAGGAAGATGGATGAATGAACAGTGGGAATATAGATGAATAAAATGAGATACGGATGAGCAGAATGATGGGTAGACGAATGAGTGGAATGATGGGTATGTTAATAAATGAAGAATTGAGACACTTGTGCAACACATGGGAATCTTTATTTAAGAAACGTTTCGCCACACAGTGGCTTCATCAGTCCAATACAAAGTAGAAATTGGTGAGGAGAGGAGGAGTTCGAGGTAATCAGTCCCTCAACCTGGAATCGATGTGTTCAGTCCATCACTCTTGTAGGAAGTGCAGCATAGGGCCAGAGAGGTGGCTTATATACGGCAGTCAGATGAGTTGAAGCAGGAGGAGGCGGGATCACAGTGGGACCTGCCACTTGTGTAAGTAGGTCGTCGTCCAAAGGTTGGGCAAGCGTTGAAGTCTTTGTACCAAGATCCCATGATGTTGCAGTGTCTCAATTCTTCAACTTGTCGGTTTTCAAAACTGAACTTCTCCAGGCCGAGGGACTGACAACCTCAAATTCTACGACTTCAAGGGTGATGGACTGATTACATCGTCTTCACATCTCTACTGTTCCTGCCTACTTTCTGTATTCGACTGAAGAAGCCTACTGTGTAGGCGAAACGTTTCGGAATAAAGTTGCCTAACTGTTACCTATGTGTCTTACCTACCAACCTGTCGGTATTGTATACCATTTTGATGTTCATTCACCACATGTTAATAAATGAACTGTAAATAGAGAGAGAGAGAGAGAGATAGAGCCAGCCAGCCAGCCAGCCAGCCAGCCAGCCAGCCAGCCAGCCAGCCAGCCAGCCAGCCAGCCAGCCAGCCAGCCAGCCAGCCAGCCAGTCAGCCAGTCAGCCAGCCAGCCAGCTAGCTAGCTCGTCTTCACATCACAAATCATCTTCACTGCTGTTCCTGTCAGAGACAATTTAGGACTGTGTGTCGCTAATACATTGCTTACATTAAAGTTGTTTGCTTATTGTATGCCCGTGCCTATTGTGTTTAGGCTGGTGTCGTGTGTCCTTTGTGTGTCCGTGATAGGATATGTGTAATTACATACCCATTGTTACCCACCAGAACTTGCACACTTGACTGACCTCTAGCTCCCGGGCCCGCTGCTGAGATGTGTTATTGTTATTGCGTAAGGGAAAATTAGTTGATTTGCTGATCACTATCGTGTCATTACTAATTTAGGTGGTTAAGCTTCCGGTTGTGTCCCCATTTTGGTGTTTCATGTGTCTGTCTGTCACTGTCAACCATGCTAAAAGCAGTATTTTGTATGTGGTGAACAAGTTTCCTCTTGATCTACTCTCTCCTTCAGATCTGGTGACAGTCTGCTGAGAATTCTTTCAGCTTTCTGCAGCATCTTTGTGCTGGGTGAGGGTTTCACACAGGTTCTCCGTACTCAGTGATTAATCTTATGTGGTGGTTAACATTTTGGACGATTTTCTGTTTAAGCTTTTGAAAATAATTCTTAGATTCACTAGTTCTGCATACATGGTTTTTAATATTATTCTCTCGATGGCAGGAAGTAAGGTGATAATGATGTCTACTCTGATCTTTTTCTCTGCTAGACAATTTTGGTTCCCATCATGACTTTCAGTGTATCTTGTCTTCTCGTGACCAGATTCAGTACTTGGCACTGTCCTAGTGTTGTGCCCCAGTAGCTACTGGCTCCTTTGATATACCTTTGAAGAGTTTCGAGAGTTTATCTACTCTGAGCCCGGCCATGGGCCAGGCTCGACCATTACTTAAATTTGCTAGAGTTCTTCACTTAAAGTTGGCCTTCATTTGTTTACTTCTTAACTTTTCATCGTCTGCAAATATTAACATGTAGGAATAGTTTGAATTTAGAAAGGATGTAGGGAAGTACTGGTTTGGCAGTTGATTTGTAGATAAAGGGAACGAATTCCCAGGTAGCGTCATTAAAGCAACAACTTTTGGTAGCATTAAATATAGGTTGGTCGAGTACATGACAATGACTTGGAGAGTTTATAAATCTGTAATGGAAAGAAGGCAGGGTAGGGGTCGGCCTAGGGTGAAGGTTTTGTGTGCGAGGGGCTTGGACTTCCAGCAGGTGTGCGTGAACGTGTTAGATAGGAGCGAGTGGAGACGAATCGTTTTTATGACTAGACGTTCTGTTAGAACGTGAGCAAAGTAACATTTATGAAGGGTTGTAATAAAGTTGGTAGAATTACCGACAATATGTAATGGCTTGATAAAGCTCCTGGAGAGCGAAACGTTGCCACAATAAATGTCACATTAGTTGCACTTGTGTCCTTTTACTTTACATTTATGAAGGGATTTAGAGAAACCGGCAAGCCTGGAGGTAGAAGTGCAGTGCCTGCACTTTGAAGCAGGGATGCTATATTACAGTTCTTTAACTGTAGTATAGGGGTGCCTCTGGCAAGACAGTAATGGAGTGAATGATGAAAGTAATTCTTTTTCGGGTCACCCTGCCTTGGTGGGAAACGGCCGATGTGTTAAAAAAAAAATAGATGAGAGGGTGAGGGTGGGTTTAAGTGGGACCTGTCTAGCATGAGCTAATAGACCTAATGCAGTGTTCACGCTTGAGTTCTTGACTCTACAGTAGTCCCCGTGACGTCAGTATATATGAGAAAGTATGGGTGATGAACTGCTGTAGCTTCTCCCAGCCTCTTGTTTTATCCTGTACCAAACTGTCATCATTGTTGCACACATTGCTCTTCCTTTATTTCTTCCCATCTATACCTCTACAAAAAATTGCAGTTTTTTTTTCTAGGTTCAACGTAAACTGTATTTACAAATATTTAAAAGAGAAGAGAATATATAATGTGGGGTTGCGTCTGACAACGTTAGTATCCCGGTGCATTCTACAAGGTTGAGAATGTGCTGACCTCACACTGTCGTTCAGAAAGAATAAAAAGGCACGATATCGTGACTGGAACAATACACAAATAACCCGGACCGAAACGTCGTTGTAAGCTTCAGTCTCCTACCTGCGGGTTATTTGTGTGCTGTCTTTTAGGTATTACTTAGTCTATAACGGCACTTCGTGCATAGCTACTTTAAGTATTAATCTCCTCTGGAGTAATGTGTTCAAGGTCTTGTACACTTGGAATATGCGAGCTGGTCACCTTTCTATTTTCTTTCTTATCTCCGTCATTTATATCTTAGACTTTTCTTAAGTTTGCGAGGCAGGTTCTGACATTGTTGAACAAGTGCTGATGCTCTTTGATAAAGTTTGCGATCTGTCATCTGTAATAGAGCTTGCGGTGTGTTGTCTCTAATAGAGCTTGCAGTCTGTCGTCTCTAATAGAGCTTACAGTCTGTCATCTATTGAATATTGATGCTGTGTTGTCCATCTTGCAAATCTGAGGAAGCGCCTTCACCGGGATTTCGGTTTCTCTCGATATGTGTGTTGTCGCGTCCCAATTTTTTTTGTATATACGTGTGTGTATAATTATGTAAATGTGTGAATTAGCTCTAGTTCTTGGGATTTCCTATTTTGTCTTCATTAAACGTTATTTTAATTGTTTCAACCCCTATATGGGGACAGCTTACATTTAACGTGTTCCACTGTTATTCTAGTTGACTTTGTCAGTTGTGTTAGGATGTAGGTGTGTGAGCCAGGGTAATGTTTACGAGTTAGTTTATCATGTGTCGTCGAGGCTTGTGAGGGGGAACGAACAAGAAGTACATACGAACTACGTGAATTACATGAAAAAGAGACCAGCAGGAGACCTCACCGAGCATTAGTTACACTTAACTGCATCAGATTCTGTCTGGTTGAATCTTTTATTTGCAAAGTGGTGTCGGGCTGGTTCCTAAATGACTTGGTGGTTTTTTTTTTTTTTTGTTCTTAAGGCTTCAGTGAACAGTCGACTCCAGTGATCTGTAACTCTACAGCAACAAAAATGCACTTTTGTATTGCGACTTTTGCCTAGAAGTTTCATTGTTTTGTTGCTGACACTACTTGCACTTCAAATAGTTTTTGGAGTCTTCGGTAAATGATACCCATTCAGTGTCTTGAAGGCTTGGATGAGCCCTCGTAGTGTTTATTTACTATGGAAGAACAGGTTGCCGACCCAGTATTCCTTTATTAAGAGTGTCTTCAGAACTTCGTTACTCTTCCCTGCACTTCCTCTAGCCTGTCTTCTCTTGTAATTTAGACACCAAAACTATACAGTATATCCAAATTTCGGCCTAACATAAGCACTATACATCTAATGTGGCTTCCGGTGTCTTAGTCTGGAAATCCATGAGACATAACAGTCCTCTGTGTTTCCCATTAACACAGTTGAGTATGATGAAGGTCCTTGATTACTGTTCTTATTTTTGGGTTTTTAAAGATGTGGAGGCAAATTTTTTTTTTTTTTTTTTTTGCAATTAATGACTAGTTATCACTGTTATAGTGACCAGTGAACGCAAAAGCATAATAGTTGAAATTTCGCCTACAAATTGAAAATCATTATTTTTTTAAGACAGGTGTTTCATATTATTTTTAAACACCTGTTCTACCCCTTCCCTGAATTAAATTCTTTATCTGCTTTTGGAAATTAATGTATAGTCTTGTATATTTTGTTTGCTTAAGAATTTTCTCTCGAAAAAGAATGCATTACTCTGCACTTGCCAGTATTGCAACTCATCTTGCATGTCACCAGTCACTGATGCAACTTGTTCAGTTTTCTGAAGAATCATACGATTATCTTTTTTTCCAGTTTTATCAGCAAACTTTAACAAAGGCTTATTAACATTTCAGATTCTCTCTCTCTCTCTCATGCACAAACACGCTCGCACACACACATAATGTCGTGCCGAATAGGTAAAACTGGTTAATTAGCAAGAACTCGTTTAAAATTAAATCCTTTCTAAAATTTTCTCTTATACGTTTAGAGATATATATTTGTTCATTCGTGTTAATGTAAAAATTAATAATTTTGTACCAAAAGAACCTTAGAAAAATTTATATAACTTTATTATAACAAGCGCAATTTAATTTAACCTAATCCAACTAAATATATTTTAGATTACAATAATTTAATAAAAAAACACAGTGAAATATATTTTTTCGTTAGGTTCAGAATGATTTTTGCGAAATTATTGCATACACAAATTTTCGCTTGCCTTATTCGGCAAGAAGAGCGTTGCTATTGAAGCCATAATCGCAGGTCTTGCCTATGCGGCACGATATAATATATATATATATATATATATATATATATATATATATATATATATATATATATATATATATATATATATATATATGTTTACAGTGAAACATATAAGTAAACAGTATTTAGATAAGGCTAAAGAGGTTTTTGTGGCATGGATTTGGAAAAGGCGTATGACAGGGTGGATAGGGGGGCAATGTGGCAGATGTTGCAGGTGTAGGAGGTAGGTTACTGAAAGCAGTGAAGAGTTTTTACGAGGATAGTGAGGCTCAAGTTAGAGTATGTAGGAAAGAGGGAAATTATTTCCCAGTAAAAGTAGGCCTTAGACAAGGATGTGTGATGTCACCGTGGTTGTTTAATATATTTATAGATGGGGTTGTAAGAGAAGTAAATGCGAGGGTCTTGGCAAGAGGCGTGGAGTTAAAAGATAAAGAATCACACATAAAGTGGGAGTTGTCACAGTTGCTCTTTGCTGATGACACTGTGCTCTTGGGAGATTCTGAAGAGAAGTTGCAGAGATTGGTGGATGAATTTGGTAGGGTGTGCGAAAGAAGAAAATTGAAAGTGAATACAGGAAAGAGTAAGGTTATGAGGATAACAAAAATATTAGGTGATGAAATATTGGATATCAGATTGGAGGGAGAGAGTATGGAGGAGGTGAATGTATTCAGATATTTGGGAGTGGACGTGTCAGCGGATGGGTCTATGAAAGATGAGGTGAATCATAGAATTGATGAGGGGAAAAGGGTGAGTGGTGCACTTAGGAGTCTGTGGAGACAAAGAACTTTGTCCTTGGAGGCAAAGAGGGGAATGTATGAGAGTATAGTTTTACCAACGCTCTTATATGGGTGTGAAGCATGGGTGATGAATGTTGCAGCGAGGAGAAGGCTGGAGGCAGTGGAGATGTCATGTCTGAGGGCAATGTGTGGTGTGAATATAATGCAGAGAATTCGTAGTTTGGAAGTTAGGAGGTGCGAGATTACCAAAACTGTTGTCCAGAGGGCTGAGGAAGGGTTGTTGAGGTGGTTCGGACATGTAGAGAGAATGGAGCGAAACAGAATAACTTCAAGAGTGTATCAGTCTGTAGTGGAAGGAAGGCGGGGTAGGGGTCGGCCTAGGAAAGGTTGGAGGGAGGGGGTAAAGGAGGTTTTGTGTGCGAGGGGCTTGGACTTCCAGCAGGCATGCGTGAACGTGTTTGATAGGAGTGAATGGAGACAAATGGTTTTTAATACTTGACGTGCTGTTGGAGTGTGAGCAAAGTAACATTTATGAAGGGGTTCAGGGAAACCGGCAGGCCGGACTTGAGTCCTGGAGATGGGAAGTACAGTGCCTGCACTCTGAAGGAGGGGTGTTAATGTTGCAGTTTAAAAACTGTAGTGTAAAGCACCCTTCTGGCAAGACAGTGATGGAGTGAATGATGGTGAAAGTTTTTCTTTTTCGAGCCACCCTGCCTTGGTGGGAATCGGCCAGTGTGATAATAAAATAAAAATAAATATATAATGTATATGTATTTATGTAATAATAATAATAATAGTAATAATATTAAAAAAATAGGAGCACAGATGGATGGAAGTGGAACCCTGGTCTTAAGTCTAGCCACTCAAACACTATATTCAATACCACTCGATTCCTATTAGTAAATCTGTTAATCCTGACCTGAGAGAGAGGTAGGGAGAGAGAGAGAGAGAGAGAGAGAGAGGAAGAAAGCTCTTAGAGTGAGACACCTCTGCAACATTGCTTATTAATGATGAGGTTTAGACTCTGTGAACTCTGCTTGTTCAGTGGAGTGTTGCAACATGAGCGTGCTTGACTCCCCTACTTCACTGATTCTACCTTCATCCCTCTAACCTTCCTTCCTCCCTGTAGCTCTTCCTCCATCTGTGTAGTTATTCTTCCATCCCTGTAGTTCTTGTTCCCTCCCTGTAGTCCTTGTTCCCTCCCTGTAGTCCTTGTTCCCTCCCTGTAGTCCTTGTTCCCTCCCTGTAGTCCTTGTTCCCTCCCTGTAGTCCTTGTCCCCTCCCTGTAGTCCTTGTTCCCTCCCTGTAGTCCTTGTTCCCTCCCTGTAGTTCTTGTTCCCTCCCTGTAGTCCTTGTTCCCTCCCTGTAGTCCTTGATCCCTCCCTGTAGTTCTTTTTCCCTCCCTGTAGTCCTTGTTCCCTCCCTGTAGTTCTTGTTCCCTCCCTGTAGTTCTCGTTCCCTCCCTGTAGTTCTTGTTCCCTCCCTGTAGTTCTCGTTCCCTCCCTGTAGTCCTTGTCCCCTCCCTGTAGTCCTTGTCCCCTCCCTGTAGTCCTTGTCCCCTCCCTGTAGTCCTTGTCCCCTCCCTGTAGTCCTTGTTCCCTCCCTGTAGTCCTTGTTCCCTCCCTGTAGCTCTTCCTCCATCTCTGTAGTTATTCTTCCCTCCCTGTAGTCCTTGTTCCCTCCCTGTAGTTCTTGTTCCCTCCTTGTAGTCCTTGTTCCCTCCCTGTAGTCCTTGTTCCCTCCCTGTAGTCCTTGTTCCCTCCCTGTAGTTCTTGTTCCCTCCCTGTAGTTCTTGTTCCCTCCCTGTAGTCCTTGTTCCCTCCCTGTAGTCCTTGTTCCCTCCCTGTAGTCCTTGTTCCCTCCCTGTAGTCCTTGTTCCCTCCCTGTAGTCCTTGTTCCCTCCCTGTATTCCTTGTCCCCTCCCTGTAGTCCTTGTCCCCTCCCTGTAGTCCTTGTCCCCTCCCTGTAGTCCTTGTCCCCTCCCTGTAGTCCTTGTTCCCTCCCTGTAGTCCTTGTTCCCTCCCTATAGTTCTTGTTCCCTCCCTGTAGTCCTTGTTCCCTCCCTGTAGTTCTTGTTCCCTCCCTGTAGTTCTTGTTCCCTCCCTGTAGTTCTCCTTCCCTCCCTGTAGTTCTCGTTCCCTCCCTGTAGTCCTTGTCCCCTCCCTGTAGTCCTTGTCCCCTCCCTGTAGTCCTTGTCCCCTCTCTGTAGTCCTTGTTCCCTCCCTGTAGCTCTTCCTCCATCTCTGTAGTTATTCTTCCCTCCCTGTAGTCCTTGTTCCCTCCTTGTAGTCCTTGTTCCCTCCCTGTAGTCCTTGTCCCCTCCCTGTAGTCCTTGTTCCCTCGCTGTAGTTCTTGTTCCCTCACTGTAGTTCTTGTTCCCTCCCTGTAGTTCTTGTTCCCTCCCTGTAGTTCTCGTTCCCTCCCTGTAGTTCTTGTTCCCTCCCCCTCCCTGTAGTCCTTGTCCCCTCCCTGTAGTCCTTGTCCCCTACATGTAGTCCTTGTCCCCTCCCTGTAGTCCTTGTTCCCTCCCTGTAGTTCTTGTTCCCTCCCTGTAGTTCTCCTTCCCTCCCTGTAGTTCTCGTTCCCTCCCTGTAGTCCTTGTCCCCTCCCTGTAGTCCTTGTCCCCTCCCTGTAGTCCTTGTCCCCTCTCTGTAGTCCTTGTTCCCTCCCTGTAGCTCTTCCTCCATCTCTGTAGTTATTCTTCCCTCCCTGTAGTCCTTGTTCCCTCCTTGTAGTCCTTGTTCCCTCCCTGTAGTCCTTGTCCCCTCCCTGTAGTCCTTGTTCCCTCGCTGTAGTTCTTGTTCCCTCACTGTAGTTCTTGTTCCCTCCCTGTAGTTCTTGTTCCCTCCCTGTAGTTCTCGTTCCCTCCCTGTAGTTCTTGTTCCCTCCCCCTCCCTGTAGTCCTTGTCCCCTCCCTGTAGTCCTTGTCCCCTACATGTAGTCCTTGTTCCCTCCCTGTAGTTCTTGTTCCCTCCCTGTAGTTCTTGTTCCCTCCCTGTAGTTCTTGTTCCCTCACTGTAGTTCTTGTTCCCTCCCTGTAGTTCTTGTTCCCTCCCTGTAGTTCTCGTTCCCTCCCTGTAGTTCTTGTTCCCTCCCCCTCCCTGTAGTCCTTGTCCCCTCCCTGTAGTCCTTGTCCCCTACATGTAGTCCTTGTCCCCTCCCTGTAGTCCTTGTTCCCTCCCTGTAGTTCTTGTTCCCTCCCTGTAGTTCTTGTTCCCTCCCTGTAGTTCTTGTTCCCTCCCTGTAGTCCTTGTTCCCTCCCTGTAGTTCTTGTTCCCTCCCTGTAGTTCTTGTTCCCTCCCTGTAGTTCTTGTTCCCTCCCTGTAGTTCTTGTTCCCCCCCTGTAGTTCTTGTTCCCTCCCTGTAGTTCTTGTTCCCTCCCTGTAGTTCTTGTTCCCTCCCTGTAGTTCTTGTTCCCTCCCTGTAGTTCTTGTTCCCCCCTGTAGTTCTTGTTCCCTCCCTGTAGTTCTTGTTCCCTCCCTGTAGTTCTTGTTCCCTCCCTGTAGTCCCTGTTCCCTCCCTGTAGTTCTTGTTCCCTCCCTATAGTTCTTGTTCTCTCCCTGTAGTTCTTGTTCCCCCCTGTAGTTCTTGTTCCCTCCCTGTAGTTCTTGTTCCCTCCCTGTAGTTCTTGTTCCCTCCCTGTAGTTCTTGTTCCCCCCCTGTAGTTCTTGTTACCTCCCTGTAGTTCTTGTTCCCTCCCTGTAGTTCTTGTTCCCTCCCTGTAGTTCTTGTTCCCTCCCTGTAGTTCTTGTTCCCTCCCTGTAGTCCTTGTTCCCTCCCTGTAGTCCTTGTCCCCTCCCTGTAGTCCTTGTCCCCTCCCTGTAGTTCTTGTTCCCTCCCTGTAGTCCTTGTTCCCTCCCTGTAGTCCTTGTTCCCTCCCTGTAGTCCTTGATCCCTCCCTGTAGTTCTTTTTCCCTCCCTGTAGTCCTTGTTCCCTCCCTGTAGTTCTTGTTCCCTCCCTGTAGTTCTCGTTCCCTCCCTGTAGTTCTTGTTCCCTCCCTGTAGTCCTTGTCCCCTCCCTGTAGTCCTTGTCCCCTCCCTGTAGTCCTTGTCCCCTCCATGTAGTCCTTGTCCCCTCCCTGTAGTCCTTGTCCCCTCCCTGTAGTCCTTGTCCCCTCCCTGTAGTCCTTGTTCCCTCCCTGTAGTCCTTGTTCCCTCCCTGTAGCTCTTCCTCCATCTCTGTAGTTATTCTTCCCTCCCTGTAATCCTTGTTCCCTCCCTGTAGTTCTTGTTCCCTCCTTGTAGTCCTTGTTCCCTCCCTGTAGTCCTTGTCCCCTCCCTGTAGTCCTTGTTCCCTCCCTGTAGTTCTTGTTCCCTCCCTGTAGTCCTTGTTCCCTCCCTGTAGTCCTTGTTCCCTCCCTGTAGTCCTTGTTCCCTCCCTGTAGTCCTTGTTCCCTCCCTGTAGTTCTTGTTCCCTCCCTGTAGTCCTTGTCCCCTCCCTGTAGTCCTTGTTCCCTCCCTCTAGTTCTTGTTCCCTCCCTGTAGTTCTTGTTCCCTCCCTGTAGTCCTTGTCCCCTCCCTGTAGTCCTTGTCCCCTCCCTGTAGTCCTTGTCCCCTCCCTGTAGTCCTTGTCCCCTCCCTGTAGTCCTTGTTCCCTCCCTGTAGTCCTTGTTCCCTCCCTATAGTTCTTGTTCCCTCCCTGTAATCCTTGTTCCCTCCCTGTAGTCCTTGTTCCCTCCCTGTAGTCCTTGTTCCCTCCCTGTAGTCCTTGTTCCCTCCCTGTAGTTCTCGTTCCCTCCCTGTAGTCCTTGTCCCCTCCCTGTAGTCCTTGTCCCCTCCCTGTAGTCCTTGTCCCCTCCCTGTAGTCCTTGTCCCCTCCCTGTAGTTCTTGTTCCCTCCCTGTAGTTCTTGTTCCCTCCCTGTAGTTCTTGTTCCCCCCTGTGGTTCTTGTTCCCTCCCTGTAGTTCTTGTTCCCCCCTGTAGTTCTTGTTCCCTCCCTGTAGTTCTTGTTCCCTCCCTGTAGTTCTTGTTCCCTCCCTGTAGTTCTTGTTCCCTCCCTGTAGTTCTTGTTCCCTCCCTGTAGTTCTTGTTCCCCCCTGTAGTTCTTGTTCCCTCCCTGTAGTTCTTGTTCCCTCCCTGTAGTTCTTTTTCCCTCCCTGTAGTTCTTGTTCCCTCCCTGTAGTTCTTGTTCCCTCCCTGTAGTTCTTGTTCCCTCCCTGTAGTTCTTGTTCCCTCCCTCAGTCTCTTAATTACTCCCTCCTCACCTTTTTCTTTATACTTGAGCTTTATTCTCTCTTTCACTACCCGCTTTATACTCTTCTTTCCCTTCCTCATCCCTCTCCTCCCTGGTCCCTCCCTCCCCTCCCCTCTCTCCTCTCCTCTCTTCCCTCCCTCCCTCCCTCCATATCACGATACATACTGACAGATTTTTTCATTATATGAGTTTTTTTTTGTCAAGCTATTTACAGGTTAAGGATCCCTAGCTTTGTCAAGCTATTTACAGGTTAAGGATCCCTAACTTTGTCAAGCTATTTACAGGTTAAGGATCCCTAACTTTGTCAAGCTATTTACAGGTTAAGGATCCCTAACTTTGTCAAGCTATTTACAGGTTAAGGATCCCTAACTTTGTCAAGCTATTTACAGGTTAAGGATCCCTAATTTTGTCAAGCTATTTACAGGTTAAGGATCCCTAACTTTATTGTCAAGCTATTTACAGGTTAAGGATCCCTAACTTTGTCAAGCTATTTACAGGTTAAGGATCCCTAATTTTGTCAAGCTATTTACAGGTTAAGGATCCCTAACTTTGTCAAGCTATTTACAGGTTAAGGATCCCTAACTTTGTCAAGCTATTTACAGGTTAAGGATCCCTAATTTTGTCAAGCTATTTACAGGTTAAGGATCCCTAACTTTGTCAAGCTATTTACAGGTTAAGGATCCCTAACTTTGTCAAGCTATTTACAGGTTAAGGATCCCTAACTTTATTGTCAAGCTATTTACAGGTTAAGGATCCCTAACTTTGTCAAGCTATTTACAGGTTAAGGATCCCTAACTTTATTGTCAAGCTATTTACAGGTTAAGGATCCCTAACTTTATTGTCAAGCTATTTACAGGTTAAAGATCCCTAACTTTATTGTCAAGCTATTTACAGGTTAAGGATCCCTAGCTTTATTGACAAACTAAGATCTGTTACCTACATCAGCTCATTTGAAAGCATTTTGGTTATGAAACGTAAAAGTAAGGTGAAGTTGGAGCCATCTGTGGGCCAGCATTTTCATTTGATCAACTGACTTTATCTCGTTGACATCATTATGCTGTACGAATGTGTTCCAGACTCGAGTCATCATGTGTATATATGATCTCAGATGGAGTGATGTTCTGGAGAAGGGTACAGCCAGAGTGTGAAGTTGCTGCTTTCTGCCCGTCTTGTGGCATAAAAGCTTGTTTCACGCTGTCCTCGAAGTGGAGCCAAGTGTGGTACTTTGACAATATTGGCCTTGTACATAACAGTAAGGCCACCCACATCCCTCCTGTGTTGAAGGCTCTGCTGAAATGACAGATCTATCCAGGATGGGTCCAGGCGAGAGATGAGACGTCTTGCTCTGTTTTCTACTCTGTCAAGCAGACTCTCTCACTCTCTCTCTCTCTCTCTCTCTCTCTCTCTCTCACACACACTCTCCCCCTGCCTCCCTCTCTCCTACTTTCCATTTTTTATATATTTACCATGGTGCAGAAATTGCAGCACCTCTCGCACACTTCTCTCTCTAACACACTCTTCCCTCTCAGACTCTCCTCCCACTCACTCTCTCCTCCCACTCTCTCCTCCCACTCTCTCCTTCCTCTCACACACTCCTCCCACTCACACACTCCTCCCACTCACACTCTCCTCCCACTCACACTCTCCTCCCTCTCACATACTCCTCCCTCTCACACACTCCTACCAGTCACACTCTCCTACCAGTCACACTCTCCTACCAGTCACACTCTCCTACCAGTCACACTCTCCTACCACTCACACTCTCCTACCACTTACACTCTCCTCCCACTCTCTCTCCCACTCCAGCAGTTCTTGCTCATTCTCTCTAAATCCTTTCATCATCTCTCTTATCTCATCTTCCTTCGTCCCTCCCTTTTCATGTGTTCCTTTCCCACCCTGTATCCCTTCCCTCCCTGTCTCTCTTCACTCCCTGTCTCCCCTTTCCTGTGTTCCATGTCTCTTTTTTTCTTACTGTGTCCCTTCTCTTCCTTTTCCTCTCTTCCATCCTTGTCTGTCTCTCCCCGTTTCTTCTTTCCCTGTCTCCTCTCTCTCTCAATCCAGTCCATCCTTCTGTCTCTCTACATGTATGCATCTCTCCTTTTCCATTCCTCTACATTTTCCATCCCTCTTTCTGTTCTTTTCTCCTTCCCTCCGGCCTTTCCTCCCTCACTCCCTTTTTCTTTCCTTCCGCTATGCCTGCCTGTCTGCGTTCCTGCCTACTTCTCTGCCTGCCTGCCTACCTGCCTACTTCTTTGCCTACCTGCCTGCCTGCCTGCCTGCCTGCTTTTCTGTCTGCCTGCTTCTCTGCCTGCCTGCCTGCTTCTCTGCCTGCCTGCCTGCTTCTCTGCCTGCCTGCCTGCTTCTCTGCCTGCCTGCCTGCTTCTCTGTCTGCCTGCTTCTCTGCCTGCCTCAGTAACATAACGCTGACGCTGCTACACCAACAATGGGACCTTTCACCACCAGAGGATAAGACTCCATCTAGGAAAGATTTGCCGACTAAACCCGCACCCACTCTGTTTCTACACTCAGGGCGACACAGATAACACCTCTCTCTCTCTCTCTCTCTCTCTCTCTCTCTCTCTCTCTCTCTCTGCCTCTCTCTCTCTGCCTCTCTCTCTCTGCCTCTCTTTGAGCCTCTCTCTTACTCTCTCAGTATAATAATTTCTACCAGTACATGATACAACTTACACAGACCATAACTAACATCAGTGACATGCTATATACAAAGTCCCTGGTTATGCAGAGCATTTCGGGCAGATTAGTTCAATTTTGTCTCCAGCATTAGACCCACATCTGTCGACTAACACCCAGGTACCTATTTACTGATGGTTAAACAGGGACAGCAGGTGTCTGTTTCCACCCGTACCGGGGATCGAACCACGGACCTCAGTGTGTGAACTGGGTTAATCTCTCTCTCTCTCTCTCTCTCTCTCTCTCTCTCTCTCTCTCTCGTATAATAATGTGTAATATTACCGTCAGTTAAATTTCGTAATAAAATTCTTGCCTAATGAATCTGTTGTAATTCTTTAATTAAATTTAAAAAGTAAAACATCAATAAATATAGTGTATCAGGTTAAAAAAAGTAACAAAAGTCTTTTTGTAAAAAAGTCTTACAAAAAAAGCCTTTTCAAAAAGTATTTCTCAAAAAAGAGTTTTACAAGTAAAAGTCTTTTCCGAAGTGCCGAGTAAAAGCCTTTTAAGTTTAATTAAAATGTATAGAGAAACTACTAGCCTGTCTGTAAGTGGTTGGTCTCAGACCAGGTTCCCTGGTTGGTCTCAGACCAGGTCCCCTGGTTGGTGGTCTCAGACCAGGTCCCCTGGTTGGTGGTCTCAGACCAGGTCCCCTGGTTGATGGTCTCAGACCAGGTCCCCTGGTTGGTGGTCTCAGACCAGGTCCCCTGGTTGGTGGTCTCAGACCAGGTCCCCTGGTTGGTGGTCTCAGACCAGGTCCCCTGGTTGGTGGTCTCAGACCAGGTCCCCTGGTTGGTGGTCTCAGACCAGGTCCCCTGGTTGGTGGTCTCAGACCAGGTCCCCTGGTTGGTGGTCTCAGACCAGGTCCCCTGGTTGGTGGTCTCAGACCAGGTCCCCTGGTTGGTCTCAGACCAGGTCCCCTGGTTGGTGGTCTCAGACCAGGTCCCCTGGTTGGTGGTCTCAGACCAGGTCCCCTGGTTGATGGTCTCAGACCAGGTCCCATGGTTGGTGGTCTCAGACCAGGTCCCCTGGTTGGTGGTCTCAGACCAGGTCCCCTGGTTGGTGGTCTCAGACCAGGTCCCCTGGTTGGTGGTCTCAGACCAGGTCCCCTGGTTGGTGGTCTCAGACCAGGTCCCCTGGTTGATGGTCTCAGACCAGGTCCCCTGGTTGATTGTCTCAGACCAGGTCCCCTGGTTGATTGTCTCAGACCAGGTCCCCTGGTTGATGGTCTCAGACCAGGTCCCCAGGTTGGTGGTCTCAGACCAGGTCCCCAGGTTGGTGGTCTCAGACCAGGTCCCCTGGTTGGTCTCAGACCAGGTCCCCTGGTTGGTCTCAGACCAGGTCCCCTGGTTGGTGGTTTCAGACCAGGTCCCCTGGTTGATGGTCTCAGACCAGGTCCCTTGGTTGGTCTCAGACCAGGTCCCCTGGTTGATGGTCTCAGACCAGGTCCCCTGGCTGATGGTCTCAGACCAGGTCCCCTGGCTGATGGTCTCAGACCAGGTCCCCTGGTTGATGGTCTCAGACCAGGTCCCCTGGTTGATGGTCTCAGACTAGGTCCCCTGGTTGATGGTCTCAGACCAGGTCCCCTGGTTGGTCTCAGACCAGGTCCCCTGGTTGATGGTCTCATACCAGGTCCCTTGGTTGATGGTCTCAGACCAGATCCCCTGGTTGGTCTCAGACCATGTCCCCTGGTTGATGGTCTCAGGCCATGTACCCTGTTTGATGGTCTCAGACCAGGTCCCCTGTTTGATGGTCTCAGACCAGGTCCCCTGTTTGATGGTCTCAGACCAGGTCCCCAGGTTGATGGTCTCAGACCAGATCCCCTGGTTGATGGTGTGTGACTAGGCCTCGTGGTTGGTCTCAGACCAGATCCCCTGGTTGGTCTCACACCAGGTCCCCAGGTTGATGGTCTCGTACCAGGTCCCCTGGTTGATGGTCTCGTACCAGGTCCCTTGGTTGATGGTCTCAGACCAGATCCCCTGGTTGGTCTGAGACCAGATCCCCAGGTTGGTCTCAGACCATGTCCCCTGGTTGATGGTCTCAGGCCATGTCCCCTGTTTGATGGTCTCAGACCAGATCCCCAGGTTGATGGTGACTAGGCCTCGTGGTTGGTCTCAGACCAGATCCCCTGGTTGGTCTCACACCAGGTCCCCAGGTTGGTGTGTGACTAGGCCTCCTGGTTGATGGTCTCAGACCAGGTCCCATGGTTGGTCTCAGACCAGATCCCCAGGTTGATGGTCTCAGACCAGATCCCCTGGTTGTTGGTCTCAGACCAGATCCCCTGGTTTATGGTCTCAGACCAGATCCCCAGGTTGATGGTGTGTGACTAGGCCTCGTGGTTGATGGTCTCAGACCAGATCCCCTGGTTGGTCTCAGACCAGGTCCCCTGGTTGGTCTCAGACCAGGTCCCCAGGTAGGTGTGTGACTAGGCCTCCTGGTTGGTCTCAGACCAGATCCCCTGGTTGATTGTCTCAGACCAGGTCCCCCGGTTGATGGTCTCAGACCAGGTCCCCTGGTTGATGGTCTCAGACCAGGTCCCATGGTTGGTCTCAGACCAGATCCCCAGGTTGATCTCAGACCAGGTCCCCAGATTGATGGTCTCAGACCAGGTTCCCAGATTGGTCTCAGACCACGTCCTCAGGTTCTCAGACCAGGTCCCCTGGTTGGTCTCAGACCAGGTCCCCTGGTTGATCGTCTCAGACCAGGTCCCCAGTTTGGTCTCAGACCAGGTCCCCTGGTTGATCGTCTCAGACCAGGTCCCCAGTTTGGTCTCAGACCAGGTTCCCAGGTTGGTCCCAGACCAGGTCCCCAGATTGGTCTCAGACCACGTCCCCATGTTGGTCTCAGACCAGGTCCCCTGGTTGATGGTCTCAGACCAGGTCCCCTGGCTGATGGTCTCAGACCAAGTCCCCAGTTTGGTCTCAGACCAGGTTCCCAGTTTGGTCTCAGACCAGGTCCCCAGATTGGTCTCAGACCACGTCCCCATGTTGATGGTCTCAGACCAGGTCCCCTGGCTGATGGTCTCAGACCAGGTCCCCTGGTTGGTCTCAGACCAGATCCCTGGTTTATGGTCTCGGACCAGATCCCCAGGTTGATGGTGTGTGACTAGGCCTGGTTTATGGTCTCAGACCAGGTCCTCCGGTTGGTCTCAGACCAGGTCCCCCGGTTGATGGTCTCAGACCAGGTCCTCCGGTTGGTCTCAGACCAGGTCCTCCGGTTGGTCTCAGACCAGGTCCTCCGGTTGGTCTCAGACCAGGTCCCCTGGTTGATGGCCTGTTTCAAAGCCATCTCTTTTATTTTGGACTCTCCCCTATCATTATGAAACATGTCATGTAGTCTACCTGGACTTGTATAACAGTTGTACTAGCAATGTGTCCAAGAAATTCTGAAGTTATATTAGGCAAGGGAGTTTCTTGACTGGTGTTCACTATTACACTACCTAACTTTCCTTAACTTAAGCATTCTGTGAATTCATAAAATCATTAGTAGCACAATAAACTAGTCACCGAAGTGGCTAGTTTATTGTGCACTCCATATCCAGTTGTGATGAATGGTTTGAAAAACCGACAAGTTGAAGATTGAGACACTTATGCAGCATATGGGAATCTTTATTCAGGAAACGTTTCGCCACAGTGGCTTCATCAGCCACTGTGTGGCGAAACGTTTCCTGAATAAAGATTCCCATATGCTGCATAAGTGTCTCAATCTTCAACTCCATATCCATTTTGTGGAGGGTAGCGCAAGAGCACATGGTTACACAAAAGGCCCAGGAACTAGACCCCATAAAGGTTTACAGGAATGAGTTGAGTGTTCAGTCTTGTACTAAATCAGCAATGTTATAGACACATGGGCAACACTTGGGTATCTTTATGATGAAGACATGTTAAAATCCAGTACCTTTTTTTTTTAATTTGAATATGGATGTCATGGATCTGAGGCAGTGGAAGATAAGAGAATCAGTCCCTCAGCCTTGATGGAAAGTATGTTCATTCTCATAGCCTGGATCAATATGAAGCAGAGTCAGTAATATAATGATACGTGTAAATTATAGCTTAAGTGCCGAGGACAACACAAAAGTTCGTACAAAAGTTGATTATCATGCCCGTGAAGTACACACTGCAGGGTCTCTCTTCTCATAATACTCAAAGTAGAGCATTCATTGTACATCTGGAAATGCACTGCCTCAGGTGCTGCAGTCAGGGCTGATCGTTCACAACTTTGTGAGAATTTTTTTATTAATGTTTCCTGCTAGACTCTCACACACGGGTAATGAAGGCCACTGATGCTTCCTTTATCTTGTACTCGGGCAATTATTCTACATGAATACATTGGTAAGCTCTCAGTCACTGCCCAAAAGGATTTAATGACGAACAGTATATTAGGTACAGTCTCGCCTATTTTATCAGGAATTGGCACCCGTTCACATTATCTTGAATTTTTCAATAATCACATGTTTGATGCCTTTCTACAAGATGAAGAAAAAATCAACATAGAGGGAAGTTTTCTCCCAAAAGTTCTTGAACTTTTGGACATTTAAAAATGTATTGAGGACAACTTGGGTGTCCTTTCTGCAAACAGGATGCACACTGTTGCAGCTACTTCACTCTTTATTTTTTTTGCAGTTTTAAGCCAGAACTTCGTTCTAGCCTGTCTGACACTGCAACTTTTACCCGGGTGAAGCTACATCTGGTAAGTCGTGCATCACTTCTACCTGTACCTGATATCAAGAATTTTGGAATTATTAGTCGGTGAATGACTCTCCCAGGATCCATTAGTCTTGCAACTTGCCACAGCAAACCTTGACACATTACCGAGTTTCCCAACAGCACGGGAGATATGACTCGCAGGATGGCAACCTTTTCTTTGTCAGGAACTTAATCACAGGGAACAAAATTGGATCTTCACGTTGGACTTTTTGAGTTTGCTCAGAGGTGAAAGGTCCGAGCTGCTTCAGTGGTGAAAGGGGAATCATTTCAACAAAAGCTTCGTCTATAGAAGTCATAAGCAAATTAATTTTGCTTCCCCGGGGTCAGGATCAGTGTAGATTGATTACCATCCATCATGCTTTTCTGAAAGCTGCTTGGTCACGAGCAGTAAAGTCAGGGGCAGCTGGTAAATGTAAATCATGATAGGTTACTCGTAAATAATGTCACGGAAGTGACCTAGGGCCCAGACACTGACTAAGGCTTTCTTGGTCAATGAATAATTCTTTTCAGCTGCGGTAAGGACTCTACTAGCATAAACTATTAGCTTTTACTTCCCATTTGTTGCTTGAAACTTCAACATCAATTACATTGATGTGACTTGCATTGATTAAGGTGATCGCTTTAAAACAGGTGTTGATGTTAATTTATTCGTGAGTGGTTGTAATGCCCTCTTTTACTTGTATAACTAATTAAGGCAATACAGTCGCAAACAGGCGATCTTAATAATGCAAAACAAGCCACATGGGAATGGAAATCTTTACCCATAGGTCTTTCGCGCACTCGTGCATCGTCAGGAGTTATGCAGTGTTTCAAGACAGCAACAGATAATTGAAATTCTGTGAGTCAAGGCAGAAGAACATAGAGGAACACTGCAACAGGCCTACTGACCCATACTAGGCAGGTATCATGACACACTGTCATGGGTCGCCAATGATACCTTCTGCCTTGCCTCAGAGAATTTTCCCTCCTATCTGTTGCTGTCTTGCAACATTTCATAGCTCCTGGCAAAGCACGAGTGTGAGAAACATCTAGGGCTAAATATTTCCATTCCCAAGTGGCTTGTTCTACATATCAAATTAAATGGACCATCTGTCTTAAAGTAATTGAATCATTGGTGTGGCCGATGAAGTCACTTGTGATGGTTGTGTTAGGGAACTAAGCTGTCTCTGATGGTCCCATCTTTCATGTACACTCCAGTGAATTCCTAAATACCTCTGATCTTCTCAGAGATCGGCGAGCTTTTTCGGGTTTTACCCAAAAGCAAATTTGCGTACAGCTAAATTCTCCACTAAGACTTAAATCCTAATCCGTTGTACATTATTGTCAACTTAAGAAATGCTCCCTGCAAATCAGGTTTTTTAATTTTATTAAGAAACTAAAAAAAATTGTTTGGAGAAGTATTACTTTCATAATTTTTACCTCATTTGGGGTAATTTACCCCCGGTTCCCCGACCTGGGTTATACATCAGTGGAAGACCTGCCCAACTCTCCCTCGGTCTGTGCCGGTAGGTGACTCGGGCCTGCCTCGCATGGGCCAGTAGGTCTGTTGCAGTGCTTCTTTCATATGTTTTTAGTCTTATGACTGAGTAATCTACAGTGAATTGACCAGACGGAACCTTGTAATTACTCTGTATGAATAACAAAAAAGGCACAATACCGTGACTGGAACGATACACAAATAACCCGCACATAAAAGAGAGAAGCTTACGACGACGTTTCGGTCCGACTTGGACCATTGACAAAGTCACACTCAGTAAGCTTCTCTCTTTTATGTGCGGGTTATTTGTGTATGACTCTGTATGATCCTGTGTTCCCAATTTACACAAAATATGAAGATAAAATAGTTTACTTGGAGAGGGTTTTTTGGGGGTCAACGCCCGCCGCGACCCGGTCTGAAAAAATTTTCATTGTGCTGCTTGTTTCCCCTCGTACCGGGATATCTTAGTATTGTTCAGACTTCATATGTAATTTGCAGTTATCGCTGATCCCTCTAAATTTCACCCGAAAACCCCTCCGTGATCATTTTTTTTTTCATCTCGCTGAGTAAACAGTTTGCTGGCTGGTGTGTTTGTTCATGTTATTGTTGGTATTGCTGGAGGGCGTGGCTATCAGTTGCAGGAGTTGAGCTCTGTCTTGCTCTGTGTTTGTAGTAGACTTTATCTCATTCTGTGCTTGTCGACTTGTCTCATTCTGTGCTTGCCGGTTTGTCTCGTTCTCTGCTTGTCGACTTGCCTCATTCTGTGCTTGCCCGTTTGTCTCGTTCTCTGCTGTCGACTTGTCTCATTCTGTGCTTGCCGGTTTTGTCTCGTTCTCTGCTTGTCGATTTGTCTCATTCTGTGCTTGCCGGTTTTGTCTCGTTCTCTGCTTGTCGATTTGTCTCATTCTGTGCTTGCCGGTTTGTCTCGTTCTCTGCTGTCGACTTGTCTCATTCTGTGCTTGCCGGTTTGTCTCGTTCTCTGCTGTCGACTTGTCTCATTCTGTGCTTGCCGGTTTTGTCTCGTTCTCTGCTTGTCGATTTGTCTCATTCTGTGCTTGCCGGTTTTGTCTCGTTCTGTGCTTGTCGACTTATCTCATTTTGTGCTTGTCAACTTGTATCGTTCTGTGCTTGCCGACTTGTCTCGTTCGGTGTTGTCGTACAGCAGTTTCTGTCTTGCTAGCAATCTATTCTGCAGTGCTCTCTCTTACTCCAGGACCCCTGCCAAAATATTACCAGCCTGGATCCTTTCTCTCCTTAATTCCTCCTCCTCCTCAGTTTTTCTCCTTTCTCTTCCACTCTTCAATCTCTTCTCGCTCTCTCCCTCTCCCTGTTCACTTCCTTTTTCCTCTTCTTTCCCCTGTTTCTTCTGTTTCTTTTACCCTCTCTTCTTACCTCCTCCCTCCTCCTCCCTTAATTCCAACGTTACCGTCTCGTTGTCTTGCTTTCATTGTATCTTCAGTTTCCCCTGGCCTCCTCGTCACTATACATTTACCTCCTCTTTCGCCTCTCTCTCTAGTATATTTCCCCAATAGTGCTCTCAGAAGACTATTTCCCTGATAGTGAACTCGGGAGACTATTTCCCTGATAGTGAACTCGGGAGACTATTTCCCTGATAGTGAACTCGGGAGACTATTTCCCTGATAGTGAACCCAATAAATTATTTTCCTAACAGTTACTGAATTCGTTACAATTTATTTTCCTAGTAAAAAAGAGTGCATTCCGTGGAAGAGGGAGCTACTCGGGCATGATACCATGAGCGGAAGGTCGATACTCCTACCTGACAACATTGCCTCTTGGTCTTGGTTGAGGTCATAAAGACACGCGAGTCCCAGCTTAGGCTGGCACCAACCTTAATTAAAATAATAATCTTTATAAAATCGGAGCCTGTTAATTAATTCTTATTTTTGTTCGTGTGAATGTGAACTTGGACGAACCAATGTTTTGAATGTTTTAATTATTGTGTGTGTGTGTGTGTGTGTGTGTGTGTGTGTGTGTGTGTGTGTGTGTGTGTGTGTGTGTGTGTGTGTGTGTGTGTGTGTACTCGCCTAATCGTGGTTGCAAGGGTCGAGACTCAGCTCCTGGCCCCGCCTCTTCACTGATCGCTACTAGGTCCTCTCTCCCCTGGTCCATGAGCTTTATCACACCTCGTCTTTAAAGCTATGTATAGTTCCTGCCTCCACTACATCACTTGCTACACTATTTCACTTCCTGACTACTCTATGACTGAAGAAATACTTCCTAACATCCCTCTGACTCGTGTGTGTGTGTATTTGTGTGTGTGTGTATTTGTGTGTGTGTGTATTTGTGTGTGTGTATTCGTGTGTGTGTGTGTATTCTCTCATAGGCTCGCCTATTTTTGGTAGCAAGGGTCGAGTCTCCGCTCCTGGCTTTGTGAGTCCTATTATTTCTCTACTAAGCTGTGTGGATCCTTCCTCTGCCACTTGTGTTATCCTCGTCGTTCCACTTCTTGACCATCCTGAGGGCTGAAGAAATGTTTCCTAACATACCTATGAATTGTTTTTAACCTTCCAGCTGTGACCTTGTGTGCCTGATTCACGCCTCTCAGCCTGTTCCTATGCACTCCATCCATTCCACTCAGTTGTTATCAGGTTTAGCTCCTTGAGCCTATCCTCATAGTTCGTATCAGCTCCGTGACTAGTCGCGTTGCAAACCTCTGCACTTTTTCCAGTTTCTTGACCTGCCTAATCAGGTGTGGGTTCCACACTGGTGCTGCATACTCCAAGACGAATCGCACGTGTCTTACACAGTGTTATGAATGACTCCTTGTTCGGTTTTCTAAAAGCTAACCTTAGATTTGCTGCTGCAGTTATTCAACTGAATAACTTTGCTCACCCCAAGATCCTTCTCGTTGAGGGAGGTTTGCAGTCTTTGTCTCCCCTCCCCTCCTAAGCCTGTACTCCGTTGCTGATTTTCTTTGCCCTTCCCCGATTTTCAAAACTGCGTTTGCTGAGGTTAAACTCGAATAGCCACTTGCGGTCCAGTCCTACAGGTTGTCCAGATATATTTGTAGTCTTAACTGGTTTGCTTTTGATTGTGTATATACGTATGTATGTATTCATGCATGTTTGTCAGTGTAGTCATGTGTGTGTACACACACCTATATGGCATGTACTCGTGTGCTCTCCTGTGTACACTTTCGTATATCACATGTATGTACTGACATGTACTCGTATACCCACTCAAAGTATTTAATCTGTAAGTACTCGTGTAGTCATATTTGTGCAGTCTTGTAAATACTTGTATGTGATTCACATGTGTACTCTGTTGTGTGTACTCGCATGTATGTAGTCAAGTTTGTACTCATGTTTGCTCTCTGGTATTTACTCTCAAATATTCACTTGTTTGTACTCTCATGTATGTACTCGCATATGCACGTATGTATTCGTGTTAGTGTGGAATGAGCTCCAGCTCCTGGGCTGTACTCCGTGCGTACACCCACGTTTGAACTCCTGTATGCGTGTTGTATGACCTGCTCGTACATTTGGTGCGGTCAATGCACTGTTATCGTGTCAGCTAGTGTGTTCACTGTATTCTGAAGAACATGTAGAGTGAGTGAGTGAGTGAGTGAGAGTGAGTTAACCATATTTTTATTTTTGAGTGATGAACGTACTACTATTATTAATGCACGACTCTTATTGCACGACTCTTAATAATGTTCTGTTGTTTTTTCATTGTTTATTATGTTAAGTTATAAGTGTTCCCAGCAGATTACTTTGAACACTAGAATCCCAGCAGATTACTTTGAACACTAGAATCCCAGCAGATTACTTTGAACACTAGAATCCCAGCAGATTACTTTGAACACTAGAATCCCAGCAGACTACTTTGAACACTAGAATCCCAGCAGATTACTTTGAACACTAGAATCCCAGCAGATTACTTTGAACGCTAGAATCCCAGCAGATTACTTTGAACGCTAGAATCCCAGCAGATTACTTTGAACGCTAGAATTCCAGCAGATTACTTTGAACACTAGAATCCCAGCAAATTACTTTGAACCAAAAAATGCCAGCAGATTACTTTTGAACACTAGAATCCTAAAAGATTACTTTGAACAAGAGAATCACAGCAGATTACGTTGAATACAAGAATCACAGCAGATCATTTCATAAATAGATTTCTCTTAACACTCAGCTCTCAGCGGATTACTTTGAATACAAAAATCCCAGCAGATTACTTTGAATACAAAAATCCCAGCAGATTACTTTGAAAATGCTAACAAAATTTCGCCATACTCACTAGATAACTTTGAAGATCAGAATCCCAGCAGATTACTTTGAACACAAAAATCACGTTACTTTCCCAGACAAATTATTTCGAAAACAGAAATTCATTATTGAAAGAAAGCTTAATATTACAACACAAAAAACTCTATATCGTTAATGAAAGGAATTAACATTTTTTTAATCCCATTTAAGCATTTCAAATGACATTTAAATACTGTAAATGTCGAGCATTTGAAATGCTCGACATTTAGTAGCATTTAAAGTTCTTTCATTACTTAGTGTCATCTGTTTTGTACTGAATTATAAACTGGTTATGAGGAATATTACCACACCTGACCTCTGGTGTAATACTCTGCCTGATGGTATTACCACACCTGACCTCTGGTGTAATACTCTGCCTGATGGTATTACCACACCTGACCTCTGGTGTAATACTCAGCCTGATGGTATTACCACACCTGACCTCTGGTGTAATACTCTGCCTGATGGTATTACCACACCTGACCTCTGGTGTAATACTCAGCCTGATGGTATTACCACACCAGACCTCTGGTGTAATACTCAGCCTGATGGTATTACCACACCTGACCTCTGGTGTAATACTCAGCCTGATGGTATTACCACACCTGACCTCTGGTGTAATACTCAGCCTGATGGTATTACCACACCTGACCTCTGGTGTAATACTCTGCCTGATGGTATTACCACACCTGACCTCTGGTGTAATACTCAGCCTGATGGTATTACCACACCTGACCTCTGGTGTAATACTCTGCCTGATGGTATTACCACACCTGACCTCTGGTGTAATACTGAGCCTGATGGTATTACCACACCTGACCTCTGGTGTAATACTCAGCCTGATGGTATTACCACACCTGACCTCTGGTGTAATACTCAGCCTGATGGTATTACCACACCTGACCTCTGGTGTAATACTCAGCCTGATGGTATTACCACACCTGACCTCTGGTGTAATACTCAGCCTGATGGTATTACCACACCTGACCTCTGGTGTAATACTCAGCCTGATGGTATTACCACACCTGACCTCTGGTGTAATACTCAGCCTGATGGTATTACCACACCTGACCTCTGGTGTAATACTCTGCCTGATGGTATTACCACACCTGACCTCTGGTGTAATACTAGCCTGATGGTATTACACCTGACCTCTGGTGTAATACTCTGCCTGATGGTAATACCTCTGGTGTAATACTCTGCCTGATGGTATTACCACACCTGACCTCTGGTGTAATACTCAGCCTGATGGTATTACCACACCTGACCTCTGGTGTAATACTCAGTAATACTCTGCCTGATGGTATTACCACACCTGACCTCTGGTGTAATACTCAGCCTGATGGTATTACCACACCTGACCTCTGGTGTAATACTCTGCCTGATGGTATTACCACACCTGACCTCTGGTGTAATACTCAGCCTGATGGTATTACCACACCTGACCTCTGGTGTAATACTCTGCCTGATGGTATTACCACACCTGACCTCTGGTGTAATACTCTGCCTGATGGTATTACCACACCTGACCTCTGGTGTAATACTCTGCCTGATGGTATTACCACACCTGACCTCTGGTGTAATACTCAGCCTGATGGTATTACCACACCTGACCTCTGGTGTAATACTCAGCTTGATGGCATTACCACACCTGACCCCTGGTGTAATACTCAGTATTACCACACCTGATGGTATTACCTGATGGTATTACACCTGACCTCTGGTGTAATACTCAGCCTGATGGTATTACCACACCTGATGGTATTACCACACCTGACCTCTGGTGTAATACTCAGCCTGATGGTATTACCACACCTGACCTCTGGTGTAATACTCAGCCTGATGGTATTACCACACCTGACCTCTGGTGTAATACTCTGCCTGATGGTATTACCACACCTGACCTCTGGTGTAATACTCAGCCTGATGGTATTACCACACCTGACCTCTGGTGTAATACTCAGCCTGATGGTATTACCACACCTGACCTCTGGTGTAATACTCAGCCTGATGGTATTACCACACCTGACCTCTGGTGTAATACTCAGCCTGATGGTATTACCACACCTGACCTCTGGTGTAATACTCAGCTTGATGGTATTACCACACCTGACCTCTGGTGTAATACTCAGCCTGATGGTATTACCACACCTGACCTCTGGTGTAATACTCAGCCTGATGGTATTACCACACCTGACCTCTGGTGTAATACTCAGCCTGATGGTATTACCACACCTGACCTCTGGTGTAATACTCAGCCTGATGGTATTACCACACCTGACCTCTGGTGTAATACTCAGCCTGATGGTATTACCACACCTGACCTCTGGTGTAATACTCAGCCTGATGGTATTACCACACCTGACCTCCTGACTCTGCCTGATGGTATTACCACACCTGTATTACCACACCTGACCTCTGGTGTAATAATTAGGCTGATGGTATTACCACACCTGACCTCTGGTGTAATACTCAGCCTGATGGTATTACCACACCTGACCTCTGGTGTAATACTCAGCCTGATGGTATTACCACACCTGACCTCTGGTGTAATACTCAGCCTGATGGTATTACCACACCTGACCTCTGGTGTAATACTCAGCCTGATGGTATTACCACACCTGACCTCTGGTGTAATACTCAGCCTGATGGTATTACCACACCTGACCTCTGGTGTAATACTCTGCCTGATGGTATTACCACACCTGACCTCTGGTGTAATACTCAGCCTGATGGTATTACCACACCTGACCTCTGGTGTAATACTCAGCCTGATGGTATTACCACACCTGACCTCTGGTGTAATACTCTGCCTGATGGTATTACCACACCTGACCTCTGGTGTAATACTCTGCCTGATGGTATTACCACACCTGACCTCTGGTGTAATACTCTGCCTGATGGTATTACCACACCTGACCTCTGGTGTAATAATACTCAGCCTGATGGTATTACCACACCTGACCTCTGGTGTAATACTCTGCCTGATGGTATTACCACACCTGACCTCTGGTGTAATACTCAGCCTGATGGTATTACCACACCTGACCTCTGGTGTAATACTCAGCCTGATGGTATTACCACACCTGACCTCTGGTGTAATACTCAGCCTGATGGTATTACCACACCTGACCTCTGGTGTAATACTCAGCCTGATGGTATTACCACACCTGACCTCTGGTGTAATACTCAGCCTGATGGTATTACCACACCTGACCTCTGGTGTAATACTCAGCCTGATGGTATTACCACACCTGACCTCTGGTGTAATACTCAGCCTGATGGTATTACCACACCTGACCTCTGGTGTAATACTCAGCCTGATGGTATTACCACACCTGACCTCTGGTGTAATACTCAGCCTGATGGTATTACCACACCTGACCTCTGGTGTAATACTCAGCCTGATGGTATTACCACACCTGACCTCTGGTGTAATACTCAGCCTGATGGTATTACCACACCTGACCTCTTGTGTAATACTCTGCCTGATGGTATTACCACACCTGACCTCTGGTGTAATACTCAGCCTGATGGTATTACCACACCTGACCTCTGGTGTAATACTCAGCCTGATGGTATTACCACACCTGACCTCTGGTGTAATACTCTGCCTGATGGTATTACCACACCTGACCTCTGGTGTAATACTCTGCCTGATGGTATTACCACACCTGACCTCTGGTGTAATACTCAGCCTGATGGTATTACCACACCTGACCTCTGGTGTAATACTCTGCCTGATGGTATTACCACACCTGACCTCTGGTGTAATACTCTGCCTGATGGTATTACCACACCTGACCTCTGGTGTAATACTCTGCCTGATGGTATTACCACACCTGACCTCTGGTGTAATACTCAGCCTGATGGTATTACCACACCTGACCTCTGGTGTAATACTCAGCCTGATGGTATTACCACACCTAACCTCTTGTGTAATACAAAGCCTGATGGTATTACCACACCTGACCTCTGGTGTAATACCCAGCCTGAAATTTTCAAAATTCCTGTGCCAAATACAGAATTCTGGAATTTTTCGGTCATTTTTAAGTATAACTTTTAAAATTTGCATTTTGGTTTATCAATATTTTCTTTTAACTATCTAAAATTTAAATATATATATTTTACGCCGGTTTAAGTTGAAAATTGTGACGGAATTTAGAAATTTTTGGCGTTAATGGTATAACCGTAAATGAGAGCTGGCGATTTTTGTTGTATTTTTTGTTGTATTTGTTCTGGTATATAGATCGGGGGGAAAATATATTAGGGATAAGGATTTTTTATTAGTTTGAGTTTGGATGGCTGGGTAATATTATATTTCTCAGGTCAGCTGGGTAATATTATATTTCTCAGGTCAGCTGGGTAATATTATATTTCTCAGGTCAGCTGGGTAATATTATATTTCTCAGGTCAGCTGGGTAATATTATATTTCTCAGGTCAGCTGGGTAATATTATATTTCTCAGGTCAGCTGGGTAATATTTCTCAGGTCAGCTGGGTAATATATTTCTGAGGTCAGCTGGGTAATATTATATTTCTCAGGTCAGCTGGGTAATATTATATTTCTCAGGTCAGCTGGGTAATATTATATTTCTCAGGTCAGCTGGGTAGTATTATATTTCTCAGGTCAGCTGGGTAATATATTTCTCAGGTCAGCTGGGTAGTATTATATTTCTCAGGTCAGCTGGGTAGTATTATATTTCTCAGGTCAGCTGGGTAGTATTATATTTCTCAGGTCAGCTGGGTAATATTATATTTCTCAGGTCAGCTGGGTAATATTATCTTTCTCAGGTCAGCTGGGTAATATTATATTTCTCAGGCCAGCTGGGTAATATATTTCTCAGGTCAGCTGGGTAATATATTTCTGAGGTCAGCTGGGTAATATTTTATTTCTCAGGTCAGCTGGGTAATATTATATTTCTCAGGTCAGCTGGGTAATATTATATTTCTCAGGTCAGCTGGGTAATATATTTCTGAGGTCAGCTGGGTAATATCATATTCCTCAGGCCAGCTAGTAATATTATATTTCTTAGGTCAGCTGGGTAATATTATATTTCTCAGGTCAGCTGGGTAATATATTTCTCATGGCCGCTGGGTAATATTATATTTCTCAGGTCAGCTGGGTAATATTATATTTATCAGGTCAGCTGGGTAATATTATATTCCTCAGGTCAGCTGGGTAATATTATATTCCTCAGGTCAGCTGGGTAATATTATATTCCTCAGGTCAGCTGGGTAATATTATATTCCTCAGGTTAGCTGGGTAATATATTTCTCAGGTCAGCTGGGTAATATTATATTTATCAGGTCGGCTGGGAAATATTATATTTTTCAGGTCAGCTGGGTAATATTATATTTCTCAGGTCAGCTGGGTAATATTATATTTTTCAGGTCAGCTGGGTAATATCATATTGCTCAGGTTAGCTGGGTAATATTACATTCCTCAGAATAGCCATTTAATATATCCCTCGGTAATATTCCTCCAGGCAATATGTTCCTCGGTAATATTCCTCCAGGCAGTATATTCCTCGGTAATATTCCTCCAGGCAATATGTTCCTCGGTAATATTCCTCCAGGCAGTATATTCCTCGGTAATATTCCTCCAGGCAATATATTCCTCGGTAATATTCCTCCAGGCAGTATATTCCTCGGTAATATTCCTCCAGGCAGTATATTCCTCGGTAATATTCCTCCAGGCAGTATATTCCTCGGTAATATTCCTCCAGGCAGTATATTCCTCGGTAATATTCCTTGATATATTCTAAAGACCAGACAGGAAATATTCACACAACACAAAGGATTGTCAGCGATGAAAGAAACAGATAAGAGACAGAGGAGGAAGAGGAACATAGAGAGATTGGTAGAAGAGAGGAAAGGGCGGCCAAGAAGAGACAAATAATGAGATGAGACGTAATATGTGAGAGTGGCAGTAGTGGAGGGTGAGGTTGAAGAGGAGTAGGAGGAGGGGAAAGAGTAGGAGGAGGAGGAGGAAGAGGAAGAGGAGGAGGGGGAGAAGAAACAGCCGCAACATCAAAAGAGCTGAAATGAGAAATACGGAAAATAAAGAAAAACAGAGAGAGAGAGAGAGTGAGAGAGAGAGAGAGAGAGAGAGAGAGAGAGAGAGAGAGAGAGAGTGAGTGAGAGAGAGAGAGAGTGAGAGAGAGTGTGAGAGTGAGGCTTATTATATTTTAGCGAATCAGTGAGAGAACAGAGACAGTAGTGGGCAATACCCTTCAGTGTGGACCCTGTACAATGTGTATATTGTTGTTGCCTCTACACGAGAGAGAGTGAAACTATTCTGCCTTGAAGACTGTGGTACCCTCCAGTACTACCTTGAAGACTGTGGTACCCTCCAGTACTACCTTGAAGACTGTGGTACCCTCCAGTACTACCTTGAAGACTGTGGTACCCTCCAGTACTGCCTTGAAGACTGTGGTACCCTCCAGTACTGCCTTGAAGACTGTGGTACCCTCCAGTACTACCTTGAAGACTGTGGTACCCTCCAGTACTGCCTTGAAGACTGTGGTACCCTCCAGTACTGCCTTGAAGACTGTGGTACCCTCCAGTACTGCCTGGAAGACTGTGGTACCCTCCAGTACTACCTTGAAGACTGTGGTACCCTCCAGTACTGCCTTGAAGACTGTGGTACCCTCCAGTACTGCCTTGAAGACTGTGGTACCCTCCAGTACTGCCTTGAAGACTGTGGTACCCTCCAGTACTGCCTTGAAGACTGTGGTACCCTCCAGTACTACCTTGAAGACTGTGGTACCCTCCAGTACTGCCTTGAAGACTGTGGTACCCTCCAGTACTGTCTTGAAGACTGTGGTACCCTCCAGTACTGTCTTGAAGACTGTGGTACCCTCCAGTACTGCCTTGAAGACTGTGGTACCCTCCAGTACTGCCTTGAAGACTGTGGTACCCTCCAGTACTGCCTTGAAGACTGTGGTACCCTCCAGTACTACCTTGAAGACTGTGGTACCCTCCAGTACTGCCTTGAAGACTGTGGTACCCTCCAGTACTGTCTTGAAGACTGTGGTACCCTCCAGTACTGTCTTGAAGACTGTGGTACCCTCCAGTACTGCCTTGAAGACTGTGGTACCCTCCAGTACTGCCTTGAAGACTGTGGTACCCTCCAGTACTGCCTTGAAGACTGTGGTACCCTCCAGTACTACCTTGAAGACTGTGGTACCCTCCAGTACTGTCTTGAAGACTGTGGTACCCTCCAGTACTACCTTGAAGACTGTGGTACCCTCCAGTACTGCCTTGAAGACTGTGGTACCCTCCAGTACTGCCTTGAAGACTGTGGTACCCTCCAGTACTACCTTGAAGACTGTGGTACCCTCCAGTACTGCCTTGAAGACTGTGGTACCCTCCAGTACTGCCTTGAAGACTGTGGTACCCTCCAGTACTGCCTTGAAGACTGTGGTACCCTCCAGTACTGCCTTGAAGACTGTGGTACCCTCCAGTACTACCTTGAAGACTGTGGTACCCTCCAGTACTGCCTTGAAGACTGTGGTACCCTCCAGTACTGCCTTGAAGACTGTGGTACCCTCCAGTACTGTCTTGAAGACTGTGGTACCCTCCAGTACTGTCTTGAAGACTGTGGTACCCTCCAGTACTGTCTTGAAGACTGTGGTACCCTCCAGTATTGCCTTGAAGACTGTGGTACCATCTAGTACATCCTTCAAGGCTGTGGTACCCGTCTGGTAGTGGTACTGGTATCCTCTGACCTATACCATCTTGTGGTACTGGTATCCTCTGGTCTATAACAGTCTGGTAGTGGTACTGGTATCCTCTGGTCTATACCAGTCTGGTAGTGGTACTGGTATCCTCTGGTCTATACCAGTCTGGTAGTGGTATTGGTATCCTCTGGTCTATACCAGTCTGGTAGTGGTACTGGTATCCTCTGGTCTATACCAGTCTGGTAGTGGTACTGGTATCCTCTGGTCTATACCAGTCTGGTAGTGGTATTGTATCCTCTGGTCTATACCAGTCTGGTAGTGGTACTGGTACCCTCTGGTCAATAACAGTTTTGTAGTGGTACTGGTATCCTCTGTTCAGTACTAGAGAATACCTCTTGCAGCATTTGCATATCATTAGTAACTTAGAGTATTGGTACCCTTACACTCGCCGTTGAAGGTGGAAAATGATCGAGTTAAAACTGACTCGGTTGAAACCATGCCTAAATCACGAGTATCTGAGGTGACTATGTCGAAACCAGGCCTAGTCACGGGTATCTGAAGTGACTAGGTTAAAAACCAGACCTAGTCGGGACTGCTCTGTTGGTAGAATTATTAAATTGTTCTGGGTATGGAGTTGACGCTCCGGGTCGGAATCTCAGTGGAGGTCGGAATCTCAGTGGAGGTCGGAATCTCAGTGGAGGTCGGAGTCTCAGTGGAGGTCGGAGTCTCAGTGGAGGTCGGAATCTCAGTGGAGGTCGGAATCTCAGTGGAGGTCGGAGTCTCAGTGGAGGTCGGAATCTCAGTGGAGGTCGGAATCTCAGTGGAGGTCGGAATCTCAGTGGAGGTCGGAGTCTCAGTGGAGGTCGGAGTCTCAGTGGAGGTCGGAGTCTCAGTGGAGGTCGGAGTCTCAGTGGAGGTCGGAGTCTCAGTGGAGGTCGGAGTCTCAGTGGAGGTCGGAGTCTCAGTGGAGGTCGGAGTCTCAGTGGAGGTCGGAGTCTCAGTGGAGGTCGGAATCTCAGTGGAGGTCGGAGTCTCAGTGGAGGTCGGAATCTCAGTGGAGGTCGGAGTCTCAGTGGAGGTCGGAATCTCAGTGGAGGTCGGAGTCTCAGTGGAGGTCGGAATCTCAGTGGAGGTCGGAGTCTCAGTGGAGGTCGGAATCTCAGTGGAGGTCGGAATCTCAGTGGAGGTCGGAATCTCAGTGGAGGTCGGAGTCTCAGTGGAGGTCGGAATCAGTCAAAGTATTTATAAGAACAAATAAGGAAAAGCAGATGATATGATTGAAGATGCACGTATTTCTGTGGTTTTTGAAGGTCACGTGAGCAAACACTAGGACATTCCAGGAAACGTTTCGGTCCTGGGACCTTGTTTACTTCTGAGGTGATTAAGGTCTTAGCACCGAAACGTTTTATAATAAATATGTCTTAGTGTTTGCCGTCTTTTTAAACCAGTTTGTCGGTATCAATTACCAAGGTTTATACCACTTGTTTGTATCTTTCTTAAAACCAACAAATTAAGAATTTGTATCTCTCTCTCCCCTTACGAAAGGCGAAAGAAAATTAATTAGCTTTAGTCAACAGAGCACCAACATTATGTACCGTAAAATAATATTAGGGAGTGTGAGAGTCTTCAGTGAGGAGCCAGGAAGCCTGAGACTTGTACTTGTTGTCCTCCATCTCGGAAGAAAAGAGGCAAGCACCTTAATTAACATGGTAAATACACTAAGAGTATCTCGCAGATAAAATGGACTGTTAATGGGTGTTAATGTTGCACTTTAAAAACTGTAGTGTAAAGCACCCTTCTGGCAAGACAGTGATGGAGTGAATGATGGTGAAAGTTTTTTCTTTTTCGGGCCACCCTGCCTTGGTGGGAGTCGGCCGGTGTGTTAATAAAAAATAAAAATTAATAATATATATATATATATATATATATATATATATATATATATATATATATATATATATATATATATATATATATTTAATGTTGTTTTTGTTGTCTTTATTGAGAGATATTATGGATGTAGTGGAGTTATTGTTCTTATTATACACCGTGTGGTACAAAAGGCAGTAATTTGTTCCACTGAGAAGTAAGAACACTCCGTTTATATGGAATGGAAATTTAAACACAAATGCAGTATAATGTGATCCTTTATTGACAACGTTTCACCCACACAGTGGGCTTTTTCAAGTCACACACGGATCTACCTGCCAAGCTACCCAAGACTCTATAACTCCACCCGATAGATCATCAGATGCAGCATTCTCCACCTGACCTCAACATTCTGAACATGACTATAAATACTCTCGTACCTTCCAACCTCAGGTAGATCCGTGTGTGACTTGAAAAAGCCCACTGTGTGGGTGAAACGTTGTCAATAAAGGATCACATTATACTGCATTTGTGTTTAAATTTCCATTGTGTCGGTATTTTATACCATTTATTTCCACTCCGTTTATATACTAATGGTACTAGAGTAATTTGTTCCACTGAGAAGTAAGAACACTCCGTTTATATACTGATGGTACTAGAGTAATTTGTTCCACTGACGACCCAACACACATCAAAAATAAAAATCTGCAAGAAAATTGCCATGCTATGTGAGGTTAAGTTTGTCAGACTGCAAGCTGTAGTTCCCCTCCACTTCCCATCTGGCTTAGCTACTCAATCCTAATTTATTACTAACTAGTTGCTAATTACCCAAATACTGCAGTAGCACTTGGAATTCCATCTATTGTATTTTCCACTATACAATACTTACACCTTTCTGCTTTTTATTGGACTGATGAAGCTACTGTGTGGCGAAACGTTTCCTCAATAAAGATTCCCATTTGTTGCATAAGTGTCTCAATCTTCAACCTGTCGGTTTTCAAAATCATTCATTGCAATGGTTTAGAAAGACACGTAAGCAAACACTACAACATATTTATTAGAAAACGTTTCGGTCCTGGGACCTTGATCACTAATAACATAAAAGTGATGTTAGAAGTGATCAAGGTCCCAGGACCGAAACGTTTTCTAATAAATATGTTATAGTGTTTGCTTACGTGTCTTTCTAAACCAACTTGTCGGTATTTATTACCAAGGTTTATACCATTCATTGCAATACTTTTTCTGGCCCATGCACGGTTCCAGCACACTTGTGGAGGCTCAACACCCCCGCGGCCCCGTCCATCACCAGTCGTGGTTGAGTGGTTAAGACAACACCAGTAATAAACGTATAATAGAATACAACTTGATGCCAACAAATCTATTAATACAGTAGTGATGATAATGTGTAAGGAAAAGAATTTTTGGAAGAATGTCCAAGAAGAAATTAAAAGTCTAGTTCAGATTACTAGTAATTTACTTGAGAGAGAATGTAATATAGTATTTCATTATATTTACGCTAGTGGGAATTACGGGTTGAAACACAGTGGAAGTCTGGTACTGAAGGCAACTTAGGGAGTTGTATTCACATTATTCTACAGTGTTCACACGTTATTCTACAGTGTTCACACGTTATTCTACAGTGCTCACACGTTATTCTACAGTGCTCACACGTTATTCTACAGTGTTCACACGTTATTCTACAGTGCTCACACGTTATTCTACAGTGTTCACACGTTATTCTACAGTGCTCGCACGTTATTCTACAGTGTTCACACGTTATTCTACAGTGTTCACACGTTATTCTACAGTGTTCACACGTTATTCTACAGTGCTCACACGTTATTCTACAGTGTTCACACGTTATTCTACAGTGCTCACACGTTATTCTACAGTGTTCACACGTTATTCTACAGTGTTCACACGTTATTCTACAGTGTTCACACGTTATTCTACAGTGCTCACACGTTATTCTACAGTGCTCACACATTATTCTACAGTGCTCACACATTATTCTACAGTGCTCACACATTCTACAGTGCTCACATTATTCTACAGTGCTCGCACGTTATTCTACAGTGTTCACACATTATTCTACAGTGTTCACACGTTATTCTACAGTGCTCACACGTTATTCTACAGTGCTCACACATTATTCTACAGTGCTCGCACGTTATTCTACAGTGTTCACACATTATTCTACAGTGTTCACACATTATTCTACAGTGTTCACACATTATTCTACAGTATTCACACATTATTCTACAGTGTTCATACATTATTCTACAGTGTTCATACATTCTACAGTGCTCACATATTATTCTACAGTGCTCACACATTATTCTACAGTGTTCATACATTATTCTACAGTGCTCACACATTATTCTACAGTGCTCACATATTATTCTACAGTGCTCACACATTATTCTACAGTGCTCACATATTCTACAGTGTTCATACATTCTATAGTGCTCACACATTATTCTACAGTGCTCACACATTCTACAGTGTTCATACATTCTACAGTGCTCACATATTCTACAGTGCTCACATATTATTCTACAGTGCTCACACATTCTACAGTGCTCACACATTATTCTACAGTGCTCACACATTGTACAGTGTTCATACATTCTACAGTGCTCACGCATTATTCTACAGTGTTCATACATTCTACAGTGCTCACATATCATTCTACAGTGCTCACAGATTATTCTACAGTGCTCACATTCTACAGTGCTCACAGATTATTCTACAGTGCTCACACATTCTACAGTGCTCACAGATTATTCTACAGTGCTCACACATTCTACAGTGCTCACACATTATTCTACAGTGCTCACACATTATTCTACAGTGCTCACATATTATTCTACAGTGCTCACACGTTATTCTACAGTGCTCACATATTATTCTACAGTGCTCACAGATTATTCTACAGTGCTCACACGTTATTCTATAGTGCTCACACGTTATTCTACAGTGCTCACACATTCTACAGTGCTCACATATTCTACAGTGCTCACACATTATTCTACAGTGCTCACATATTATTCTACAGTGCTCACACATTCTACAGTGCTCACATTCTACAGTGCTCACACATTCTACAGTGCTCACATTATTCTACAGTGCTCACATATTATTCTACAGTGCTCACATATTCTACAGTGTTCACATATTATTCTACAGTGCTCACACATTATTCTACAGTGCTCACATATTCTACAGTGCTCACACATTATTCTACAGTGCTCACATATTCTACAGTGCTCACACATTATTCTACAGTGCTCACATATTCTACAGTGCTCACACATTATTCTACAGTGCTCACATATTCTACAGTGCTCACACATTCTACAGTGCTCACACATTCTACAGTGCTCACACATTCTACAGTGCTCACATATTTTACAGTGCTCACATATTCTACAGTGCTCACATATTCTACAGTGCTCACACATTCTACAGTGCTCACATATTCTACAGTGCTCACACATTCTACAGTGCTCACATATTCTACAGTGCTCACACATTCTACAGTGCTCACACATTCTACAGTGCTCACACATTATTCTACAGTGCTCACACATTATTCTACAGTGCTCACACATTATTCTACAGTGCTCACATATTCTACAGTGCTCACATATTATTCTACAGTGCTCACACATTCTACAGTGCTCACACATTCTACAGTGCTCACACATTCTACAGTGCTCACATATTTTACAGTGCTCACATATTATTCTACAGTGCTCACATATTTTACAGTGCTCACACATTCTACAGTGCTCACATATTCTACAGTGCTCACACATTATTCTACAGTGCTCACATATTCTACAGTGCTCACACATTATTCTACAGTGCTCACATATTCTACAGTGCTCACACATTATTCTACAGTGCTCACATATTCTACAGTGCTCACATATTATTCTACAGTGCTCACACATTCTACAGTGCTCACATATTCTACAGTGCTCACACATTCTACAGTGCTCACATATTCTACAGTGCTCACACATTCTACAGTGCTCACACATTCTACAGTGCTCACACATTCTACAGTGCTCACATATTCTACAGTGCTCACACATTATTCTACAGTGCTCACATATTCTACAGTGCTCACACATTATTCTACAGTGCTCACATATTCTACAGTGCTCACATATTCTACAGTGCTCACACATTCTACAGTGCTCACATATTCTACAGTGCTCACACATTATTCTACAGTGCTCACACATTCTACAGTGCTCACACATTCTACAGTGCTCACACATTCTACAGTCCTCACATATTCTACAGTGCTCACACATTATTCTACAGTGCTCACATATTCTACAGTGCTCACATTATTCTACAGTGCTCACACATTATTCTACAGTGCTCACATATTCTTCAGTGCTCACACATTCTACAGTGCTCACATATTCTACAGTGCTCACACATTATTCTACAGTGCTCACACATTCTACAGTGCTCACATATTCTACAGTGCTCACACATTCTACAGTGCTCACATATTCTACAGTGCTCACACATTCTACAGTGCTCACATATTCTACAGTGCTCACACATTCTACAGTGCTCACACATTCTACAGTGCTCACATATTCTACAGTGCTCACACATTCTACAGTGCTCACATATTCTACAGTGCTCACACATTATTCTACAGTGCTCACACATTCTACAGTGCTCACACATTCTACAGTGCTCACATATTCTACAGTGCTCACACATTATTCTACAGTGCTCACACATTCTACAGTGCTCACATATTCTACAGTGCTCACACATTCTACAGTGCTCACATATTCTACAGTGCTCACACATTCTACAGTGCTCACACATTCTACAGTGCTCACACATTATTCTACAGTGCTCACACATTCTACAGTGCTCACATATTATTCTACAGTGCTCACATATTCTACAGTGCTCACACATTATTCTACAGTGCTCACATATTCTACAGTGCTCACATATTATTCTACAGTGCTCACATATTCTACAGTGCTCACATATTCTACAGTGCTCACACATTATTCTACAGTGCTCACACATTCTACAGTGCTCGCATATTATTCTACAGTGCTCACATATTCTACAGTGCTCACATATTATTCTACAGTGCTCACATATTCTACAGTGCTCACATATTATTCTACAGTGCTCACATATTCTACAGTGCTCACATATTATTCTACAGTGCTCACATATTCTACAGTGCTCACATATTATTCTACAGTGCTCACATATTCTACAGTGCTCACATATTCTACAGTGCTCACATATTCTACAGTGCTCACATATTCTACAGTGCTCACACATTATTCTACAGTGCTCACATATTCTACAGTGCTCACATATTATTCTACAGTGCTCACATATTCTACAGTGCTCACACATTATTCTACAGTGCTCACACAGTATTCTACAGTGCTCACATTATTCTACAGTGCTCACATATTCTACAGTGCTCACATATTCTACAGTGCTCACACATTATTCTACAGTGCTCACACAGTATTCTACAGTGCTCACATATTCTACAGTGCTCACATTCTACAGTGCTCACATATTCTACAGTGCTCACACAGTATTCTACAGTGCTCACACATTATTCTACAGTGCTCACACAGTATTCTACAGTGCTCACACATTATTCTACAGTGCTCACACATTCTACAGTGCTCACACATTCTACAGTGCTCACATATTCTACAGTGCTCACACATTCTACAGTGCTCACATATTCTACAGTGCTCACACATTATTCTACAGTGCTCACACAGTATTCTACAGTGCTCACATATTCTACAGTGCTCACACAGTATTCTACAGTGCTCACATTCTACAGTGCTCACATATTATTCTACAGTGCTCACACATTCTACAGTGCTCACATATTATTCTACAGTGCTCACATATTATTCTACAGTGCTCACATTATTCTACAGTGCTCACACATTCTACAGTGCTCACATATTATTCTACAGTGCTCACATTATTCTACAGTGCTCACACATTCTACAGTGCTCACATATTCTACAGTGCTCACATATTATTCTACAGTGCTCACATATTCTACAGTGCTCACATATTATTCTACAGTGCTCACACATTCTACAGTGCTCACATTATTCTACAGTGCTCACATATTCTACAGTGCTC